>NC_041234.1:34516739-34553424 GCF_002837175.3 Physeter macrocephalus | reverse complement strand
TGGTATGTCCTATAAATATCAATTAAGTCCATCTTGTGTAATGTATCATTTAAAGCTTGTGTTTCCTTATTTATTTTCATTTTGGATGATCTGTCCATTGGTGAGAGTGGGGTGTTAAAGTCTTCTAATATAATTGTGTTACTGTCGACTTTCTCTTTTATGGCTGTTAGTATTTGCCTTATGTATTGAGGTGCTCCTATGTTGGGTGCATAAATATTTACAATTGTTATATCTTCTTCATGGATCGATCCCTTGATCATTATGTAGTGTCCTTCTTTGTCTCTTGTAATAGTCTTTATTTTAAAGTCTATTTTGTCTGATATGAGAATTGCTACTCCAGCTTTCTTCTGATTTCCATTTGCATGGAATATCTTTTTCCATCCTCTCACTTTCCGTCTGTACGTGTCCCTAGGTCTGAAGTGGGTCTCTTGTAGACAGCATATATATGGGTCTTGTTTTTGTATCCATACATCCAGTCTGTGTCTTTTTGTTGGGGCATTTAATCCATTTACATTTAAGGCAGTTATAGATATGTATGGTCCTATTATCATTTTCTTAATTGTTTCGGGTTTGTTCTCATAGGTCTTTTCCTTCTCTTGTGTTTCTTGCCTAGAGAAGTTCCTTTAGCATTTGTTGTAAGGCTGGTTTGGTGGTGCTGAACTCTCTCAGCTTTTGCTTGTCTGTAAAGGTTTTAATTTCTCCATCAAATCTGAATGAGATCCTTGCTGGGTAGAGTAATCTTGGTTTTATGTTTTTCCCTTCATCACTTTAAATATGTCCTGCTACTCCCTTCTGGTTTGCAGATTTTCTGTTGAAAGATCAGCTGTTAACCTTATGGGGATTTCTCTTGTATGTTATTTGTTGTTTTTCCCTTTCTGCTTTTAATATTTTTTCTTTGTAGTTAATTTTTGATAGTTTTTTTTTTTTTCGGTACACGGGCCTCTCACTGCTGTGGCCTCTCCCGCTGCAGAGCACAGGCTCCAGACGCGCAGGCTCAGCGGTCATGGCTCACGGGGCCAGCCGCTCCGCGGCATGTGGGATCTTCCCGGACCGGGGCACAAACCCGTATCCCCTGCATCAGCAGGCGGACTCTCAACCACTGCGCCACCAGGGAAGCCCGATAGTTTGATTAATATGTGTCTTGGCGTGTTTCTCCTTGGTTTTATCCTGTATGGGACTCTCTGCACTTTCTGGACTTGATTGACTATTTCCTTTCCCATATTAGGGAAGTTTTCAACTATAATCTCTTCAAATATTTTCTCAGTCCCTTTCTTTTTCTCTTCTTCTTCTGGTACCCCTATAATTTGAATGTTCGTGTGTTTAATGTTGTCCCAGAGTTCTCTGAGACTGTCCTCTATTCTTTTCATTCTTTTTTCTTTATTCTGCTCTGTGATAGTTTTTCCCACTATTTTATCTTCCTGGTCACTTATCTGTTCTTTTGCCACAGTTATTCTGCTATTGATTCCTTCTAGAGAGTTTCTAATTTCATTTATTATGTTGTTCATCATTGTTTGTTTACTCTTTAGTTCTTCGTGGTCCATGTTAAACGTTTCTTGTATTTTCTCCATTCCATTTCCACGATTTTGGATCATCTTTAGTAGCATTACTCTGAATTCTTTTTTGGGTAGACTGCCTATTTTCTGTTCATTTGTTTGAACTCGTGGGTTTTTACCTTGCTCCTTCATCTGCTGTGTGTTTCTCTGTTTTCTCATTTTGCTTAACTTACTGTGTTTGGGGTCTCTTTTTTGCAGGCTGCCGGTTCAGTGTTCCTGTTGTTTTTGGTGTCTGCTCCCAGTGGTTAAGTTTGGTTCATTGGGTTGTGTAGGCTTCCCGGTGGAGGTGGGTGGTGCCTGTGTTCTGGTGAATGAGGCTGGATCTTGTCTTTCTTGTAGGCAGGACCGTGTCTGGTGGTGTGTTTTGGGGGTGTGTGTGACCTTATTATGATTTTAGGCAGCCTCTTTGCTAATGGGTGTTGTTGTGTTCCTGTCTTGCTAGTTGTTTCGCATGGTGTGTCCAGCACTGAAGCTTGCTGGTTATTGAGTGGATCTGGGTCTTAGTGTTGAGGTGGAGATCTTTGGAAGAGCTTTCATGGTCTGATATTATGTGGAGCCGGGAGGTCTCTGGTGTGCCAGTGTCCTGAATTTGGCTGTCCCACCTCAGAGGCACAGTCCTGACACCTGGCCGGAACACCAAAATCCTGTCAGCCACAAGGCTTAGAAGAAAAGGGAGAAAAGAAGAAGAAAAAAATAAGAAAAAAAAAATAAAATAAAGTTATTAAAATAAAAAATTTTTTAAAGTTATTAAAAATTTATAAAAAAATTAAAAGTAATAAAATAAAAAAAGGAGAGAGCAATCAAACCAGAACACACATCCAGCAATGATAACAAGTGGTAAACACTGCTAAAACAAGCAAACAAACAAACAAAAAAACAGACAGAACCCTAGGACAAATGGTAAAAAGAAAGCTATACAGACGAAATCACACTTTGCTTAACTTACTGTGTTTGGGGTCTCTTTTTTGCAGGCTGCCGGTTCAGTGTTCCTGTTGTTTTTGGTGTCTGCTCCCAGTGGTTAAGTTTGGTTCATTGGGTTGTGTAGGCTTCCCGGTGGAGGTGGGTGGTGCCTGTGTTCTGGTGAATGAGGCTGGATCTTGTCTTTCTTGTAGGCAGGACCGTGTCTGGTGGTGTGTTTTGGGGGTGTGTGTGACCTTATTATGATTTTAGGCAGCCTCTTTGCTAATGGGTGTTGTTGTGTTCCTGTCTTGCTAGTTGTTTCGCATGGTGTGTCCAGCACTGAAGCTTGCTGGTTATTGAGTGGATCTGGGTCTTAGTGTTGAGGTGGAGATCTTTGGAAGAGCTTTCATGGTCTGATATTATGTGGAGCCGGGAGGTCTCTGGTGTGCCAGTGTCCTGAATTTGGCTGTCCCACCTCAGAGGCACAGTCCTGACACCTGGCCGGAACACCAAAATCCTGTCAGCCACAAGGCTTAGAAGAAAAGGGAGAAAAGAAGAAGAAAAAAATAAGAAAAAAAAAATAAAATAAAGTTATTAAAATAAAAAATTTTTTAAAGTTATTAAAAATTTATAAAAAAATTAAAAGTAATAAAATAAAAAAAGGAGAGAGCAATCAAACCAGAACACACATCCAGCAATGATAACAAGTGGTAAACACTGCTAAAACAAGCAAACAAACAAACAAAAAAACAGACAGAACCCTAGGACAAATGGTAAAAAGAAAGCTATACAGACGAAATCACACAAAGAACACCCATACACACTCACAAAAAGAGAAAAAGGAAAAAATACATATATGTATCTATATATTAAAAAAAGGAAGAGAGCAACCAAATTAATAAACAAATCTACCAATGATAATAAACTATAAATACTAAACTAAGATAAACATAAAATCAGAAACACATTAGATGCAGAAAGCAAACCCCAAGTCTACAGTTGCTATATATGTATCTATATATTAAAAAAAGGAAGAGAGCAACCAAATTAATAAACAAATCTACCAATGATAATAAACTATAAATACTAAACTAAGATAAACATAAAAGCAGGAACAAATTAGATGCAGAAAGCAAACCCCAAGTCTACAGTTGCTTCCAAAGTCCACTGCCTTAGTTGTGGTTTGATTCATTGTCTATTCAGGTATTCCAGAGATGCAGGGTACATCAAGCTGATTGTGTAGATTTAATCTGCTGCTCCTGAGTCTGCTGGGAGAGATTTCCCTTCCTCTTCTTTGTTTGCACAGTTCCTGGGGTTTTGCTTTGGACTTGGCCCTTCCTCTGCATGTAGGTTGCCTGAGGGCATCTGCTCTTCGCTCAGAGAGGACCCGGTTAAAGTAGTAGCTGATTAGGGGGCTCTGGCTCACTCAGGCCTGGGGAGAGGGAGGTGTACAGAATGCGGGGCGAGCCTGCGGTGGCAGAAGCCGTGTACCGTTGTAACATCCTGAGGTGCACCATATGTTCTCCTGGGGAAATTGTCCCTGGATCACGGGACCCTGGCAGTCATTCTTTATTTTGATGCACCACCTATCTCAGATTTGGCTAGTGCAATCCTCTTCAAGCTGGTTGTTTTGTACTTTTGTCAGGTCCCCATCATTATTTGAACTTATCTTTATACAAGAAGATGTTCCAGGCCTATTCTATTATTTCCTGCCCCAGTTTCATAATTGGTTGTGCTCAGTGAGCTCTGGTTGAGAGGGTTTGTTGTAAAGGAGGTACAATATCATATTTGTAATAGGAATGATTCAGGTGTGCGGGAAAAATTGGTGAGATAGGAGAGAGAAAGGAGAATTACTGGAGTGATATCCTTGAGAAGGTGGGAGGAGATAAAGTTTAGTTTCTAAATAAAGGGGCTAGCCTTAGCATAGGAGCCCAGACAGGTTGTCCATAATAATATGGGTAAAGGCAGAGAGTATGGGCACAAATGCTATTGGGTGAGTATATGTGGTAGTGGGAGCTTATGGCAATTTTCTCCTTGTTGCTTTTTTAATTTTCTCAGTGAAGTAGGAGCAAGGTCATCTGAGCATGAGTTTGGGAAGGGAGTGTGTATTAAAAGTTTGAGGATAGAGGAGAAGGTATAGTTTTCTAGGAGAATGGTAGAATGAAAGGAAGTAAGATTGCCAGGCAACATTAAGTACCTACTTGAAGTTAATTGTTCTAAAGTTCTTAATCTCTGTTGAATTTGGTGCTTCTCTTCTTCTAGGCCTTGGTGTTTCTCAGGGGTTTGGGTATTCTTGATTTTCTGGTCCTTTGTATTTAAGGATCCTACTCACCTTCCTGATTTGTTTACAGTAGTGTGCCTCCCTCCAGTCTTGGCAGAGAAGGGGCAGGTTATAGAGGGAGCATATTTTCTTCAGTTGTTACCTGTAGATCTGTCCTTCCTCCCAGGCTACAGCTTGAGTTTTTTGGGCAGATTTCATTGCTGCTCACCACTTAGCACAACAGGGGGTTGGGGGTGGATAGAATTGCCCAGTTGCTCTTCATTTACCTTCCCATTTAATGAATTGATGAATTCCTCAAGGCCACCTCATGCTTCTGGTGTCTGTTGAGTAGTTTTGGTGCTTCCCAAATCACTCCTAACTTTGTAGTAGTTTTCTCCTATATATATGTGTTTGAAGCTTTGGTTTCCGTAGATTCTGTTTCCCTATGGATGTGATCTATTGGTTTCTGTTCCTTTGGAGATTCTCCACCATTTACGATCTGTGGATGGCACTCTTTTTTAGTTTTTCTGAGATGTTATGACTTTATTCTAGTTTTTTAAAAACATCATTTCTGTTGCTTTTCAGAGGGGATGTATGTGTTCATTGTTACCGTATTGAATCAGTCTCTTAGAATTTTTTATCTGCATGAATAATGTGGATTAACATTTTAAGGGAAAGGTCACTTTGTGATTTTTGTTGTTGCAAACATTTATCATTGACAACTACTAGCAGGGGTTTCATTCAGGTTTTTGTTGATTTTTTTTTTTTAAAAAGCAGTGACAGGATTGGCCAGATTTCAGACTTTGAATGCATCAGGAGTCATTGAAATGATACCATGTATTAATTATTTTCACAGATAAATCTACGTGTTAGCATATCTGAGTTGTATATTTGTAAGATTACTCTGGAAGTTGTGATTTTTTTTTTTTTTTTTTGTGGTATGCGGGCCTTCCTCTGTTGTGGCCTCTCCCGTTGCTGTGCAAACTTGTGATTTTTTTTTTTTTTTTTTGTGGTATGCGGGCCTTCCTCTGTTGTGGCCTCTCCCGTTGCGGAGCACAGGCTCTGGACGCGCAGGCTCAGCGGCCATGGCTCACGGGCCCAGCCGCTCTGCGGCATGTGGAATCCTCCCACACCAGGGCGCGAACCCGGTTCCCCTGCATCGGCAGGTGGATGCGCAACCACTGCGCCACCAGGGAAGCCCCTGGAAGTTGTGATTCTAATTAGCATTTCCTCTTTTACTACTGTTTCATAGCTGATCTTACTGGAGTCATTATAATTTTCAGCTCTGGTTACTTAATCAGTGAAATAATATATTTGTTTCAGTCTTCAGTCAGGTGATTTTAATTCTAACCATAGTATGTTTAAGACCCGTAAAGATAGTTACTGAAGGTATCAGTGCCTTTGAGATGTTTACTTTCTCTCTTGTTATATTTCTATTCTTCTAGTGCTTTCAGGACAGTATAGAAACTATATGAGTAATGGATTCCGTTAATGTGTATAATGCTGATGTTAATTGACAAAAGATTCTCCAGTGTTCAGTTTGTTCAGAAACATCCATGGACCTACTGTGTATGAATATGATTAAAACAATCAACAAGTTTATTCTGGTAGAGACAGTTTTAATATGTTATGTAATCAGTTTCTAAGGTATTCGAAAGAATAAATCATATAGTTAGGGAGCTGACATTGAGGACCTACTATGTATCAAGCAGTGTCATCTCATTAAAACTATTCATTGTAACTTCCTCTATAAAGAAGTTAATTCCATTAAATAAAAATGTTTGTGTAAAAATTGATAATTAAAGTTATGTCTTTCCCTGGAGAGAGAGAGATTGTGGCTTCCAGGGTATCAGACCATTTATATAAAAATGGTATTTAGCGCAATGTTGTATTTATGTGAAATTACTTTCCTCTAATTGAAAGGAAATTGGTCTAAACAGTGGGTGTATTTGCTGAACATTGTCAAAAACATGTTCCCAAAAGGCACATATTGCTTAGTATATCTTCATAATGTTGAAACTGGTAATGTTGAGGACATTAGTCATTTGGATTGATTTACAGCCACATTATTCAGCCTTTGCTCTTTTGTAATGTAAATTAGTTGGAAATATTGAGGATTTTGAAGGGATGAGAACCTTTCAGGTTGATCTCATTCTCCAGGAAGGAACCGTCCTACGAAATAGCAGCACCGTCGAAATCTTTGATTTCGGAGGTTGGTGGAAAGAGCTGAGAGGCTGATTATCTGTAGATTACTATTATATAAGGTATTTAAGGAAAAGGCAGACTACTGTTTTTAGGGGATAGCAATTATGCAAGTTTATCATACTATGCATGTTATGTTTTCAGTTTTTATGTGTACATCCAATTTTAAAACACAGTTTTAACTATTTGAACTTAATACTGATTATTGGTTTTAGTATACAACACCAGTATTTATACCACAAGTTCCCTATTTTTGATTCTTAATTTTGCTAAGTACCTCTGTAGTTTGAAGAATGGCTTTGTGTAATTTTTCAAGGTTACTTGGGTGTACAATTGTTAATTCTTTGGGTATCTGAAACTGACCCTTTGTTTACATTCATACATGAAATATAACTTGGCTGAGTACACAAAAAATCAGTTAACAACCTTTTCTTTATATCTATAAGATATTTTGTTCTGTTGACTTCGAGTTGATGGTGCACAAGAGAAACCTAAAGCCAGTCAGATTTTTGCTTCCTTTTTCCTAAGTGCTTATAGGTGGCATTTTTTACTCTCATAAGTGAAAAATTTGGTGTACATCTTTTATATGTCTTGGTATGGATATTTTATTTCCTCACATGAAAATAGCTTTTTATTTATTTATTTAAATAATTTTATTTATTTATTGGCTGCGCTGGGTTTCATTGCTGTGCGCGGGCATTCTCTAGTTGTGGCGAGCAGGGGCTACTCTTCGTTGCAGTGCACGGGCTTCTCATTGCGGTGGTTTCTCTTGTTGCGGAGCATGGGCTCTAGGTGCGCGGGCTCCAGTAGTTGTGGTGCATGAGCTCGGTAGTTGTGACGCATGGGCTTAGTTTTTCCGTGGCATGTGGGATCTTCCTGGACCAGGGATCAAACCCGTGTCCCCTGCATTGGCAGGTGGATTCTTAACCACTGGACCACCAGGGAAGTCTGAAAATAGCTTTTCAAAAGTAACTTTTATTCTTATCAATACTCTTGAAAAATACAGAAAAGTATAAAGAAAGTAAAATTACCTGTTATCCCACCTCTGAGAAATTAAAACCTTTGAATTTTTTCAGACATTTCTCTGTGCATACACGTTTTTTAGTATTTATTTTATCAGAATTGGATCATACCAGCTTTTTAAAAGATTTTTGTTTTTTAAATTGAATTATATAAGGCATATATACATTGAAGTATCCAAATCTTAAATGTGCAGCTTGATGAGTTTTTACATATGTATTCCTCTGTGAAATGCAAATGAAGATACAGAGCATTTCCACCTCCCTAGAAGGTTCACTGACATTCATCCACATTGTTGCATGTGTCAGTAGTTCATTTCATTTTTTTTGCTATGAGTTGTTCAGTTGTAGAATATACCACAGTTCAGTTATCCATTCTGTTGATGTATATTAAGATTGGGATTGACATATATATACTAATATGTATAAAATGGATAACTAATAAGAACCTGCTGTATAAAAAAATAAAACTAATTTAAAAAAAAGATTTGTTCTAGCTTTTGGTTCTTATAAAATAAAGCTACTGTTAATGTTCCTGTATGTTTGTAGACACACCTGTAGACACATGCATTCATTTCTCTTGTGTATGTACCTAGGAGTGGGATGGCTGGGTCACAGGATAAAGGTATGTTTAGCTATACTAAATAATGCCAGACAGTTTTCCAAAGTAGTGGTCCAAAATGCATTCTCAGCAGCAATGTTAGAAATAGAAAGTTCCAGTTATTCCGCTTCCTTATCAACACTTAGTATTGTGTGTCCTTTAAATTTTAGCTGTTGTGGTGGATGTGATGTGGTATATATTGTGGTTTTAACTTGTGTTTCCCTGATAAGTAATGATATTGAGCATCTTTTCATGTAATTATTAGAGACTCAAATATCTTCTTTTGTGAAGTGTGCCTAGTCAACTCTTTTTTTTTGAGTTGTTTATCTTTTTCTTTAGTCTGCTTTAATCTCAACCAGTTCTTCAGCCTTTGTTGTTCTTTACAGTGTTGAAATGCAGAGGCCAGTTTTTTATAGAATGCCTGTCATTTTAGGTTTGACTAAAGTTTCCTCATGGTTAGAGTCAAATCATGCATTTTTGGCAGGAATACCATGTAAGTGACATTGTATTCTTCTTAGGACATCTTATTAGGAGGCATATTGGTGATGCCAATATTGGTGATATTAACTTTTATTACTTGTTTTAAGTAGGGCCTGCCAGGTTTCTCCACCAGAAAGTTGCCATTTTTTCCTTTATAATTTACGAGTTATTTGTAAGGAGATAATTTTGAGACTCTGTAAATATCCCTTTCCTCATCAAAACTTTCACCCGTTAGTTTTAGTATCTGTTGATGATTTTCTAAGTTCATCATTCCTCCTTATATTTATTAGTTGGCCTTTCTCCTTCCTTTACTCATTCATTCATTTGTTCATGTCAGTATGGATTCATGAGTCTTTATTTTATTTAATAGGGTGTGATATAATATTATCATTATTTATTTTGATGGTTAAGGTGCCCCAGATTTGGTTAATGGGGGACCATTCAGGGTGGCTCTTGTGTATTTTTGTCATATCCCCATTATTCTTTGAGCACTTCCTTACTTTCTGGCATAGCAAGATATTCCAGGCTCATTTTGTGCTTTCCCTTCCCTAGCCATGGAATCAGTTATTTCTCCATGGGTTCCTGACTCCTTTTAGTGAGGAAGGTAATTTAGGAACCAGAATCTGGATGTTGGGTGTGTTTGATGGTACGTGGGAGTCATAGCTTCTAAGGTTCTCAGTGGACAGATTAGAGTGTGTGCGTGCATGCGTGTGTGTGTATTTCATACTGATACCTCCAGCCCACTTTGCTTTTGACTTTGTGTTCTAGGAAAAAAATTTTTTTTTTGCTATGTTTCTCCAGTATACACCCAACATCTCCACTTTGTTGTATAATAGGCATTTCAAATTTAATATGTCCAAAATTAAACACTTTTTTTTTGCACTCCCCTCCCACCACCACCCGAAGCCTGTTCTTTCCACAGTTGTCTTCATCTCAGCAAATAGGAGCTCTGTCTTTCTTGTTACTCAAGCCATATATCTGTGGTCATCTTTTATTCCTCTCTTTCTCTCATATCTGACTTCAAATCCTCAGAGAGTCTTTTGTCTTTTTCTTTAAAATACATCTACAACCTGACTACTTCTCACCACCTCCACCATAATCACTAGCATAATGATAATCATGCTAGTCTAATTTCTTTCTTGAATCATTGCATTAGACTTCTGTTGTTCTTCCTTCTGCTTTTGCTCTTTTATACCCTTTTTCTCATTATAGGAAGCAGAGTGATACTTTCAAAAAATGCAAGTCAGATCATATCTGAACCCTACCCCAAACCTTGCATTGCCATCTCACTCACAGTAAAAGTCATAATACTGTACTTAGTGGCCTGAAAGCTCTATAGGATCTGGACTTCCCTACCCAACCCTCTGACTTCATGTAGATTTTCTTTGAATTCTGTTGTCCTCTTGAGTGATAATTAAATCCTTTCACAGATCTATAGCTTGAGGACAAGGAGATGTACACTTTCTGTCTATTAGTAGGTATTGATCTATTGTAGTTCCTCTGTGCTGAGGTGTGGTTTACTTTTACCCCCATAATGAGTTCTCTAATGCTTGTAATAATCAAATATATTAAAGACTACATTCTCCAACATGTATGGATACCAAAATTTTTCTTTTCTGTATCCTTGCTGAGTTGGCTTTACTTGTGAGGACTCTTCCTCCTAGAAAGCCAGATGGCTCAGTTAGTCTCTTCCTTTTTATCTCCAATATGCATTCTCACTCCTACCATTAAAACAAATAAACAAACAAACAAAAAACAATGTTAGTTGCTATCTCCAAATAGCGGTAGAAATCTTGGAGGGGCTGAGACAAGAGTAGTGCATGATCAATTTGCTGGTTGATACAGACTCTCGATAACTCAACTAACAACAGATATCAGGGGGAAAGTATGAAGTATAAGTCTCTTTTGAGTTAGGTTCCCTTTCATGAGGTGATCTCTAGAGAGGTCTGGGAGCGAAATCCGGGTAATGTTTTCTTCAATCCAGTTCTACATGCCTTGTAATTAATTAAATTTCTTCCTAGTTTCTGTTACTCTTGTCTGTCAGTCTTTGTGGTGCTGGTGTGTTTTCATCTTTTTTTATTCCTGCCTGTTTAATAGCCTGGGTGTCATTATGTGAGTTTATCCAAGGAACTGTGCTGTGTGTGGATCAGTTATTTCTTAGGGTAAATTTCATTATTTGGAATCTTGGCTTGGCCAAAAATTGGGCTTAGATAAGCAATGACTTTATAGGTGCAGGGTTCTTTATAAATATAAAAATATGGAAGTGGGCGTCATACACAGTGATAATTTTCTTTAATTAAATAAGCAAAAATTTCACTGTTAAACAGGTATATACAACATACATATAGGCTTGAGCTACTTTATGTCTTTAGTTAGACCTGAATTTGAACTCTGGCTCTTTGAATTATTTATTGTGTGATTTGGGGCAAGTTATTTAATTTCTTTTAGTTTAGGTTCTTTTTATCTGTAAAACGAAGTTTTAAAATGCCTCTCTTGCATTTGCAACTTACTTTGAAATGCATAAAAAATAAGATGGATTGATGGATATACATGTGATAATGCAAATATAATAAAATGCAATAGACTGTGGGTGGTGGATGTATAGGTTTTCACTGAACAATTATTCAGCTTTTCTGTATGTTGGAAATTTTTCATAATGTCAGAAAAAATGCCTATTTTGTAGGCTTTTTAGGAGTAGATGAGGTACATGTGAGAAGTGCCTGCCATGTAATAAGTGCTCAAGAAATAATGGTTGTTAAAAGCACTTCATGGGGGCTTCCCTGGGGGCTTCCCTGGTGGCGCAGTGGTTGCGCGTCCGCCTGCCGATGCAGGGGAACCGGGTTCGCGCCCCGGTATGGGAAGATCCCACATGCTGCGGAGCGGCTGGGCCCGTGAGCTATGGCCGCTGAGCCTGCGCGTCCGGAGCCTGTGCTCCGCAACGGGAGAGGCCACAACAGAGGAAGTCCCGCATACCACAAAAAAAAAAAAAAAAAAGCACTTCATGGGAGAGACATGTTTTGTAGTGTCAGTAATACAATAAGGCAGTTTATAAAATGTTTTAAAATACTTCCCACTTTTACTTCTCTCCTTCACTCCAGAATAACTGAGTAAGAATTTTTGGAATGTGCTTGAGCTTGCATTTTCTTTCCTTCTGTTTTCTTTTTTCCCCTTTTCCCTCCCCTCTTCCTTTGCTTCCCTTAAGATTATAAAGTGCATCCAAGGGCTAAGAATCACTGATGGGAGGAGGGCAAGTAATAGTGAAGTAAGTAAAGGAGAGAGAAGGGCTAGGAACTAACAGAAAAGCTTCTGTGGTATGCACGAGGGGTCTCTGCTCTTCAGTATTCTTTGGGGTCATTTGTCTATTCATTCATTTTCTTTCTTTCAATTTTTGCCTCCATCACTTATAGCCTCAGCTTCCTCATTGGTAAAATGAAAGTAATAATACCTACTGCTTAGAGTTGTCCTAAGGGTTGAATTTAGTTAAATAATGTATATAAAGTGCTTAGCATTTAATAAATGCTCAATAAATAGTGGTTGTTTTGTTGCTATAATAAAAATAAAATCAATAATAAAATGAGAACATTATAATAGTGAAAGACATTATTGAGCAGCTGTTCCTATTTCAGGTATTGGTTAGGCATTGGGGATATTGTGATAAATCTTGAAGATACAGTCTCTTCCCTCAAAGAGCTCACAGTATCATGGGTGAAAAAGATCAAGAAACAAGTTCAATCACTTTGTTATACAGCAGAAACTAACACACCATTGTAAAGCAATTATACTCCAATAAAGATGTTAAAAAAAAAGAAAAGAAACAAGTTCAAGAGAGCATTTTTAGGGGCTTCCCTGGTGGTGCAGTGGTTGAGAGTCCGCCTGCCGATGCAGGGGACGCGGGTTCGTGCCCCAGTCCGGGAAGATCCCACATGCCGCGGAGCAGCTGGGCCCGTGAGCCGTGGCCGCTGAGACTGCGCGTCCGGAGCCTGTGCTCCGCAGCGGGAGAGGCCACAGCAGTGAGAGGCCCGCGTACCGCAAAAAAAAAAAAAAAAAAGAGCATTTTTAAATGCCAAGATAGAGAGGAGAGAATGGTGTGGCCCATGGAATTCAGGCCTAGTTTTGCTTCTTATTTTGGCCTTGTCCTCATTCTGCAAGTGAGTATAGGTACTTTAGTTTTATTGAACTTTTCTAGCTAGTTATCAAGGTCTCAGATATCCAGATATCAAGGTCTCATTAGGAAAATGGATTCGTACCTGTCTTTCATTTGGATTTGAAGGTGAGGGTTGGGGAGAAATGAGCATAATATACCATTTCCTGCCTTCCCCTTCCCCCTCTAACCTGGTCAGTTCATACTGAGGTTTTTTTCCTGGACAAATTAGACTAGCTTCTAATTATAGATTAGATAATTAGCTCTTTAATATAATCACTGTTTAAACATTGAGAGCAAATACTTTGGCAAAGAGATTTCTTTTTTTTTGTACACACAAGATTCAACAAATGTATCCAACTTTAACAAATGTTTGTCTTAAAGAAACTTAAAAAAATTATGGTGAGTCCCAGCAAGATGGAGCAGTGCCATGGTGTCCTGATGCATAAATCGGGAGGCAAAGTAAACAAAAGATAGTTACTATGGCAACAATCTGGAATTATATTTTATAACTACTTATAATTATTAACAGGATTATTAATGCTACTTTCTGTTGGTCCTCAGAATCATGGCTAATAGTTGGTTCATCCGCTTTTTTTTATATGCCAGCTTCAAACCAAGTTCTGTCATAATATTTCTAGGAGTTTCAAAATTAATATTTGCAAATAGATGCTGGGTCATTTGTAGATGTTTTTCAAATTTAGTGAAATGTTTCATTCTTACTTTTGTCTAAAATAACTATAAAGTTGTGCATTGAAATAATGGGGACCTGCACTGAGATTATCAGATTTCAGGGTTGATAAATCTGTACATAGTTGAATTAATTTTTTTCTTATTACCAAAGCAAGGTGAATATAGTTAAGCTTGCTTAACACCAGGTGTATATTCTTTCAGACCATTTTATATGCTTATGCATACATGCAATTTTAATGTAACCATAATGTATATATACTCTTTTATAATATTTTTTCACTTGTAACATCTTATATGTTTAAGCACGTATTTAAAGGGCTGCATAATATCCTTTAGTATGGATGTACCATTATTTATTTAATGGAGCAGATAAAGGAAACAAGTGACTATTATTTTGCTGTTTGTAATTATATTCCATGTTGTGAGGAACATTCTTGTAGTTAAATCTTTCTATGCACTCTTAATTATTTCCTTGGGATAGATTTCTAGAAATAAAATTGCTAGACCTTTTAAAAACTTGATACATATTGTCAAAGTACCCTTCAGAAAGGTCTAAGCAGTTTACAATCCCATAAATCCCAGTGGTTTATGAAAGTGCCTATTTTCCTCTACACTTAGTATTTGCTATCCTTTGAAGGTTTTAAATAATCAATATAAGTAGTAACATTATAAAAAGTAGTAAAATGGGGAAAAAATCACCAAAGAATGCTATTTTCTTAACATGGTAGTGATTATGATATTTGTCATTGTATTCCAAGCTTTTGTCATATGCATAAGTGGTTGTAATTATATGTACAGTTTTGTTTTCTGCTTTTTTCATTCATTGTTAAGTAATTTTCCCTGCCTTTACTTGGACTCCACAATTCTAGTTTTCAGTGGCCACACAGTAGTGAAATAAGTATTCATATTTACCTCTTTCCCTATTCCTGGACAACAACTTGATGCCAGTTTTTATTGTGCATAATACCACAACAAAAACAGAGTTAGCTACCATTTATTGAACATTTACTATGAAACAAACTTTATACTATGTACTTTTTTCTTCCTTTGTATTATTTCCTTAGGATTGATGTCCAGGATTAGTAATATGGGATCACAAACGTGTATGGTACAGCCTTTTTTATATCATTGTTTTCTTTCTTATTTCTCTCTATCAATACCTTCAAACATTTATTGGAAGCCTAAAATGTTCCAGGCACTGTGCTAAGAGGCACTGAGAATACAAAGATGAATCATTCAGAGTCCTTAAAGTCAGACATTAACCATATATGACAAAGAAGGATATGATAAAAGACATTAGAGGATGACAGTCCATTGATCTGTTGGTCAGTTGGTCGGTCCATCCATCCATTCATCCACACATGATTTTACCTCTGATGTGTAGAGCTGGTTGCAGACATAATGTCCTTTTACCCTTAAATATATCATTGCTATAAGAACAAGGATATTTTAACCACAATACAACAACCAAATTCAGGGAATTTAACATGACTGTAATACTATTATTTAATCTGTTGTCCACATTAAAATTTCACCAGTTGTCCAAGTAATGTCCTTTATGGCAGTTTCCCCCCCTTGATCCAGGATCTAATTGAAGATCGTGCATTGCCTTGTACTGTTTGTCTCTTTTATCTCCTTTAATCTGGAACAGTTCCTCAGCCTTCATTTGTCTTTTATAGCATTGATATTTTTGAAGAATAAAGGTCGGTTATTTTGTATTGGGTTGGCCAAAAAGTGCCTTCGGTTTTTAAGTAAGAATAAAAGACACATTTTTCATTTTCACCAAGAACTTTATTGAACAACGTATTCACTCTTTTGTTCCAATACCTTCTGCCATTTTCCGGGCAACTTCATAATTCCATCTTCCCAAAACTTTTTATCTTTTTGAGCAAAGAACTCTTCCAGGTGCCTTTTACAGTCTTCCCGGGAATGGAAATTTTTTCCATTAAGAGAATTTTGTAAAGACCGAAATAAACGGAAATCCGAAGGTGCAATGTCTGGTGAATATGGCGGATGAATCAGAACTTCCCAGCCAAGTTGTAACAGTTTTTGCCTGGTCATCAAAGAAACATGCGGTCTTGCGTTATCCTGGTGGAGGATTATGCGTTTTCTGTTGACTGATTCCAGACACTTTTTGTCGAGTGCTGCTTTCAGTTGGTCTAATTGGGAGCGGTATTTGTTGGAATTAATCATTTGGTTTTCCAGAAGGAGCTCATAATAGAGGACTCCCAACCCCACCATATACACAGCATCACCTTCTTTGGATGAAGACCAGCCTTAGGTGTGGTTGGTGGTGGTTCATTTCACTTGGCCCACGATCTCTTCTGTTCCGCATTATTGTACAGTATCCACTTTTCATCTCCCGTCACACTTTTTAAAAAAACTTTATTTATTTTCTTTATTTTTTTGGCTGCGTTGGGTCTTCTTTGCTGTGCACAGGCTTTCTCTAGTTGTGGAGAGTGGGGTCTATCTTTGTTGTGGTGCACGGGCTTCTCATTGCAGTGGCTTCTCTTGTTGCGGAGCACAGGCTGTAGGTGCACAGGCTTCAGTAGTTGTGGCTCGCGGGCTCTAGAGTGCAGGCTCAGTAGCTGTGATGCACGGGTGTCGTTGCTCCACAGCATGTGGGATCTTCCCGGACCAGGGCTTGAACCCGTATCCCCTGCATTGGCAGGCGGATTCTTAACCACTGTGCCACCAGGGAAGCCCCACACTTTGTTTTAAAAATGGAACGTTTTCATTACGTTTCAGTAGGGAATCGCATGAGGAAATATGGTCAAGAAGGTTTTTTTTGCCTAACTTATGTGGAACCCAAACATCAAAGCAATTCACATAACCAAGCTGGTGCAAATGATTTTCAGCGCTTGATTTGGATATTTTGAGTGTGTCGGCTGTCTCCCGCGTGGTATAATGTTGATTGTTCTCAATGAATGTCTCGATTTGATGGCTATCAACTTCAACTGGTCTACCCAACTGTGGAGCATTGTCCAGCAAGAAATCTCCATCACGAAACTTCGCAAACCACCTCTGACACATTTGATCAGCCACAGCACCTTCTCCATACACTACACAATTCTTTTTTTGCGTTTCAGCTATGTTTTTACCTTTCTTGAAATAGTAAAGCATAATATGCGGAAAATGTTACATTTTTTCTTCCATCTTCAGTATTAAAATGGCTACACAAAAACTCACCAGTTTTTGTAAGTCTTTTTTTTAAATGCGGGCTGATATGACACCTGTCACATACAATCTAAGAAAATTGTTTCGAATGAAGTTAAAGACAACTAAGTGCTACTAGAACCATCTTACGGAAATACCGATCAAACCTTTTGGCCAACCGAATAGAATGCCCTTCAATTTGAGTGTGTTTGAAGTTTCCTTTTTTTCCCCACATTCAGATCATGCATTTTTGTCAGGAATACCATGCAAACAATGTTGTAACCTTTGTGCATTGTATCATATTAGGAGCCATGTAATGTCAGTTTGTCCCAATATTGCTGAGGTTAAATTTGATTACTTGGTTAAGGTGGAGGCTGCCAAGTACTTCCACTGTAAAGTGAACATGTTTTGCTTTCGTAATGAATAAGTGATTTGTGGGGAGATATTTTTAAACTATGTAGATATCTTGTTCCTCATCCAACTTTCACCCACTAGTTTTATAATCCATTTATGATTTTCGTTTTTTTAAATAAATTTATTTATTTATTCATTTATTTAGTTTTTGGCTGCATTGGGTCTTTGCTGCTGCACACAGGTTTTCTCTAGTTGCTGAGAGCTGGGGCTACTCTTTGTTGCGGTGCACAGGCTTCTCATTGCGGTGGCTTCTCTTGTTGCGGAGCACAGGCTCTAGGCGCGCGGGCTTCAGTAGTTGTGGTGCACGGGCTTAGTTGCTCCGCGGCATGTGGGATCTTCCCGGACCAGGGCTCGAACCCGTGTCCCCTGCGTTGGCAGGCGGATTCTTAACCACTGTGCCACCAGGGAAGCCCTGATGATTTTCTAACTTTGTCATTCCTTATATTTATTTGGCTTTGTATTGTAAGAGCTTTCTTTTGTTTGTATCAGTATGAACTCTTGGATTTTTTTATTTTATTAAATGCATTATATTGTGTTACTCATTATTTATTTTCATGCCCAATTGTTCCATATTTGGGTAGTGGGAACCCTTCAAGGTGGCTCAAGTGTGCTTTTGATATGTTCCCATCGTTCTTTGAGCAGTTCTTTACTTTGGGGGATAGCAAGATGATCCAAGCTCATCTTATATTTTCCTTGCCCCAGTGCTGGAATCAGCCATTTCTCCAAGGAACCTTTATCCCTTCTAGTTTAGAAACCAAGATATGAGATAAGGTATATGTGTTTTTTAAAGAGACTCCAAGGTGATTTTGCTGGTCTTTCTGGAACCCATTGTAATAGAGCCTTCTTGTATACAGGAGTTCCATTCAGATATTTGCTAAATGGACAGGACTCAGGAGTAGTTGAAATAGTCCAGGGAGATGAAGGAATATAAGTAGAGTCACTGTATATGAAAAAGCCCAACTCATTCAGAGGAGCTTGAGTTCATTGTGGCTTCAAGAAGAGAAGAGCTAGAGAATGAGGCAGGGACCAGTTCACTGAGGATTTTATTTGCCATTCAAAGGAACTTAACCTTATAGAAGATGAGGGGCCATCATAGAGTGTTTAAACTAGGTAGGTAAGTGATTGATTTTGGTAGATTTGCATTTTAAAGTCACTGTAGTGTCACCAGCGGTAATGCATAGGATGGATTAGATAAATGTTTAACATTATTTTTCAGCAGGGTTGGCATTTGCCTTTATAAACTTTTCTCCTAGATGCCAGTATTGCAGCTGCTCGATACTAACATCTCAAAGGAATTGTTGGCAGTAGTTTAGTGAAAAGGGAATGAGAGAGAGAGAGACCATACAATATGTTAAAGCTTGAATCATTGATTTATCTGTTTCTGGAATGGCAGCCACTCTTCCTTTTATTAGTAGTTTTACAATCAGGACTGGAAGCCATTGAAAAATAACACAAACAAAAGTATAAAAAACAATGCTGTCTTTTTAAATGAAAAAGTCTTGATGAATATCAATACTGCTACATTTTATTTTTCTTTATCTTTGGTAGTAATATCAATAATAGGATTGATATAGACATTCAGTAATGTAGACATTTTACCTGGTTTGTGTGGTAACCAAAGTATGAAATGTAACAAACACATTTTCTGCAATAATAGCAAATTGCACCTTCAGCTTAAAGTTTGCTGTTATCATAATAAGTTTTATTTCTGTGCTATTTACAGCCTGTATCCCAAGCAGTTGGAGCTGAACAACCAGCAACTCTTCTAAAACCGGATTTAGTTCGAAGGTGAGTATCTTCAAATTAATACCATGAAAGCGATGAGGGTATGTTGAAGTATTGCATTCATTAGGTGCTTAGTGTGTCTTGACTGAAGAAGTTTCTGTGTTCTAGTATTTGTGTGTATGTTCAATAAAAATAGTAGATATTATTTTTACTTTTTATGTTAATAAAGATCATATGGACTATGAAATTATTGACTATTTTCTTGTTCACATTATTATAATATTCTGTTTTTGTTTGTTTTTTTTTTTTGGCTGCACCACCGTGGCTTGTGAGATCTTAGTTCCCTGACCAGGGATTGAACCCATGCCCTTGGCAGTAAGAGTGCAGAGTCCTAACCACTGGACTGCCAGGGAATTCCCATCATATTCTGTTCTTAGGAAAATATTATAAGAACTAAAAAAGGAAATAAGAAATAATGTAATTCAAAGTTCCAGCTAATCTAAAGAAATAAATTACAACCAGATATATAATTATATTGTTATTTGGTAGTTGTAAACTAATATTTTTCTCTATCTTGTTCAGATTGGGTTAATTTCTCTTGTTCTGTCTTCAGGTTCACTGATTCTTTCCTTTGTTCTATTCATTCTGCTATTGTGCCCACTCAGTGCATTTTTTATTTCTATGATTGTACTCTTTCTATAATTTCCATTTGTTTCTTTCTTAATATCTTCTATTATTATGAGATTTTCTGGCTTTTCATTTGCTTCAAAAGTATTTGTAATTGCTCATTGAAACAATTTGATAATGGCTGCTTTAAAATCCTTGTCAGGTAATTCCAGTATCTGATTCATCCTGGTGTTGGCATCTGTTGATTGTCTTTTCACATTAAAGTTGTGATTTTCCTGGTTTTTGGTATGACACAGAATTTTCATTTGTCTCCTGGACATTTTGGACATTATGTTAGGATACTCTGGATCCTATTTAAATACTCTATTTTAGCAGTCAGTCACTGTGTTTAGGTGCAGAGGTCCTGGTCTACTTTTGTGGACTATGGTTCTAATGACAATTTAGTTTTCAGAGTCTTTGTATTATTATTCTGATCTGCTTGGTTCACCTGACACCATTGGGACCCACTGCTGGACCAAGGGGTCTAGGCCCGCTGCCCTAAGCCAGCTCTCCAGACCACATGCTACTGGTAGGGTTCCCACCAGCATCACCAAGGGAGGAAAGGGCCCACCTGAACCACCTTCTGTTGCAAGGTTGGGGTTCAGGAGACCACTGGGCTTGGGCTACCTTTGCCTTTTGGCCCAGGAGTCAGGAGATGCTGAGCTTGGATTGCTTTCTGTCACTGGGTGGGTAATCAGGAGATGCCAAGCTGCTATATTTTTCCTCAAGTCCTGGGAGTCCCTAGCTAGTCTGCCTTCATCTTTTTACTCTTCAGTGCCCTCCTGTGATGTTCTACTGTATTATTTCCAGATTTTTTAGTTATACTTAGTGGGGAGGAAAGGGGAGAGTTGAGTTTCTGTCATCTTGTCCCAAACCCTAAACTAGTGTTTTAAGATAACTTTGCAAAGTGAATGATACAGCTGCATTGACTAGAATTATGTCCCTTTTATCCTCTGAAGGTGTTATTTATTACTGCTATTTCTCTGTCTATTAAAAAACTAAGAGCAGTATTAATGTATTTTCTTCCTCCACTTGTATTTATGAAAATTCTTTTTCACAGGGACACAGAAAAAATTTTAGGAGTTAGTTTTATTTTTTCTTGTATATCTTTATATAGATACTTCCTGAGTAGTTTTTGGGAGAAAGGACTTAACCTAAAAATTAATTTAAAAAATATCTGCTGCTTACAGATCTCATTTAAGTTTCAAATGTATTTATTGGAATTTTTGTTATTTATTGAAATATCTTCAAATTTATTAAAGAAAAATCTGAAAAATACCTTTGACACAGATCAGCTGAAAGTTAGTCTGCCCTGTCATAATCATATTGACTTGAACCTGCAAAATATAACTAGTTTGAATTAATCATGTTGAATCATTTTCACATCATTCATTTTCAGTTTTTTTTAATCAAAATTATGGTGTATTTTTCTTCTTCCGTCCCTCCTTCCCTCTTCCTTCCTTCCTTCCTTCCTTCCTTCCTTTCATTCTCTTGAGGTAAAACTCATGTATACCCTTATATTAGTTTTGGATATACAATAGAGTGATTCAACATTTGTATATATTATGAAATGATCACCACAATAAGTCTAGTTTAAACATCCATTACCATACATAGTTACAAAATTTTTTTCTGGTGATGAGAACTTTTAAAATCTACTCTCTTAGCAACTTTGAAATATGCAATACAGCATTATTAAATATAGTTGCCATGCTGTACATTACATGACTTATTTATTTTATAACTGGTAGTTTGTACCTTTCGATTCCCTTTACCCATTTCGCCCACTCTCCACCCCCTCCCCCAACCCCTGCCTCTGGCAACCACCAATCTGTTCTCTGTATCTATGAGCTTGGGAGATTTTTCATTTTTTTAGATTGCACATATACGTGAGATCATATGGTATTTGTCTTTCTCTTTCTGACTTACTTTACTTAGCATAATGCCCTCAAGTTCCATCTATGTTGTTACAAATGGCAAGATTTCATTCTTTTTTATGGCAGAATAATCTTCCATTGTATATACATACTACATTTTCTTTATCTCATTTTCATTTCTTTTTCTTTCCTGCACTATTCCTGTCTTCCACACCTCATGTATCCCCTGTTGAGTTTGTTTCATAAACAGCTATATTTTGAGTGAGAATTGGTTTTTAGAAGTTTTATTTGAACATATTAATAAGAAAAACCCCAAAACAAACAAAATAAAATTGATCAGGAACATCCCCTGATAAAAGGTTCCACAGAGGTCCATTACTAGCAGTGTTTTTCTTTCATTCCCACTACAGTGAGATGTTTGCTTAATACATACAATATAATCTCAGTGTTTCATAACTTTTAAAAACAGCTTTATTGAGATATAATTCACATACCATTAGATTTTCACCCATTTAGTGTACAATTCATTTAGTATATTTGCAGAGTTGTACAGTCATAACTTTTTGAGAGATATTGTATTACTTATATATTTTATTTAAACATTATTTATGATTTTATAATTGAGGGTTTTTCTTAGAATTTTACCATCAAGATGGAATGATTCTATCCACAAAGGAATTTCAGATGTTAACTCTGATTTGGGTTAAATATTGGACTTTGAGAATCATGGAATAATGTCTTCTCTGAGAAATTGAATTGGAGTTGCTTTTTTTTTTTTTTAATAATAGTTTGAATAATGATGTGGCAGCTGTGAAGGAAAACACCAATACCCCTGATAACCCAAGTGGAAATGGCAAACAAGATCGGATCAAACAGAGAAGAGCTTCCTGTCCTCGATCAGAGAAGGGGACTAAATTTCAGCTTACTGTCCTTCAGGTCAGTGTATAAATTTGATTTGGTTAAGAGTGCATGTTGAGGTCTGGGGGGTCAGGGAGGGGTGATGTTGCTGTGGATGTGAGTATAGAGTATTATGAAACTCTGCAGCAAACACTCTTGAACACAAATCTTTGTATATATACCTGATTATTTTCTTATGATAGATTCCTAGAAGTAGAATTAGTGGGTCAAAGGGTATGAAGATTTTTTTTAAAGTTTCTAAATACGTATTTCTAGGTTGCTGTCCATAAAGTTTGGACCAGTTTACATTTCCATTAGCAGTGCATTTTCTTTAGCTTAAAGGGTCAATTTGTGGCAGAATTTTGGAAATGAATGACCAGATTTAGATCTTTGCATTGCAGATAGCTATAGTGACCACTGTAACTTTTTTTTTGCCTCTTCATAAAAGTTGCGTTCCTTTTCTTTCCCACAGGTTCACATTTTTAACTTATTTTTTGCTGAATAATTTGAGCCTTAGATTTGTCATACAATGGTTGTTTAGACAGTATTTCATCAAGGGAAAAACAGAATCGTTTTAGATTCTGAACAGTTTAAACCATTTTTTCATATATTGCATGCGAGCTCATCCAAATGTTTCCTGCACCATTTACAAAGAGAAGACAATAACTGACTCTTAAACTAGTGACATGTTTGTGCCCAGGTGTCAACCTCTGGAGACAACATGGTGGAGTGTCAACTGGAGACACACAATAACAAGATGGTCACCTTCAAGTTTGATGTTGATGGTGATGCACCAGAGGATATTGCAGACTATATGGTAAGTACAGTAAAACCAAATTATTTTCCCTTCAGCATTCTGTCTCTTTTTCCTCTCTAACTCTCCCCCTGTTTATTCAGAGCCATCTTTTTTTAGGGTACTGCTAGTTTTAAAAATTTGTACAGAGCTAAATTGGTTATGATCAAGAGTAAGTCACTATACCTCCTCTGGTTTCTATATATTTATGTGTAAAATATGTGGGAGTTTCATTAAGAGAGGATCTAGGTCAGTGCTTCTTATCCCTAGCTGCATGTCAAAATCACTGGAAGAGCTTTTTAAAAACAATTCTGTTGGGAATTCCCTGGTGATCCAGTGGTTAGGACTCCGTGCTTTCACTGCCGTTGTCTGGATTCAATCCCTGGTTGGGGAACTAAGATCCTGCAAGCCACGTGGCGCAGCCAAAAAAAAAAAAACCCAAACAAAAACTAAAACAAAAACAATTCTGTTGCCTGGGTCCCTAATTAAATCAGAATATTTGGAGATGAGGCCTAAGCATTAATAGTTTGTAAAGTTCCCCAGGTAATTCTAATGTATTAGCTACTGATATAACATCTTACATATAGGTGTTCAAGTAATGTTCATCATTTCATTTAGTTTTTGTATTTTCTTTGAATTGTTAGGCTTAAGTTAGTATTCCCCTCCTCTTTTTTTTAATGGGGATGAGCTAGGGTGGCACGAAGAGTACATAATGCTTTTGTTTCTGCCAGTTTTCTTTGTATATACATTCCTGGCCAAGCAGAATTTAACATTTTAAAAGTTAATAATTTTGTCAGTCTGCCTCTTATTCAATGTAGTATTTTCTGAACTGTCTCTAGGCCATTCTTTATCATCTTTAGAGATGCTTCATTTTGTGATTTTTTTTAATTTAAAAGCTTTTGCATTTGGACATCCTAGTTTTAAATGTAAACATTACCTCAGTTATGTTCTTCAAATGGCAATCAATTTATAGAATGCCAGATTTTTTTAAAATGCTGGCTTCTGGTAGGTAGTGCCAATCTGACAAATGTCAGTGGTCTCAAAATAGAATAATTTAATGTATTATGTGGCATTTTATTGCTGGTCTTTGTTAATTCTGTTGTGGCATTTAGATCTAAATACCTAATTTATTTTTCTTTATGGTAGTCACCATATTATAATTTTGAAGAAACTAAATTCATTCTTGTGAATAGACTTACTTTTACTTTTGGATAGGTCGAAGATAACTTTGTCCTGGAAAGTGAAAAAGAAAAATTTGTAGAAGAATTGAGGGCTATCGTAGGTCAAGCCCAGGAGATCCTTCATGTCCACTCTGCTGCAGAAAGAGCCGTTGGAGTTGACTCTGTTACTGTGGAATCCAGCAGTAGCCAAGTAAGAGCAATTGCTTAGCAAATAGGTCTTCTCGGATATGTATCAGGAACTTCTTTATTTATCTATTCATTTTTAATTCAGACAGGATCATCTGAACAAGTACAGATAAATTCTGCATCCACTCAAACCAGCAGTAAGTATACTTAATAAAATTTACCATTTGGCTTTTGAAGCAAGACATTTGGAAACTTTTAATGTACACACCTTGGGAAAGATGTTAGCCAATAAAGGAATTTGATAAATTGTTAATGTAGGTTTTCCCACACTTTGAAAGGACTTTATAGCCCAGAAATAAGAAGTAAAAAAAGTGAGACGTAAAGCCATTCTCTAAATTTCCTCCAAGTATTGGTTCTTTACCTGATTAATTTATTTCTGAGTTGTTGCATGCTGTTACCAGAAAAGCAGTCACAGTACTGCTGACCTTTAATGGCTTTATTGTTTGAACTTAACTGGTAAGTTTTTTTTTTCCCTATATGAGATGGACAACTTTCTTAACTAAAATCATTATGTTCTAAGTTTGCCTCATGTTTTAATAGCATTAGTATCTTGATTTCATTCTACCAATGATATGCTTCTACCTTCTCTGATCACTGATAAGTTTTTGTAAATCAGATACCCGATAAACTGCCAGGGACTAAAAATGGAGTCTTCTATTTTCTTTTCTCATAACCTTATCTCTCCATTCTTCTCAGCTCTGGTCATGGGTATATTTAGAGTGTCTGGGAGGGGGAGAAGAGCCACAGACAAATGAGGACATCTGAAGGAATTATAACAGCATGAAGAAGCAACAGGTGGTGTGGGAGTCATGGAACCAGATACCGTTACCCTCAAATGTAGTTTGTGTTAGGATGCCAGGGTTCTCCTCTGTCTTCTTTTTCTCATTAGCAGGAGTCTGAGTAGATTTCTTTTTTTTTATTTATTTATGGATGTGTTGGGTCTTTGTTATTGTGTGCGGGCTTTCTCTAGTTGCAGCGAGTGGGGTCTGCTCTTCATTGCAGTGCACGGGCTTCTCACTGTGGTGGCTTCTCTTGTTGCGGAGCACGGGCTCGAGGCGTGCAGGCATCAGTAGTTGTGGTACACAGGCTCAGTAGTTGTGGTGCACGGGCTCAGTAGCTCCATGGCATGTGGGATCTTCCCGGACCAGGGCTCGAACCCGTGTCCCCTGCAATGGCAGGAGGATTCATAACCACTGCACCACCAGGGAAGTCCCTGAGTATATTTCTGACTGGCAAAGTAGGGTAAAGTTTAAACGAGAATAACTTATTTGAATGAGTTAATAAAGTAGGAGTACAGATGAAGGGGCTTATTTTACTTTATTTTTTAAGTTGTCATACAGTAAAATAGACTTTTTTTTCTTTTGGTGTAGCGTTCTGTAAATTTTAGTCCTCTTATAGATTTGTGTAAGCACCACCATAATCAGGATACAGAACAGAAGATGTAGGTTTTAGTGGAAAAAGTGCTTTTTCGTTTTTTTCCCAAAAGTGCCCTACTTTTAATTGCTATTGATACAATGTTTGTTTCCGTAGAATCCAAAATCCTTCTCTAAAGGTATCTTGTGCTTAGCTGTTAGAGTATTTGTCAGTCAGTGTTGGGAGGTCTGGTCTTATAAGTTACACATATCCTAGTGCCGTTGGAAATGGAGATAAAAGACAAATCGGTGTTTTAACCTGGTTTCCTTAGTCAATAGGTAAACATATTGACAATTGCTTAGCATATTAATTTTTGCCAATTCTTTCTACAGATGAATCTGCTCCTCAGTCATCCCCAGTTGGTCGATGGCGATTTTGTATCAACCAGACAATAAGAAACCGTGAGGCTCAATCTCCTCCTTCTCTTCAGCAGTCCATGTCTACAGTTCCTGGGCTAAATCTGCTTTCTAGTAAGTGTTTGTTCTCTGCCACCTTTATCCAGACCTGGAAGATGGGGATGCAAAATATATACTGTATCTTTAACTTGTTTTCATGGGTATTTTATGCTTATGAGAATTTTCATAAGCATTTTTGAAGATGTTAATGTTAGGAGGTAACTTAAGCCATTTAAATTTTAATATTTACGAAAAAAAAGGAAAAGGTTTTTTCTCCTTGTTAGGTTGAATTCTGTGTATTTTGAGTCTTATTTACAAGAGTACTTTCACACAGGTTCTAATTTGCCCCTTGCTCCTCCTGTTCCTTTTGAGTTTGGGTACTAGTCCATGCTTTGTACTTACCAATACATGCTTAGCCATTCTTTGTTATTGTTCCAGGTCCAAGAAACATAAGTAATAAGGAAATACCACAGGACAAGCTGCTCACTCTAGAAAATAATCCATGCCAGCGTGCACTTTACACCTCCACATCAGAACACAAGGATGTAGTTGATGGTAAGATTTCTGAATATGCCAGTGTAGAAACTAAGCAGCCAGCTATACTTTATCAAGTGGAAGATGACAAGCAGATAATGGCATCAGTTGCTAGTAGTTCCAGTCATACGGCTACTTCAGTTCGTGCAGTTCCACTTGAATGTGAGGGACTCACCAGCCAAGCAGGCATATTCCTACCTGTGTATCCAGGTCACCAAGCTGCCAGTCAGGCAGCTCCTGGTGAGTCAACTCAGATTGCTCCTAACTCTCTTACAACTCCGGCATTTATGTCTGATCAAAAGCCTCAGTCCTTACCAGTGCAGCAGCCAACTACGGATGCAGAATTTATTTCCCAAGAAGGAGAAACCTCAGTGATCGTGGAAGCAAGTTCTCCTAAGATGGTCATTCCCACTCAGACCCCTGGCCTTGAACCAACTAGCCTGCTGTCCTCTACTGTCCTGGAATCAGATGGCGAAGGACCTCCAAAAATGGAGTTTGCAGACAACCGAATTAAAACTCTGGATGAAAAATTAAGAAATTTGCTCTATCAGGAGCATAGCGTATCTAGCATCTATCCTGAGAGTCAGAAGGATACCCAAAGCATAGACTCTCCGTTTTCTTCCTCTGCTGAAGACACAGTCTCATGTCCAGTGCCAGAAGTCATAGGCATCAGTCACGGTGGAATTCAAGATAGTCCTGCACAGTCCCCTAATTTTCAGCAGACAGGCTCTAAGATTCTGTCCAATGTGACTGTGAGTCAGCCTGCTAACATATCAGTGTTCAAAAGGGACCTGAATGTGATAACTTCTATACCCAGCGAATTATGTTTACATGTAAGTATCATTCTTTCTAACCAATTCCTTATCCTATGCTTTTAAAGAAATGCCTTCTTTTCTAAAGTTCTGTCCTTTGAAATGAAGTTATTTATGTCACAAGATTCTGAGGTCACAGGTATTTAAGAAGGCCATAGCTTAGGCTGCAGGGGCCCAGAACTTAATAGAGACGGTAGAACTTTCTTGGTGAGAGAGCCCTCTGGTGAATTAGCTAGGAACTTGTGAGCAATGTTTATTTTTGTATTAATGACAGAACAGGACTGATTTATAGATTGTTTTAGTGGGTAGGAAGAACTTGCTTTTAGATTTCCACTTAAAAATGCCTGTTATCAGTTTCACTTTTTAAAATATTATGGTTTTAATTTAATCTTGTTTGTGGGTTTTTATTTGTTTGAAAAAAATATTTTAAAAGAAAATAAAAAAAACCCCATAATCTCATGACTTGTTTTTTTTTAACTTATGTAATGTAGGAATTTAATTTCTCTTTTCTGTTCCTTCAACTCATAGGGATAACCACTATCTGGTACTTATCCACTATATCGTACTAATCCTTCTTGACTTAAGCTTACACAGATCTACTTACAAACCTACAACTTCTTATTCACAAAAATAGTATTGTGCTATAAACATATTGGTCTACAACTTAATTTTTTAATTTTACAGTATATCATAGACATTTTAAAATATTTATCACTGTATCTCTTTATTATTGTTATTATTATATAAGTAGTATATGCATGTATATGAAGTAAAATCCACCCCACTTCTAAACCTATAGACACAGCTGTTGATAAATCTTTCCAGACATGGTTTTCACTAATATACAAATATTTATATAGCGCTTCTTTATATGTATTATATCTATTTACAAAGACACAGATACATACTATATATTTATATACACATACTTCCTTACATACATGTGCGTTCTAAATTATTTTCCCACTTATGGACATCTATCCATGTCAGTATACATAGTTCCACCTCACCTAACTTTAAAATATATATATTTATTTATTTATTTGGCTGCATTGGGTCTTAGTTGCGGTGCGCAGGCTTCTCTCTAGTTGTGGCTCTTGGGCTCAATAGCACACAGGCTTGGTAGTTGCGGCGCACGGGCTTAGTTGCCCCGCGGCGTGTGGGATCTTAGTTCCCCAACCAGGGATCGAACCTGCATCCCCTGCATTGGAAGGCGGATTCTTAACCACTGGACCACCAGGCGTCCCCTCACCTAACTTTTTTAAACAACAGCATAATATTCCATTGAGTAAATATAATTTAAGTACTTATTTTTTGGTAAACTAGTAATTTAAAATTATGCAATTAATGCATAAATGCAAAAGAAATTCAGAAGGATAGAAAATTAAAAGGAATTGTGTTAACACTCCCACTCCCCAAACACTATTAAGTTCCTGGTTTTAATTCTTGTGGTCATTGCTATTAATAACTTATAAATAATAAACTTATCGATTTTTTGATTTAGTAATTTTTTTTAAATTTATTTATTTTTGCTGTGTTGGGTCTTCGTTTCTGTGTGAGGGCTTTCTCTAGTTGTGGCAAGCGGGGGCCACTCTTCATCGCGGTGCGTGGGCCTCTCACTACCGCAGCCTCTCTTGCTGCGGAGCACAGGCTCCTGGAAGGCGGATTCTTAACCACTGGACCACCAGGTGTCCCCTCACCTAACTTTTTTAAACAACAGCATAATATTCCATTGAGTAAATATAATTTAAGTACTTATTTTTTGGTAAACTAGTAATTTAAAATTATGCAATTAATGCATAAATGCAAAAGAAATTCAGAAGGATAGAAAATTAAAAGGAATTGTGTTAACACTCCCACTCCCCAAACACTATTAAGTTCCTGGTTTTAATTCTTGTGGTCATTGCTATTAATAACTTATAAATAATAAACTTATCGATTTTTTGATTTAGTAATTTTTTTTAAATTTATTTATTTTTGCTGTGTTGGGTCTTCGTTTCTGTGTGAGGGCTTTCTCTAGTTGTGGCAAGCGGGGGCCACTCTTCATCGCGGTGCGTGGGCCTCTCACTACCGCAGCCTCTCTTGCTGCGGAGCACAGGCTCCAGACGCACAGGCTCAGTAGTTGTGGCTCACGGGCCTAGTTGCTCCGTGGCATGTGGGATCTTCCCAGACCAGGGCTCGAACCTGTGTCCCCTGCATTAGCAGACAGATTCTCAACCACTGCGCCACCAGGGAAGCCCCCTGATTTAGTAATTTTATACAATAAATTTTGACTCACTTCTATGAAGGGTAGAGAAATTATATTTTCCCTTTCCTCTACTTTTCTTCCCCATACACCTCCCAATTTTTATTACTTAAATTGCTTTTTAACATTGGCAAAGTTTATAACATCTACATTTTTTTCTTTATCGGTTGTGCTTTGTCTGTAGGTTGATTGGAAGAACTGAAAATCAGTAAACAGCATTTATATTATGATTATTTGTGTTATCTGATAATCACGTAACGTGATTAGAACCATAAAAAAATGAAATGTAATTCTCTGTCATTCAAACTTTGTTGCTCAAGAGACTCTTCCAAGTGTCAAGGTTAAATGGATTCTTTTGTTTGTTTCAAGTGTCCATTGCTACATCTAGATCAAACTTATTACCTGCCACTGTTTCTGGTGTCCTAGAATTCCTTTTTGTTTTCCCCCTGAAATGCTTCTATGAGTAATATTTTTAAATATGTTGCATGGGTGACCAATTTGTTTTTATTTTTTTAATGTCCATAAATATCTTTATTTTGCTTCACACTTAAGTACAGATGGTAGGATCATTTTGAGTTAATTTTTGTATATGGTGTGAGATAAAGATCCAGCTTCATTCTTTTGCATGTGGCTATCCAGTTGTTCCAGCACTGTTTGGTTATTTTATTCTTTGTTGTTATTATAAATGAAATTGTTTTCTTAATTTCCTTTTCAGATTTTTCATTGCTAGTGTATAGAAATATGATTGATTTTTGATTGTTGATGTTGTATTCTTCAACTTCGCTGAGTTTTTTTATTAGCTGTGGTAGCTTTTGGTGGATTTTCTATATAATATCAGTATATAAGATCTTATCATCTGTGAATAGAGACAGTTTTATTTCTTCATTTCCTGTTTTTCTTATCTATTAACTTTTCATTTCATGCTTTTAAAAAAATTTTTTGGCTGCATGTGGTCTTCATTGCTGCGCATGGCCTTTCTCTAGTTGCTGCGAGTGGGGGCTATTCTTCGTCACAGTGTGTGGGCTTCTCATTGTGGTGGCTTCTGTTGTTGTGGAGCCCAGGCTCTAGGCACACAGGCTTCAGTAGTTGTGGCACACGGGCTCTAGAGCGCAGGCTCCGTAGTTGTGGTGCACGGGCTTAGTTGCTCCCTGGCATGTGGCATCTTCTTGGACCAGGAATTGAACCTGTGTTCCCTCCATTGGCAGGCAGATTCTTAACCACTGCACCACCAGGGAAGTCCCTCATTTCATGCTTTCCATCTCTTTGTCCTTTTGCTTTTTGTACTGGGAGAATGTCTCAACTTTTAGGCTGTTTATAATCTCCTATTCAGATATTTTTTTTATGTCAAGGATTGTATTTTTAATTTCTAGTAACTATAGTTCATTCTTTTTCTTACGGATATAGTATATTCACACATCTCTTTCAACATATTAAAGTCTTATTCTGTGTTATTAATGATGATTCCTTGGGTATTCTGTTTGTTGAGTTTAGTGTTTTCTTAAAGTGCTGATTTCCCAAAAGTGTTGGTGATTTTTCGTTGTGTACTCAGTTTTTCTTTTTCCCCCATAAGATTCCCTGTTTGTCTGTTTGTAAATGCTATATATAATTACTATAGCCTTACTCCAGTAATTGTGGGAAAAGCATGGGACATGCTTCCTGGCACTGGGCATTGCAACTTGTCTTTAATGCTGCCCAGAGGGAGGTCCAATAGCTAGTCTTCAAAGGTAGCAGGGCTTCCCCTTACTCCTGGATCTTGTCTCTTCCCTACATTACTGACCTTTTTCTTGGCAATAAACATTTTCCTCCTTACCACTCTTATTTGGGAGCAGATGCCTCCGCTGTCTTTTGTTCATTGTGGAGATGAGGTGGGAAGGTGCCCCAACCAGTTCACTCATCCATTCAGTGAATATCTGCTGAACAGTGAATAAGTCAAGATCTCTGTTTTTGTGGAGCTCACATTCTAGTGGGGGAAGATAGATCCTAAACAAATAAATAAAGGGCTATGATAGGAAGACTAAGGAATTACTTTATATAGGGTGGTCAGGGAAGGATTTGTATGTGATGGTGACATTCATAGGTGGAGACCTGTTCCAGGAAACAAAAGAAGGCCAGTGAGTAGGAGAGTGTTATAAGATGATGCTGAAGTGACAGATAGGAGACAGATAGATTGTTATAGCTTTGTAAGCATTCTATCCAACTACCCATCCTTTTGGTTGGCCAGGGCGCTCTCTCCTGCTGCCCATGTCTACCACCTGAATTCGCTGCATTTTGAAAGAGTTCCTTCATATGTCATTATGCATTAAAGGAGGCTGCTTTTTCCTCCTTTAATCTTATATGCAGAGCTTCTCTGGTGGTGCAGTGGTTAAGAATCCGCCTGCCAATGCAGGGGACATGGGTTTGAGCCCTGGTCCGGGAAGATCCCACATGCCATGGAGCAACGAAGCCCATGTGCCACAACTACTGAACCTGTGTTCTAGAGTTTGTGAGCCACAATTACTGAGCCTGAGTGCCACAACTACTGAAGCCCATGTGCCTAGAGCCCGTGCTCTGCAACAAGAGAAGCCACCACAATGAGAAGCCCACGCACCACAACGAAGCGTAGCTCCCACTCGCTGCAACTAGAGAAAGCCCGCACACAGCAACAAAGATACAACGCAGCTAAAAAATTAATTAATTAATTAATTTTAAAAATCTTATATGCATGTGTCTACATCTGTTTTTCATGTTGTACCTGTGGATTTGGGTTGGTAAGGGAGGCTAGAACTTGTATTTAATTTATCATCTTGATCCAGTTATTACTTAATAAAAATCTTTTCTGTAATTTCAGTGGGACCAATGCAACACTTTCTAAATCATAATATTATTGAGAGTTTTTTCCTCTGTATGAAAGTAGTATTACTAGTCCAAAATGGGCATTTGGAAAATAAAAACTGTTCAGAATTTTACTTTTAATAACTACGGACTTAAGTGTTAATTATGCTTACCCCAAACTGCAGTTTACTTAGTGCTGCTTAGGCTGTCTTCCTTCAGACAAATGCTGAATCCCTTTCTTTGAACTTTTACTCTTTTAATTTTCTAAATTAGTAGGGGCCATTCTCATGTTTCCCAAAGTATTTCTGGCTGTGTATATTAATTTTTTGTATTAGTTATTATAAGAAATTTATTTTTAGAATACTCAGAATACAACAGCAGTTAATTCTGATTTTTGAGGTGAGGGATGGGAGGACAAGAAGAGGGAAGAATGATTTTATAGCCAGCTGTGGCCTGATGTTAACAATTTTTAGAGCTTGAATTTGAAATAATTTTGAGGTCCATGGTAAATTTCTGTGTGCTTATATAATGTAAGAAACTTGATTTGGTAATATATTTCTGTAAATGTAAATGCCTAGATATCTTGTTTTTCTATGTTTATCATGCGTGTCAGGCATCTTTCTTAGATAATATAAGGATAAATGAAAATTTCCATTTTAAGATAATAGGGTTTAAGTAACCTTTTTTAGTGAATTGGTGCATATGAGGGTTATGTCTTCATATTTTAATTTTCAGTTTTCAAAGTTGCTATAATAAAAAATATTCTAGGGTGGAAGTTTAATATTCTGCTGTTTTATTTATCTGAAGTCTAAATAGTATTTTTAAAGAAAGGGGAAGGCTTAATTCCTATAAGTTGAATATTTCAGGTTTAGTCTGATATGATACTATAAATAGAAGTATACATAGCATTCTATTTTTTTTACATTTTTATTGGAGTATAATTGCTTTACAATGGTGTGTTAGTTTCTGCTTTATAACAAAATGAATCAGTTATACATATACATATATCCATATATCTCTTCCCTCTTGCATCTCCCTCCCTCCCACCCTCCATATCCCACCCTTCTACATGGTCACAAAGCACCGAGCTGATCTCCCTGTGCTACGCAACTGCTTCCCACTAGCTATCTATTTTACATTTGGTAGTGTATATATGTCCATGTACACACGACCACTCTCTCACTTTGTCCCAGCTTACCCTTCCCCCTCCCCATGTCCTCAAGTCCATTCTCTAGTAGGTCTGTGTCTTTATTCCCATCTTGCCCCAGGTTCTTCATCACCTTTTTTTTAGATTCCATATATATGTGTTAGCATACAGTATTTGTTTTTCTCTTTCTGACTTACTTCACTCTGTATGACAGACTCCAGGTCTATCCACCTCATTACAAATAACTCAGTTTCATTTCTTTTTATGGCTGAGTAATATTCCATTGTATATATGACCGGTGTGAGATGATATAGCATTGTAGTTTTGATTTGCATTGCTCTAATGATTAGTGGTGTTGAGCATTCTTTCATGTGTTTGATGGTAATCTTTATATCTTCCTTGGAGAAATGTCTATTTAGGTCTTCTGCCCGTTTTTGGATTTGGTTGTTTGTTTTTTTGATATTGAGCTGCATGAGCTGCTTGTAAATTTTGGAGATTAATCCTTTGTCAGTTGCTTCATTTGCAAATATTTTTTCCCATTCTGAGGGTTGTCTTTTGGTCTTGTTTATGATTTCCTTTGCTGTGCAAAAGCTTTTAAGTTTCATTAGGTCCCATTTGTTTACTTTGTTTTTATTTCCATTTCTCTAGGAGGTGGGTCAAAAAGGATCTTGCTGTGATTTATGTCATAGAGTGTTCTGCCTATGTTTTCCTCTAAGAGTTTGATAGTGTCTGGCCTTACATTTAGGTCTTTAACCCATTTTGAGTTTATTCTTGTGTGTGGTGTTAGGGAGTGTTCTAATTTCATACTTTTACATGTAGCTGTCCAGTTTTCCCAGCACCACTTATTGAAGAGGCTGTCTTTTCTCCACTGTATATCCTTCCCTCCTTTATCAAAGAAAAGGTGACCATATGTGTGTGGGTTTATCTCTGGGCTTTCTATCCTGTTCCACTGACCATTTTGAGTTTATTCTTGTGTGGTGTTAGGGAGTGTTCTAATTTCATACTTTTACATGTAGCTGTCCAGTTTTCCCAGCACCACTTATTGAAGAGACTGTCTTTTATCCATTATATATTCTTGCCTCCTTTATCAAAGATAAGGTGACCATATGTGTGTGGGATTATCTCTGGGCTTTCTATCCTGTTCCGTTGACCTATATTTCTGTTTTTGTGCCAGTACCATACTGTCTTGATTACTGTAGCTTTGTAGTATAGTCTGAAGTCAGGGAGCTTGATTGCTCCAGCTCCATTTTTCTTTCTCAAGATTGCTTTGGCTGTATGGGGTCTTTTGTGTTTCCATACATACTGTGAAATTTTTTGTTCTAGTTCTGTAAAAAATGCCAGTGGTAGTTTCATAGGGATTGTATTGAATCTGTAGATTGCTTTGGGTAGTAGAGTCATTTTCACAATGTTGATTCTTCCAATCCAAGAACATGGTATATCTCTCCATCTGTTTGTATCATCTTTAATTTCTCTCATCAGTGTCTTATAATTTTCTGCATACAGGTCTTTTGTCTCCTTAGGTAGGTTTATTCCTAGATATTTTATTGTTTTTGTTGCAATGGAAAATGGGATTTAATGTAATTTCACTTTCAGATTTTTCATCATTAGTGTATAGGAATGCAAGAGATTTCTGTGCATTAATTTTGTATCCTACTTTCTCAAATTCATTGTTTAGCTCTAGTAGTTCTGGTAGCATCTTTAGGATTCTCTATGTAGAGTATCATGTCATGTGCAAACTGATGTTGGCTGTGGCTTTGTCATATATGGCCTTTATTATGTTGAGGTAAGTTCCTTGTATGCCTACTTTCTGGAGGGTTTTTATCATAAATCAGTGTTGATATTTGTCAAAACCTTTCTCTGCATCTATTGAGATGATCATATGGTTTTTATTCTTCAATTTGTTAATATGGTGTATCACATTGATTACTTTGTGTATATTGAAGAATCAATGCGTTCCTGGGATAAACCCCACTTGATCATGGTGTATGATCCTTTTAATGTGCTGTTGGATTCTGTTTGCTAGTATTTTGTTGAGGATTTTTGCATCTATATTCATCAGTGATATTGGCCTGTAGTTTTCTTTCTTTGTGATTGTGATTGGTCTGTTCATATTTTCTATTTCTTCCTGGTTCAGTCTCGGAAGGTGGTGCATTTCTAAGGATTTGTCCATTTCTTTCACATTGTCCATTTTATTGCCACAGAGTTGCTTTTAGTAATCTCTCATGATCCTTTGTATTTCTGCAGTGTCAGTTTTTACGTCTCCTTTTTCATTTCTAATTCTATTGATTTGAGTCTTCTCCCTTTTTTTCTTGATGAGTCTGGCTCATGGTTTATCAGTTTTGTTTATCTTCTCAAAGAACCAGCTTTTAGTTTTATTGATCTTTGCTATTGTTTCCTTCATTTCTTTTTCATTTATTTCTGATTTGAGCATTATGATTTCTTTCCTTCTGCTAACTTGGGGTTTTTTTGTTCTTCTTTCTCTGATTGCTTTAGGTTTAAGGTTAGGTTGTTTATTTGAGATGTTTCTTGTTTCTTGAGGTAGGATTGTATTGCTATAAACTTCCCTCTTAGAACTGCTTTTGCT
>NC_041234.1:34512140-34516159 GCF_002837175.3 Physeter macrocephalus | reverse complement strand
AATTGTTATATCTTCTTCATGGATTGATCCCTTGATCATTATGTAGTGTCCTTTGTCTCTTGTAATAGTGTTTGTTTTAAAGTCTATTTTGTCTGATATGAGAATTGCTATCCAGCTTTCTTTTGATTTCCATTTACATGGAATATCATTTTCCATCCTGTCACTTTCAGTCTGTATGTCTCCCAGGTCTGAAGTGGGTCTCTTGTAGGCAGCATATATATGGGTGTTGTTTTTGTATCCATTCAGCCAGTCTATGTCTTTTGTTTGGAGCATTTAATCCATTTACACTTAAGGTAATTATCGGTATGTATGTTCCTATTACCATTTTCTTAATTGTTTTGGGTTTGTTATTGTAGGTCTTTTCCTTCTCTTGTGTTTCTTGCCTAGAGAAGTTCCTTTAGCATATAGCATTCTGTTTTTGGTTACTGATTAGTCCATACAAGAAACTCCAATGGTAGAAACAATTGCTCCACCTCACCTAAATTACTATCATTTTGGTTTTCCTCTTTTTGTCTCCATTAGGAGATGTCCCCAGATGCTTCACTTCCAGGGGATCCAGAGGCCTATCCTGCTGCTGTGTCAAGCGGTGGAGCCATTCATCTGCAGACAGGAGGTGGATATTTTGGCCTAAGCTTTACTTGTCCTAGTCTCAAAAATCCTATTAGCAAGAAATCCTGGACTCGCAAATTAAAAAGCTGGGCATACAGGCTACGGCAGTCAACCAGCTTTTTCAAGAGATCAAAAGTCCGTCAAGGTAGTGTGCTTACAGTCAGGGACATAGACTAGGTAACATCATTTTTCATTTACTTCTGTTTCTTTTTGTTGTTGTGCATACACAAATCTTGCCACTTTTTCCATGTAGCCCATGTATGTGACACGTCCCATTAATGTCATTGCCATTTTATTTTTCCTTTTGTAACTAATTTGGTTTTAAAGTATTCATTTCATATAGATACTAAGTCTCGGGAAAAATCTTGCAATGTCTGATTCAGAATTAGGGACTTCTACAATGTTGCTTATTACATTAACACTTTTTTAATTGTCTAGCAGGAGTTAAGCTTTTTCTACTTTTCTTCATTTTTGGTAATGTAAACAAATGTAGTCTTAACAAGCAATTTTCTCCTTTCTGCTTACAATTTGGCAAAACTTGCAGTGGATACAGAAGATACGACATCAGCAGTTGCTCCTGACCCCATTCCTCTGACAGGAGAGTCCACAGCTGATGCTAGGGCTTTGAGTAGATGTAAAGCAATCAGTGGATCATTTCAGCGGGGTCGGTTCCAGGTTTGTGTCTTTGGTTAAATCATTATCTACAAAGGCATTATAAAAGGTAACAGCATTAAAGATCTACGTCTGTAGATGGTAATTATTTTAAATGTAGATCATTATCGTATTTAATTTTTCCCCTTATATGCATCCTGTCACCTTCTGTAGCCATCCACTAAAGGCAAGTCTAAAGAAATGAGGATTTTAGTAGCTGGAAGGGAGCACAGAAATGGGTCATCATTTTTTGGTGGGTGGTTGGGTCATTTTTTTTATAAATCTAATTTCATGTCCTTTAGAATCTTGGAAATTGAATTTTTTTTCATTGTATTGTTTAATTGAAGTATAGATGATTTACAATATTGTGTTAGTTTTAGGTGTACATATGGAATGTTTTTTAATTGCAGAATATTATTTGAGCAATATGAAGCCAATTCTCTTTGCAAAGGGCCCAATTGCAAAGCTTTGAATATGGCAAGTATAGATGGGATTTTTTAGTTTTGGTATTATCAGTGTTTGTACAATATCAATATATATTGATATTGAATTGCTTTATGGGTTTACTCTTTGGTTTCAGGTGATTACAGTTCCTCAGCAGCAGTCAGTGAAAGTGACATCTTTTGGAATAGAACACATACCAGCATTCAATAAAATGACAAGCCAGCCTAGTGAAGAAGCTTTAGCCTTTACTGAAACAGCAAAGTCTCAATTGGTAGAAATGGAACCTGCCACACACAATCCAAAAACTTCACTTTCTTCTCAGAAGTTACAAGCTCTTCAGAAAACCTTCAAAGAAGATAAAAGAATTCCCAAACAAGCTGACAACTTCTCATCTTTCAGTACGGCTTGTGAGACTGATGTATCTTTGATGACTCCAGAAAAGGAACTGGAAGAAAATTCAGCCACCGGAAGTAGCATGCAGTCTGAATCTGAACTGTTGCTTCAAGAGAGAGAGATACTTACTGCTGGGATACAGCCTACCTCTGATAGTGAATTTTCAGCCACTCTTTGTGGCAGAGGGAAATCAGTGGCAAAGACTGGTCCAGAGAGAGAAAAGTGCTTACCACTCCGTGAAGAAAAAGCCTATGTTCAAACACAGAGCTCACTCTTCTATTCACCGTCTTCCCCAATGAGCAGTGATGATGAGTCAGAAGTAGAGGATGAGGACTTAAAGGTGGAGCTTCAAAGATTACGAGAAAAGTAAGGACTGCTTCTCTTTTGTCACAAATTTGATTGCCTTGGGTTTTATAGAACTAAGTATTTGATTGGTAACTAATTTTGGATTGGTGACATTTTAATGATGGAAAAAAATTTATGGTTGAAAACTACAAAGATAGCATCAGATCCCACAGGCTAAGGGCTCAGTCCCACAAGACCGCCCCCTTTCAGATGCCCATCACGAGTCCAAGTAGTGTTACCTATGCTTCTTACCAACCTGTTATAAATCAGAGGTTCCCACAAACCCCTCCTCAGGTTTGATTACCTTGCTAGAGTGGCTTACAGAGCTCAGGAAAACAGTTTCCTTACTAGATTATTGGTTTATTATAAAAGGATACAACTCAAGAACAGCCAGATGGCAAGGTATAGGGGAAGAGGCATGGAAATTCATGGCCTCCCAGAAGTGCCACTCTCCCAGCACCTCCATGTCTTCACCGACCTAGAAGCTCTTAGAACCCCTGTAGTTCATGGATTTTTATGGAAGCTTCATTACATAGGCATGATTGATTAAATCGTTAGCCATTGGTGATTAATTCAACTTCCATCCTTGTTCCCCTCCTTAGAGGTACCCATCCTTTGGGGCCATCCAAAAGTCACTTCGTGATCAGAGGGGCTTGTTTTGAATAATGAGACACTCCTTTTACCTTTATAACTCTGGAACTATTTCAGGAACTGGAGCTATTTGAGGACAAAAGACCAAACATTATAACAAAAGATTCTCCCATTGCTCTTATCACTTAGGAAGTTACAAGGGTTTTAGGAGCTGTGTGCCAAGAACAGGGACAAAGACCAACTATATCTTTTTTATTATAAAACATAATATCACAACAGTAAAAATGCACACAAACCAGTCTCCTATTTCTCATGCCCTAATCTCATTTCTCAGAGGCGACCACTATGAACTATTTGGTATATATCTTGCCTGTCATTTTTGTTGCATTTACAAATATATAGTTTTTGAGTTGTATAAAAGTGGGATCATAATATGTTACTCTACAATTTTTTGACTTAACATTGTCTCCTCTTCATGTTCATGTTTGCACAAATAATCTTTATTCCATACATTGGAATACCATATAGCCATTTGAAGTTTATTTAATCTCTCCTTAATGGGCATTTCAGTTTTATCCCGTATTTTGCTTATGTAAAAAATGTTGAAGTCAACATCCTTATATTTTTACATACTTATGTTAGTATTTTTGTAGGATAGATACCTAAAAGTGGAATTGCTGGGTTAAAAGGTTTGTACATTTAAAATTGTCATCCAATGTAGATATACCATTTTATACACCAAACAGAAATATATGAAAGTGCCTGTTTTCCCACTCCTTAACAAGATTAGACTGGATATTATTGATTCTTTTCACTTTATTCCAATCATATGAATAAAATATAGTTTTAAAAATCTGTGTTCTGTGTATGCTAACACATATATATGGAATCTAAAAGAAAAAAAATGGTTCTGAAGAACCTAGGGGCAGGACAGGAATAAAGATGCAGACATAGAGAATGGACTTGACACAGGGAGGGGGAAGGAT
>NC_041234.1:34507085-34511903 GCF_002837175.3 Physeter macrocephalus | reverse complement strand
TGATTCACTTTGTTATACAGCAGAAACTAACACACCATTGTAAAGCAATTATACTGTAATAAAGATGTTAAAAAAATTTGTGTTCTAATTAATACTAAGGATGTGCATCATCTCATATTTATTGGCTACTTGTATTTCCTCTTCTTTGGAGTCACCTTTTCATATTCTTTCCCCCTTTTTCTATAAAGTTGTTTCTTTTTTTCTTATTGATTTTTAGGAGCTATTTATATATTCTGAATATTAACCTTTTACTATATGTTACAAATTTTTTTCCTGTTTATACTTGCAACATATAATAAAGAAAAGGTTAATATTATCAGTACTATGAGACTTTAATTTTTTAAATTATCTTTTACTGTATTGAAGTTTTAGAAATTCGTTCTTGTCAATTTATTGAGCTTTTTCTTTATGTCTGATTAGTTTAATGTCACACTTAGGAAGGCATTGAAAATCTTAAAATTGTGAAAATATTCTGTATTTACACATTCTTAATCTAAATTCCTTGTTAAACTTTACTTGTACTGGTAGAGTTCCTTGGCTCATCTGTATGGTGCCTGTGCCATTAAAATGCTTTCTGCATGATTTTCCTTCAGACACATTCAGGAGGTGGTAAATCTTCAAACCCAGCAGAATAAGGAGCTACAGGAGCTCTATGAACGCCTTCGGGCAATTAAAGACAGCAAAGTCCAATCATCAGAGATTCCTTTACCACCTGCATCACCACGTAGACCAAGATCTTTCAAAAGCAAACTTCGAAGCCGTCCCCAGTCCTTGACACATGTGGACAGTGGCACAGTTGCAACAGGTAAATCAATCTTAAAAGTGATTGAAAAAAACTGGTCAAAGATAAGCAAAATTAGAAAAATAACAATAATTAACTTATTTTTTATTAAACTAAGGTGATTTAAAGAAGTATACATTTTTCTGAGGTTCTTTTCCACTTTGTTGGTGCTGAATGTTCTTTTATGAAATAATGATGAGGATAGGTGATAGATTTTGGAGAGGAGATGAGTGTTATGTTTTCATTTGGAAAACAAATACCTGGGAACCCAGTTTCAATCCCCAAAATAAGTTTTTGAAATGTTGGTAGTCAATGGGAACCGCTGGTCGAGGATTTGGTGTTTGTTGAGGAGTTTATTGCTTAACAAAGATAATCTTAAAAGTAAATTCATATTCTATCTGATGTAAGAGATCTGTATTTATTACGAGACTATTAGAAAAACTGTATGTCTTTGAATTTGTAAAAAGAGAGGATCAGTCTCAACTTAATAAAGAAGATGTTAATCAGGTCAGACTTACTTGGTTACTTGTGCATAGTCAAGGTGGGGTTGAGCGTGAACTGTAAGGGTATATATGCAATCTCAACAGAATTTGCAGTAGGCAGAATAATGGTCCCCCCCAAACACATCCATGTGCAAATGCCTGCAACCTGTGACTATGTTCAGTTATATGGCAAAGGGTAATTGAGGTTGTAGATGGAATTTAAGATGCTAATCAACATTTTAAATAGGGAGATATCCTGGATTCTCTGAGTGGGCCCAGTGTAATCACAAGGGTCCTCTAAAGTAGAAGAGAGAGGCAGAAGAAAAGATCAGAGAAAAGATATGAGGAAGGAAGCAGTGTCAAGAGAGATGCAGCATTGCTGGCTTTGAAGATGGAGGAAAAGGGCCACAAACCAAGGAATGCAGGCAACCCGTAGAAGCCGGAAAAGGCTGGGAAAGTTTCAAAAAACAAGGTTTATTATTCACAGTTCCTGGGGGGTACACATCATGCGGGCCGCATAGCAAGAGGTTTGGTCAGGAGGTGGGAAACAGGAGTACATACTAGAGAGCAAGAGCGCACACTAGCAGATCTGGGGTTTTTCCTTCATCCTGGTTGAGGGTGGGGTACTTAGGGTTTCGCAGGTTCACTGTTTATTGAGAGTGAGAGAGGGAATTAAAGCACAGGGAGGGAAAAGCAGGGACACTCAAATGATCAGTTATCTAGGTCAACCAGGGCTTTCTAAAAGGGAAACTTCATGGGTGGGGTGGCCTGGCTCTTTATATAGTTGTATAGCTGGCAATGGGTTTATTTGAGATGGACTTCTTTGAAATGTATATCTCAGCAATCAAACACTTAACATCAGGCACTTTCTTATTACAATAAAAAAAGCTACTTGTCAGGCACTTATACCACACTGATTCTTTCTAATCAACCGTGGGATCCCATGGTAAAAACACGCCATTTGAGATTGGCTTTTTTGACTCATAACATTGTCTTTGGGATTATTTAAGTCATTTTGTGTTATAATAGCTTGTTCCTTTTAGTTGCTGAGTAATATTCCATGCTATGGATGTACCACAGCTTGTTTTTTTTTGCTTTTTAAACATCTTTATTGGAGTATAATTGCTTTACAATGGTGTGTTAGTTTCTGCGTTATAACAAAGTGAATCAGTTATACATATACATATGTCCCCATATCTCTTCCCTCTTGCATCTCCCTCCCTCCCACCCTCCATATCCCCCCTCTAGGTGGTCACAAAGAACTGAGCTGATCTCCGTGTGCTAAGTGGCTGCTTCCCACTAGCTATCTATTTTACATTTGGTAGTGTATATATGTCCATGCCACTGTCTCACTTTGTCCCAGCTTACCCTTCCCCCACCCCGTATCCTCAAGTCCATTCTCTAGTAGGTCTGCATCTTTATTCCTGTCTTGCCCCTAGGTTCTTCTGATCATTGTTTTTCTTTTTTTTCTTTTTTTTTTAGATTCCACATATATGTATTAGCATACGGTATTTGTTTTTCTCTTTCTAACTTACTTCACTCTGTATAACAGTCTCTAGGTCCATCCACCTCACTACAAATAACTCAGTTTTAGTTTACTCAGGGTATATGCCCAGTAATGGGATTGCTGGGTCGTATGATAGTTCTATTTGTAGTTTTTTAAGGAACCTCCATACTGTTCTCCATAGTGTGTGTATCAATTTACATTCCCACCAGCAGTGCAAGAGGGTTCCCTTTTCTCCACACCCTCTCCAGCATTTATTGTTTGTAGATTTTTTGATGATGGCCATTCTGACCGGTGTGAGATGATATCTCATTGTAGTTTTGATTTGCATTTCTCTAATGATTAATGATGTTGAGCATTCTTTCATGTGTCTGTTGGCAATCTGTATATCTTCTTTGGAGAAATGTCTATTTAGGTCTGCTAGCCGGGAGAAGTCAAGTTTTTCTTTTTTTTTTAGGTTACCACTTTCAAGTCTCAAATAAAAAACCAAAAACATGAAGCAGAAAAGTAATTCCATCAGCATTTTCCTAACAATCATTATCAAAAGCAGAATTAGAATAGATCTGATGTCTGGCTAGTGCCCTCTCCTCTGAACAAGAAATTACAAAGAAATTCAGGTTACAACCCAGTTAGAGGGATAGTCATAGAGGTATAGACTATTAAAGCTGGAAGAGCTTCAGAGTTCACCTGATCCAGGAACCTTATTTTAAGAGAAAGATTCTAAGGTCAATGTGTTTAAATGAGGGTCTTAACTAAGACCACTAAATCCATTGTCCGTTGCTTCATTTGCAAATATTTTCTCCCATTCTGAGGGTTGTCTTTTCATCTTGTTTATGGTTTCCTTTGCTGTGCAAAAGCTTTTAAGTTTCATTTGGGCCCATTTGTTTACTTTTGTTTTTATTTCCATTTCTCTAGAACGTGGGTCAAAAAGGAACTTGCTGTGATTTATGTCATAGAGTGTTCTGGCTATGTTTTCCTCTAAGAGTTTGATAGTGTCTGGCCTTACATTTAGGTCTTTAATCCATTTTGAGTTTATTTTTGTGTATGGTGTTAGGGAGTGTTCTAAAAATATTCTAGTTTTATTCTTTTACATGTAGCTGTCTAGTTTTCACAACACGAATTATTAAAGAGACTGTCTTTTTTTCCACTGTATATTTTTGCCTCCTTTGTCGTAGATAAGGTGACCATATGTGCATGGGTTTACCTCTGGGCTTTCTATTGTGTTCCATTGATCTATATTTCTGTTTTTGAGCCAGTACCATACTGTCTTGATTACTGTAGCTTTGTAGTATAGTCTGAAGCCAGGGAGCCTGATTCCTCCAGCTCCGTTTTTTTTTTTTCTCAAGATTGCTTTGGCTATTCTGGGTCTTATGTGTTTCCACAAAAATTGTGAAGTTTTTTGTTCTAGTTCTGTGAAAAATGCCACTGGTAGTTTGTTAGGGATTGCATTGAAACTGTAGATTTCTTTGGGTAGTATAGTCATTTTCACAATGTTGATTCTTCCAATCCAAGAACATGGTATATCTCTCCATCTATTTTATCATCTTTAATTTCTTTCATCAGTGCCTTATAGTTTTCTGCATACAGGTCTTTTGTCTCCTTAGGTAGGTTGATTCCTAGGTATTTTATTCTTTTGTTGCAATGGTAAATGGGAGTGTTTCCTTAATTTCTCTTTCATTCTTCATCATTAGTGTATAGGAATGGAAGAGATTTCTGTGTATTAATTTTGCATCCTGCCACTTTACCAAATTCATTGATTAGCTCTAGTAATTTTCTGGTAGCATCTTTAGGATTCTCTTTGTATGGTGTCATGTCACCTGCAATCAGTAACAATGTTACTTCTTTTCCAATTTGGATTCCTTTTATTTCTTTTTCTTCTCTGATTGCTGTGGCTAAAACTTCCAAAACTATGTTGAATAATAATGGTGAGAGTGGGCAACCTTGTCTTGTTCCTGATCTTAGTGGAAATGGTTTCAGTTTTTCACCATTGAGGAGGTGTTGGCTGTGAGTTTGTCATATATGGCCTTTATTATGTTGAGGTAAGTTCCCTC
>NC_041234.1:34498093-34499523 GCF_002837175.3 Physeter macrocephalus | reverse complement strand
TCTTATAATTTTCTGCGTACAGGTCTTTTGTCTCCCTAGGTAGGTTTATTCCTAAGTATTTTATTCTTTTTGTTACAATGGTAAATGGGAGTGTTTCCTTAATTTCTCTTTCATTCTTCATCATTAGTGTATAGGAATGGAAGAGATTTCTGTGTATTAATTTTGCATCCTGCCACTTTACCAAATTCATTGATTAGCTCTAGTAATTTTCTGGTAGCATCTTTAGGATTCTCTTTGTATGGTGTCATGTCACCTGCAATCAGTAACAATGTTACTTCTTTTCCAATTTGGATTCCTTTTATTTCTTTTTCTTCTCTGATTGCTGTGGCTAAAACTTCCAAAACTATGTTGAATAATAATGGTGAGAGTGGGCAACCTTGTCTTGTTCCTGATCTTAGTGGAAATGGTTTCAGTTTTTCACCATTGAGAACAGTGTTAGCTGTAGGTTTGTCATACATGGCCTGTGTTATGTTGAGGTAAGTTCCCTCTATGCCTACTTTCTGGAGGGCTTGTATCATAAATGGGTGTTGAATTTTGTCAAAAGCTTTTTCTGTGTCTCTTAAGATGATCATATGGTTTTTCTCCTTCAGTTTGTTAAAATGGTGTATCACATTGATTGATTTGTGTATATTGAAGAATCCTTGCATCCCGGGGATAAACCCCACTTGATCACGGTGTATGATCCTTTTAATGTGCTGCTGGAATCTGTTTGCTAGTATTTTGTTCAGGATTTTTGCATCTATGTTCATCAGTGATATTGGCCTGTAGCTTTCTTTCTTTGTGACATGTCTGTCTGATTTTGGTATAAAGGTGATGGTGGCCTCATAGAATGAGTTTGGGAGTGTTCCTCCCTCTGCTATATTTTGGAAGAGTTTGAGAAGGATAGGTATTTGCTCTTCTCTAAATGTTTGATCGAATTCTCCTGTGAAGCCATATAGTCATCATGGGCTTTTGTTTGTGGGAAGATCTTTTAATCACAGTCTCAATTTCAGTGCTTTTGATTGGTGTGTTTATATTTTCTGTTTCTTTCTGGTTCAGTCTCAGAAGATTATGCTTTTCTAGGAATTTGTCCATTTCTTCCAGGTTGTCCATTTATTGGCATATAGGTGCTTATAGTAATCTCTCATGATTCTTTGTATGTCTGCAATGTCAGTTGTTACTTCTCCTTTTTCATTTCTAATTCTATTGATTTGAGTCTTCTCCCTTTTTTTCTTGATGAGTCTGGTTCATGGTTTATCAATTTTGTTTATCTTCTCAAAGAACCAGATTTTAGTTTTATTGATCTTTGCTATTGATTCCTTCATTTCTTTCTCATTTCTGTCTGATCTGATCTTTATGATTTCTTTCCTTCTGCTAACTTTGGGGTTTTTTTCTTCTTTCTCTAATTGCTTTAGGTATAAGGTTAAGTTGTTTATTTGAGCTGTTTCTTC
>NC_041234.1:34486966-34496471 GCF_002837175.3 Physeter macrocephalus | reverse complement strand
TTGTGCATTTCTAGGAATTTGTCCATTTCTTCCAGGTTGTCCATTTATTGGCATATAGGTGCTTATAGTAATCTCTCATGATTCTTTGTATGTCTGCAATGTCAGTTGTTACTTCTCCTTTTTCATTTCTAATTCTATTGATTTGAGTCTTCTCCCTTTTTTTCTTGATGAGTCTGGTTCATGGTTTATCAATTTTGTTTATCTTCTCAAAGAACCAGATTTTAGTTTTATTGATCTTTGCTATTGATTCCTTCATTTCTTTCTCATTTCTGTCTGATCTGATCTTTATGATTTCTTTCCTTCTGCTAACTTTGGGGTTTTTTTCTTCTTTCTCTAATTGCTTTAGGTATAAGGTTAAGTTGTTTATTTGAGCTGTTTCTTCAGGTAGGATTTTATTGGTATAAACTTCTGTCTTAGAACTGCTTTTCCTGCATCCTATAGGTTTTAGGTCATCATGTTTTCATTGTCATTTGTTTCTAGGTATTTTTTGATTTCCTCTTTGATTTCTTTAGTGATCTCTTGCTTCTTTAGTAGTGTATTGTTTAGACTCCATGTGTTTGTATTTTTCACAGATTTTTTCCTGTAATTGATTTCTAGTCCCATAGTGTTGTGGTTGGAAATGATACTTGATACGATTTCAATCTTCTTAAATTTACCAAGGCTTGATTTATGACCCAAGATATGATCTATCCTGGAGAATGTTCCATGAGCACATGAGAAGAAAGTGTATTCTGTTGTTTTTGGATGGAATGTCCTATAAATATCAATTAAGTCCATCTCGTTTAATGTATCATTTAAAGCTTGTGTTTCCTTATTGATTTTCATTTTGGATGATCTGTCCATTGGTGACAGTGGGGTGTTAAAGTCCCCTGCTGTGATTGTGTTACTGTTGATTTCCCCTTTTATGGCTGTTAGCATTTGCCTTATGTATTGAGGTTCCTATGTTGGGTGCATAAATATGTACAAGTGTTATATCTTCTTCTTGGATTGATCCCTTGATTATTATATAGTGTTCTTTGTCTCTTGTAATAGTCTTTATTTTATCTTGTTTTTCTTTCCATTCAGCCAGTCTTTGTCTTTTGGTTGGAGCATTTAATCCATTTACATTTAAGGTAATTATCGATATGTATGTTCCTATTACCATTTTCTTAATTGTTTTGGGTTTGTTATTGTAGGTCTTTTCCTTCTCTTGTGCTTCCTGCCTAGAGAAATTCGTTTAGCATTTGTTGTAAAACTGGTTTGCTGGTGCTGAATTCTCTTAGATTTTACTTGTCTGTAAAGGTTTTAATTTCTCCATTGAATCTGAATGAGATCCTTGCTGGGTAGAGTAATCTTGGTTGTAGGTTTTTCCCTTTCATCACTTTAAATATGCCCTGCCACTCTCTTGTGGCTTGCAGAGTTTCTCTGAAATATCAGCTGTTAACATTATGGGGATTCCCTTGTGTGTTATTTGTTGTTTCTCCCTTGCTGCTTTTAGTATTTTTTCCACTTAATATTTTTACCTTGGTCCTTCATCTGCTGTGTGTTTCTCTGTCTTCTCATTTTGCTTAACTTACTGTGTTTGGTGTCTCCTTTTCACAGGCTGTAGGTTCATAGTTCCTGTTGTTTTTTGGTGTCTGCCCCCAGTGGCTAAGGTTGGTTCAGTGGGTTGTGTAGGCTTCCCAGTGGAGGGGACTGGTGCCAGCGTTCTGGTGGATGAGGCTGGATCTTGTCTTTCTGGTGGGCAGGACCACCTCTGGTGGTGTGTTTTTGGGTGTCTGTGACCTTAGTATGATTTTAGGCAGCCTCTCTGCTAATGGGTGGGGTTGCGTTCCTGTCTTGCTAGTTGTTTGGCATAGGGTGTCCAGCACTATAGCTTGCTGGTCATTGAGTGGAGCTGGGTCTTAGCATTGGGATGTAGTTCTCTGTGAGAGCTTTTGCCATTTGATGCTATGTGGAGCCGGGAGGTCTTTGGTGGACCAATGTCCTGAACTCCGCTCTCCCATCTCAGAGGCACAGACCTGACACCTGGCCGGAGCACCAAGACCCTGTCAGCCACATGGCTTAGAGGATAAGGGAGGACAAAAAAGGAAGAAAGAAAAAAATAATAAAATAAAATAAAGGTATTAAAACAAAAAATATATATTATTAAAAATATAAAAATTTAAAAGTCATAAAAAAGGAAAGAAAGAAAGAAAGAGCAACCAAACCATTAAACAAATCCACCAATGATAACAAGCGTTAAAAACTATGCAAAAAAAAAAGGACAGACAGAACCTTAAGACAAAGGGTAAAAGCAAAGCTATACAGACAAAATCAAAGAAGTATATACATACACACTCACAAAAAGAGAAAAAGGAAAACTATATATTTCTATATATTGAAAAATAAAAAAGGAAGAGAGCAACCAAATCAATAAACAAATCGACCATTGGTAATAAACTCTAAATACTAAACTAAGACAAATGTAAAACTAGAAACATATTACATGCAGAAAGGAAACCCGAACTCTACAGTTGCTTCCAAAGTCCCCTGCCTCAATGTTGGGATGATTCATTGTCCATTCAGGTATTCCAGAGATGCAGGGTAAATTGAGTTGATTGTGGATATTTAATCTGCTGCTCCTGAGGCTACTGGGAGTAATTTCCCTTTTCCTTCTGTGTTCGCACAGCTTGGGGGTTCAGCTTTGGATGTGGACCTGCCTCTGCGTGTAGGTCGCCTGAGGGCATCTGTTCTTCGCTCAGACAGGAGGGGGTTAAAGTAGCAGCTGATTCGGGGGCTCTGGCTCACTCAGGCCAGGGGGAGGGAGGGGTTTGGAACATGGGGCGATCGTGACTTTGCGACAGCCTGAGGCACAGTGTGTTCTCCCGGGGAAGTTGTCCCTGGATCATGGGACACTGGCAGTGGTGGGCTGCACAGGCTTTCGGGAGAGGAGGTGTGGATAGTGACCTGTGCTTGCACACAGGCTTCTTGGTGGCTGCAGCAGCAGCCTTAGTGTTTCATGCCCATATGTGGTATCCATGCTGATAGCCTCGGCTCGTGCCCACCTCTGGAGCTCATTTAGGTGGTGCTTTGAATCCCCTCTCCTCGCACACACCAAAACAATGGTCTCTTGCCTCTTAGGCAATTCCAGACTCTTTTCTGGACTCCATGCCGGCTAGCTGTGGCGCACTAGTCCCCTTCAGGCTGTTCACGCAGCCAACCCCAGTTCTCTCCCTGGGATCTGACCTCCGAAGCCAGAGTCTCAGCTCCCAGCCCCCCCCCACCCCAGTGGGTGAGCAGAGAAGCCTGTCAGGCTGGTGAGTGCTGGTCGGCACTGATCCTCTGTGTAGTAATCTCTCCGCTTTGCCCACTGCACCCCTGTTGCTGCACTCTCCTCCCTGGCTCCGAAGCTTCCCACCCGCCACCCCCCATCTCCACCAGTGAAGGGGCTTCCTAGTATGTGGAAACTTTTCCTCCTTCACAGCTCCCTCCCACTGGTGCAGGTCCTGTCCCTACTCTTTTGTCTCTGTTTTTTCTTTATTCTTTTGCCCTACCCAGGTACGTGGGGAGTTTCTTGCCTTTTGAGAAGTCTGAGGTCTTCTGCCAGTGTTCAGTAGGTGTTCTGTAGGAGTTGTTCCACATGTTGTTGTTTTTTGGTGTCTGCCCCCAGTGGCTAAGGTTGGTTCAGTGGGTTGTGTAGGCTTCCCAGTGGAGGGGACTGGTGCCAGCGTTCTGGTGGATGAGGCTGGATCTTGTCTTTCTGGTGGGCAGGACCACCTCTGGTGGTGTGTTTTTGGGTGTCTGTGACCTTAGTATGATTTTAGGCAGCCTCTCTGCTAATGGGTGGGGTTGCGTTCCTGTCTTGCTAGTTGTTTGGCATAGGGTGTCCAGCACTATAGCTTGCTGGTCATTGAGTGGAGCTGGGTCTTAGCATTGGGATGTAGTTCTCTGTGAGAGCTTTTGCCATTTGATGCTATGTGGAGCCGGGAGGTCTTTGGTGGACCAATGTCCTGAACTCCGCTCTCCCATCTCAGAGGCACAGACCTGACACCTGGCCGGAGCACCAAGACCCTGTCAGCCACATGGCTTAGAGGATAAGGGAGGACAAAAAAGGAAGAAAGAAAAAAATAATAAAATAAAATAAAGGTATTAAAACAAAAAATATATATTATTAAAAATATAAAAATTTAAAAGTCATAAAAAAGGAAAGAAAGAAAGAAAGAGCAACCAAACCATTAAACAAATCCACCAATGATAACAAGCGTTAAAAACTATGCAAAAAAAAAAGGACAGACAGAACCTTAAGACAAAGGGTAAAAGCAAAGCTATACAGACAAAATCAAAGAAGTATATACATACACACTCACAAAAAGAGAAAAAGGAAAACTATATATTTCTATATATTGAAAAATAAAAAAGGAAGAGAGCAACCAAATCAATAAACAAATCGACCATTGGTAATAAACTCTAAATACTAAACTAAGACAAATGTAAAACTAGAAACATATTACATGCAGAAAGGAAACCCGAACTCTACAGTTGCTTCCAAAGTCCCCTGCCTCAATGTTGGGATGATTCATTGTCCATTCAGGTATTCCAGAGATGCAGGGTAAATTGAGTTGATTGTGGATATTTAATCTGCTGCTCCTGAGGCTACTGGGAGTAATTTCCCTTTTCCTTCTGTGTTCGCACAGCTTGGGGGTTCAGCTTTGGATGTGGACCTGCCTCTGCGTGTAGGTCGCCTGAGGGCATCTGTTCTTCGCTCAGACAGGAGGGGGTTAAAGTAGCAGCTGATTCGGGGGCTCTGGCTCACTCAGGCCAGGGGGAGGGAGGGGTTTGGAACATGGGGCGATCGTGACTTTGCGACAGCCTGAGGCACAGTGTGTTCTCCCGGGGAAGTTGTCCCTGGATCATGGGACACTGGCAGTGGTGGGCTGCACAGGCTTTCGGGAGAGGAGGTGTGGATAGTGACCTGTGCTTGCACACAGGCTTCTTGGTGGCTGCAGCAGCAGCCTTAGTGTTTCATGCCCATATGTGGTATCCATGCTGATAGCCTCGGCTCGTGCCCACCTCTGGAGCTCATTTAGGTGGTGCTTTGAATCCCCTCTCCTCGCACACACCAAAACAATGGTCTCTTGCCTCTTAGGCAATTCCAGACTTTTTTCTGGACTCCATGCCGGCTAGCTGTGGCGCACTAGTCCCCTTCAGGCTGTTCACGCAGCCAACCCCAGTTCTCTCCCTGGGATCTGACCTCCGAAGCCAGAGTCTCAGCTCCCAGCCCCCCCCCACCCCAGTGGGTGAGCAGAGAAGCCTGTCAGGCTGGTGAGTGCTGGTCGGCACTGATCCTCTGTGTAGTAATCTCTCCGCTTTGCCCACTGCACCCCTGTTGCTGCACTCTCCTCCCTGGCTCCGAAGCTTCCCACCCGCCACCCCCCATCTCCACCAGTGAAGGGGCTTCCTAGTATGTGGAAACTTTTCCTCCTTCACAGCTCCCTCCCACTGGTGCAGGTCCTGTCCCTACTCTTTTGTCTCTGTTTTTTCTTTATTCTTTTGCCCTACCCAGGTACGTGGGGAGTTTCTTGCCTTTTGAGAAGTCTGAGGTCTTCTGCCAGTGTTCAGTAGGTGTTCTGTAGGAGTTGTTCCACATGTAGATGTACTTCTGATGTATTTGTGGGGAAGAAGGTGATCTCCACATCTTACTCCTCTGCCATCTTGAAGGTCTCTCTGTTTATTTGTTTAGTGATTTTCCTTCAGTAATTCTGTATTCCCTTAGTTCTTTGCTAGCCATTGAGTTCTTTGCTAGGTAAAAAATTTCTAAAAAATATTTTTAAAGCCTGGTATGCTAGGGTTCACACCTGGCCCAGTACATTTAGTGGTGAACCAATAATTGGTCAGAAGATTTTATTAAATGCCTTGTCTGGCTGTCGTTATGAAGAATATCTCTGTGAGAAGTCACACCTTCAGGCTTCAGTTTGCAAGATATCCTTTGAATTTACTTCCTGCTTGCCCAGGAACTCAAATCCAGCCAGAATTGAATGACTAGTCCATTCTCCTTTTTTCAGGTCTTTCCTGGCATGGCAGAGATTTATATTCCCAGGAATATGTCAGAGGGTTTCAAAATTTCCTATAGTCATTTAGTTGTCCTAACATTGTTTTTAAATTCTAGACCAGGATCTTATTTGCCCAAACTGAAATCATAGCCTTAAGCATCTGATTTGTTGCCAGCACTTTCCTATTGTTTCAATAATGCTCTGGAGGTAGCCCCCTACCTCTCCCCATCCCTCATACCCATGCCTGGCTGGGCTGAGCTGAACTGTGAGTGAAATCAAATATCCACCACACTAAGAATAGAGGTTTTCCCAGGTTGTTTCGAGTTCAGACAAAATATTGACTGTGCTCTGGGGATAGTGCTTTTAAGGGAGCTCAAAAAGAGGTCTGTTTTCTCCATTGTCTGCAGTGTTCCTGGCTTTTGGCTGCCACAACACTGAGCTGGGGCAAAAGGGGTATGGGAATTACGACAAGTTAAAAATGTCACAGAACTCACTAGTTTGTCCTGGGTTAATGATTTTCATTTTGTTCTTTGCCACTGGATAATTGTCAGAGTTCTGAACTGGTTGATTTTAGTTGTTTTGCCCATATTTTCATTGTCTTAAGAACAAGTTCACCTAGGTTCTTTTGCTGCATTTTTTGAAGGCATTCTCCTCCCTCTTTTTCTATTTTCTGAAAAACTTTGTGTTGAATTAGTATAATTTCTTCTTTAAATGTCTAGAAGAATTTTGCAGTGAAACCATGTGGCCTCAGAGATTTATTTTTTTAGAGGTTTTTAACTGCAAATTCAAATTCTTGAATAGTAGTTATAGGATTATGCAGGTTTTAAATTTCCTGTTGGGTGAGTTTTGGTAGCTTGTGGATTTTGAGAACTTGGTCCATTTCATCTACTTTGCTGAATCTTTGTGTTTAGAGTTGTTCATTATTATCTTCTTAATATCGTGGATATCTGTAGTATTATCACCTAATTCCTGATATCTGTAATTTGCATCTTTTTTTTCTTTGTCAGTCTTGTAGATGTTTCTCAATTTTATTGATCTTTTCAAAGATCCACTTGTACTTTTATTGATTTTCTCTGTTGTTTTCCAATTTTAAATTTCATTGATTTCTGCTCTTATCTTTATTCTTTCCTTCCTTCTACATGCCTTGTTTTTATTTTGCTCTTTTTCTAGTGTCTTAAAATGGAAGCTTATATTTTTGATGTGAGACCTTTCTTTTTGTAATACAAGCATTTAATGCTATAAATTTTCCTTATGAGCACTACTTTGGCTACATCTACTAAGATTTTTTAAAATTAAGCTTTATTTTGGGGGGATATTTTTAGATTTACACAAAAATTATTAAGATAGTACAGAAATTTTCCATATATCTCACACCCAGTTTCCCCAATTATTAACATTTTATACATTAGTATGGTACATTTATCACAGCTAATAAACCAATCTAGATACATGATTGTTAAAATCCATATTTTACTCTGATTTCCTTAGTTTTTACTTTATATCCTTCTTCTGTCCCAGGATCACATCCAGGACACCAAATTATATTTAGCAGTCATGTCTCCTAGGCTCCTTTTGGCTTCAAAAGTTTCTCACAATTTCCTTGTTTTTGATGACCCTGACAGTTTTGAGGAGTACCGGTCAGTTATTTTGAAGAATTTTGTTTTTGAACACATCTTTACTTAATGGTGTTGGGCAGGAAGACATTTTCCTCTGTCCTTCTAGGTTCCTCTGGCTGGTCAAAGAATTAAATTAACATGAAACAAATTAATAGGAGAAAATCAAAAGTTTAATAACATGTATACATGGGAGACATTCACAGAAAGATAGACAAGATGAAATGGCAGAGGGCTATGTACCAGATGAAGGAACAAGATAAAACCCCAGAAAAACAACTAAATGAAGTGGAGATAGGCAACCTTCCAGAAAAAGAATTCAGAATAATGACAGTGAAGATGATCCAGGACCTCGGAAAAAGAATGGAGGCAAAGATCGAGAAGATGCAAGAAATATTTAACAAAGACCTAGAAGAATTAAAGAACAAACAAACAGAGATGAACAATACAAAAACAGAAATGAAAACTACACTAGAAGGAATCAAGAGCAGAATAACTGAGTCAGAAGAACGGATAAGTGACCTGGGGACAACATTAAACACAACAACATTCGCATTATAGGGGTCCCAGAAGGAGAAGAGAGAGACAAAGGATGAGAGAAAATATTTGAAGAGATTATACTCGAAACCTTCCCTAACATGGGAAAGGAAATAGCCACCCAAGTCCAGAAAGCACAGCGAGTCCCATACAGGATAAACCCAAGGAGAAACATGCTGAGACACATAGTAATCAAACTGGCAAAAATTAAAGACAAAGAAAAATCATTGAAATCAGCAAGGGAAAAACGACAAATAACATACAGGGAACTCCCATAAGGTTAACAGCTGATTTCTCAGCAGAAACTCTACAAGCCAGAAGGGAGTAGCATGATATACTTAAAGGGATGAAAGGGAAGAACCTACAACCAAGATTACTCTACCCAGCAAGGATCTCATTCATATTCGATGGAGAAATCAAAAGCTTTACAGAAAAGCAAAAGCTAAGAGAATTCAGCACCACCAAACCAGCTGTACAACAAATGCTAAAGGAACTTCTCTAAGTAGGAAACACAAGAGAAGAAAAGGACCCACAAAAACAAACTCAAAAAATGGTCACAGGAACATACATATCGATAATTACCTTAAACGTGACTGGATTAAATGCTCCAACCAAAAGACACAGGCTTGCTGAATGGATACAAAAACAAGACCCATATATATGCTGTCTACAAGAGACCCACTTCAGACCTAGGGACAAATACAGACTGAAAGTGAGGGAATGGAAAAAGATATTCCATTTACATGGAATATCTTTCTCCATCCCCTCACTTTCAGTCTGAGTAGCAATACTCATATCAGATAAAATAGACTTTAAAATAAAGAATGTTACAGGAGACAAAGAAGGACACTACATAATGATCCAAGGGATCAATCCAAGAAGAAGATATAACAATTATAAATATATATGCACCCAACATAGGAGCACCTCAATACATGAGGCAACTGCTAACAGCTATAAAAGAGGAAATCGACGGTAACACAATAATAGTGGGGGACTTTAACACCTAATTTACACCAATGGACAGATCATCCAAAGTGCAAATAAATAAGGAAACAGAAGCTTTAAATGATACAATAGACCAGATAGATTTAATTGATATTTATAGGACATTCCATCCAAAAACAGCAGATTACACTTTCTTCTCAACTGTGCACGGAACATTCCCCAGGATAGATCATATCTTGGGTCACAAATCAAGCCTCAGTAAATTTAAGAAAATTGAAATCATATCAAGCATCTTTTCTGACCACAGTGCTATGAGATTAGAAATGAATTACAGGGAAAAAACCGTAAAAAACACAAACACATGGAGGCTAAACAATACGTTATTAAATAACCAAG
>NC_041234.1:34477113-34478572 GCF_002837175.3 Physeter macrocephalus | reverse complement strand
AATGATACAATAGACCAGATAGATTTAATTGATATTTATAGGACATTCCATCCAAAAACAGCAGATTACACTTTCTTCTCAACTGTGCACGGAACATTCCCCAGGATAGATCATATCTTGGGTCACAAATCAAGCCTCAGTAAATTTAAGAAAATTGAAATCATATCAAGCATCTTTTCTGACCACAGTGCTATGAGATTAGAAATGAATTACAGGGAAAAAACCGTAAAAAACACAAACACATGGAGGCTAAACAATACGTTATTAAATAACCAAGAGATCACTGAAGAAATCAAAGAGGAAATTTAAAAAATACCTAGAGACAAATGACAACGAAAACACGATGATCCAAGACCTATGGGATGCAGCAAAAGCAGTTCTAAGAAGGAAGTTTATAGCTATACAAGCCTACCTCAAGAAACAAGAAAAATCTCAAATAAACAATCTAACCTTACACCTAGAGGAACTAGAGAAAGAAGAACAAACAAAACCAAAAGTTAACAGAAGGAAAGAAATCATAAAGATCAGAGTGGAAATAAATGAAATAGAAACAAAGAAAACAATAGCAAAGATCAATAAAACTAAAAGCTGCTTCTTTGAGAAGACAAACAAAATTGATAAACCGTTAGCCAGACTCATCAGGAAAGATGGAGAGGACTCAAATCAATAAAATTAGAAATCAAAAGGGAAAAGTTACACCAGACACAGCAGAAATACAAAGCATCCTAAGAGACTACTACAAGCAACTCTATACCAATAAAATGGACAACCTGGAAGAAATGGACAAATTCTTAAAAAGGTATAACCTTCCAAGGCTGAACCAGGAAGAAATAGAAAATATGAACAGACCAATCACAAGTAATGGAATTGAAACTATGATTAAAAATCTTCCAACAAACAAAAGCCCAGGACCAGATGGCTTCAGAGGTAAATTCTATCAAACATTTAGAGAAGAGCTAACACCCATCCTTCTCAAACTCTTCCAAAACATTGCAGAAGAAGGAACACTCCCAAACTCATTCTATGAGGCCACCATTACCCTGATACCAAAACCAGACCAATATACTACAAAAACAGAAAATTACAGACCAATATCACAGATGAATATAGATGCAAGAAGCCTCAACATAATACTAGGAAACAGAATCCAACAACACATTAAAAGGATCATACACCATGATCAAGTGGGATTTACCCCAGGGATGCAAGGATTCTTCAATATATGCAAATCAATCAATGTGATACACCATATTAACAAATGGAAGAATAAAAACCATATGGTCATCTCAATAGACGCAGAAAAATCTTTTGACAAAATTCAACACCCATTTATGATAAAAACTCTCAGAAAGTGGGCATAGAGGGAACCTACCTCAACATAATAAAGGCCATATACGACAAACCCACAGCAAACATCATTCTCAATGGTGAAAAACTGAAAGCATTTCCTCTAAGATCA
>NC_041234.1:34474792-34476794 GCF_002837175.3 Physeter macrocephalus | reverse complement strand
AGATCATACAAACAGATGGAGAGATATACCATGTTCTTGGATGGGAAGAATCAACATTGTGAAAATGACTCTACTACCCAAAGCAATCTACAGATTCAATGCAATCCCTATCAAATTGCCAGTGGCATTTTTTACAGAACTAGAACAAATCATCTTAAAATTTGTATGGAGACACAAAAGACACCGAATAGCCAAAGCAGTCTTGAGGGAAGAAAACAAAGCGGGAGGAATCAGACTCCCTGACTTCAGACTATACTACAAAGCTACAGTAATCAAGACAGTATGGTACTGGCACAAAAACAGAAACTTAGATCAATGGAACAAGATATAAAGCCCAGAGATAAACCCAGGCACCTAAGGTCAACTACTCTATGAGAAAGGAGGCAAGGATACACAATGGAGAAAAGACAGTCTCCTCAATAAGTGGTGCTGGGAAAACTGGACAGCTACATGTAAAAGAATGAAATTAGAACACTCCCTAACACCATACACAAAAATAAACTCAAAATGGATTTAAGACCTAAAGGTAAGACCGGATGCTATAAAACTCTTAGCGGAAAACATAGGGAGAACACTCTTTGACATAAATCACAGCAAGATCTTTTTTGATCCATCTCCTAAAGTAATGGAAATTAAAACAAAAATAAACAAATGGAACCTAATGAAAGTTAAAAGCTTTTTCAGAGCAAAGGAAACCATAAACAAGACGAAAAGACAACCCTCAGAATCGGAGAAAATATGTGCAAATGAATCAAGGGACAAAGGATTAATATCCAAAATATATAAAGATCTCATGCAGCTCAATATTAAAAAAACAAACAACCCCGTCCAAAACTGGACAGAAGACCTAAATAGACATTTCTCCAAAGAAGACATAGAGAAGGCCAAGAAGCACATGAAAAGCTGCTCAACATCACTAATTATTAGAGAAATGCAAATCAAAACTACAATGAGGTATCACCTCACACCAGTTAGAATGGGCATCATCGGAAAATCTCCCAACAACAAATGCTGGAGAGGGTGTGGAGAACAGGGAACCCTCTTGCACTGTTGGTGGGAATGTAAATTGATACAGCCACTATGGAGAACAGTATGGAGGTTCATTAAAAAACTAAAAATATAATTACCATATGATCCAGAAATCCCACTACTGGGCATATACCCAGAGAAAACCATAATTCAAAAAGACACCTGCACCCCAATGTTCATTGCAGCACTATGTTCAATAGCCAGGTCATGGAAGCATCCTAAATGCCCAATGACAGATGAGTGGATAAAGAAGTTGTGGTACCTATATACAATGGAATATTACTCAGCCATAAAAAGGAATGAAATTGGGTCATTTGTTGAGATGTGGATGGATCTAGAGACTGTCATACAGAGCGAAGTAAGTCAGAAGGAGAAAAACAAATATCGTATGTTAAGTCCTGTATGTGGAACCTAGAAAAATGGTACAGATGAACTGATTTGCAGGGTAGAAGTTGAGACACAGATGTAGAGGACAAACGTGTGGACACCAAGGGGGGAAAGCCGTGGTGGGGTAGGAATGGTGGTGTGACAAATTGGGCGATTGGGATTGACATGTATACACTGATGTGTATAAAATTGATGACTAATAAGAACCTGCTGTTCACCTATCTTTGATAAAGGAGGCAAGAATATACAGTGGAGAAAAGACAGCCTCTTCAATAAGTGGTGCTGGGAAAACTGGAATGGTACATGTAAAAGTATGAAATTAGAACAGTCCCTAACACCATATACAAAAATAAACTCAAAATGGGTTAAAGACCTACATGTAAGACCAGACACTATCAAACTCTTAGAGGAAACCATAGGCAGAACACTCTATGACAGAAATCACAGCAAGATCCTTTTTGACCCACCTCCTAGAGAAATGGAAATAAAAACAAAAATAAACAAATGGGACCTAAAGAAACTTCAAAGCTTTTGCACAGCAAAGGAAACCATAAACAAGACCAAAAGACAACCCTCAGAATGGGAG
>NC_041234.1:34474394-34474624 GCF_002837175.3 Physeter macrocephalus | reverse complement strand
GACCCCACAATCCCACTCCTGGGCATATACCCTGAGAAAACCATAATTCAAAACGGGTCATGTACCAAAATGTTCATTGCAGCTCTATTTACAATAGCCAGGACATGGAAGCAACCTAAGTGTCCATCAACAGATGAATGGATAAAGAAGATGTGGCACATATATACAATGGAATATTACTCAGCCATAAAAAGAAATGAAACTGAGTTATTTGTAGTGAGGTGGATAGA
>NC_041234.1:34423700-34474319 GCF_002837175.3 Physeter macrocephalus | reverse complement strand
GGTGTGGTGGTGTGATGTGTTGGGAGACTCTGATTGACATATGTACACTGATATGTATAGAAGGAATGACTAATAAACTGCTGTATAAAAAAATACATAAAATAAAATTCAAAAATTCAAAAAAAAACATGTTTACATGGGAGAGACCCAGGAAAACTGAGTAACTCACCAAAATGCCTGAAGCCCTCACCTTAAATAACTTAAATACCATCTTTAGCTAACAACAAAAGAAGATGTTGGGGGACTTTAAAGGGGAGGAATGCAATTCACATGAAGAATGAAAAGCAAATATTTGCTGGGCCATGCAGAGACAGTAGAACACAGAGTGGACTCTGATCTTTAGCTCTGCCTAGAATTTACCCCACCACAGCTAGCCCTGTTCTTTGTAGATATCTCTGGTGATAGCTCTATAATAGAAACAGGTCCTCTATCTAAATTATTTTAGGCAGTGAGAGGGAAGTCAAAGTTTCTTCCCAAGTCATTTGGGCCTTGATTATTTTTAGCTTGAAATAATCCACTAGCCAAAGAGATATTTTGGGGTGGCAAGTTTTGCTTCCCTACACGGGCAGTGGAAAATTCTCCAAGCTCATCTTGTATACTTCCTTCTCCTAGAAGCCACCATTTCCACAAGGAATCATAATTCATTTTATTGGACATTAGGTTAGAAACCAAGATCTGTGTGCTTGGTGTGCTCATTGCTACCGGGGTGTCATTGCTTCTAGGCCCTTTTAGCTGACAGATAAGGAAATATATCTATGCATACTAACTGATATATATCCATGTCTATGAATATTTCTATATGTAATCATCTGTGTCTATATTAAGGTAAATATGCATTCATATTGGTATCTCCAACTCTAATCCATTACCCTATGGATTATATAGCCTTCTTCCCTTGTTTATCTGTAAACTCCCAGTCCAACAGTGAGAGCCTCTCACCATCCCCTATCTATTTAATTGTTCAATTCCAGTATAAGGTATAGTGGTTTCAGATTTGTTACTTTATGCCCCAGTGGGAAATACCTTTATCAACTAGAATGCAGTGCTTATGAATAGTTTCTTTTGCCTTTAATATTATAGGTGCCACTCATTTCCAAAGTTATGTAGGTCAGCACTTGTTCCTGTACTCCTTTATGTGAGATTTCTTCATACATTTGTAATATGATTAGATTCTTTTGTCACATTCTGCATTCCATCCTGGGATCCTCTGACCTCCTAAATGATTTTTTAAAATTTCATACATTAAATTTGACTCTTTTTGCTGTAAAGTTCTGTACTTTTTGACAAATGCATTCCATCCTGGGATCTTTATTACCTCCTAAATGATTTAAAATTTTTTTCACACATTAAGGTTTATTCTTTGTTCTCTAGGATCCCCTGTGTTTTGATATGTAGTATTGTAGGGTTTTTTTCAGTTCCAAATATTTTCTTATTTCCTTTGAGACTTCCTCTTTGTTCCATGGTTTATTTGGTAAATTGTGTGTTGTTTAATTTCCAAGTGTTTCGAGATTTTTTTTATTATCTCTGTTACTAATTTGTACTTCAATTTCATTATGATCAGAGGATATATTTTCAATGGCTTTGATTACTTTCAGTTTGTTCAGGTTTGTTTTATGACCCAGGATATGGTTTATTTAGGTGAATGTTTCATGTGCACTTGAAAATAAAGTATACCCTATTGTTGTTTAGTAGAGTTTTCTATAAATGTCAGTTAGATCTAGATGTTTGAATGGTATTGTTCAATTATTTTATATCCTTGCTCATTTGCTGTGCACTGCTTCTATTGTTGAGTGAGAGAACAGTATAGAAGACTCCAGCTGTAATTATGGATTTGTCTTTCTCTTTTCAATTATGTCAGTTTTTGCCTCATGTATTTTGAGGGTATTTTGTTAGTTACAGACACAGCATTGTTATGTCTTATTGGTGAATTGACTTTTATCATTATGTAATATCCCTCTATTCTTGGTTATATTTGCTTGCTTTGATGTCTCCTTTGATATTAAATACCCATTCCATCTTTCTTTTGGTTATTGTTTGCATGGTGTATCTTTTTCATTCTTTTAGTTTTAACCTGCCTATATTATTATATTTGAAGTGAGTTTCTTGCAGACAGCTTATGGTCACATTAAAAAAAATCCATTCTGGCAATCTCAATTATTTTTAAACCATTTATAGTGAATGTAATGATCAATATGTTTGGATTTTGGTCTGCCATATTTTAAATCTGTTTTCTGTTTGTTTTTTATTCCTTCTCCTTTCCTACCTTCATTTGGTTTATTTGAATGTACTTTTAGTATTCCATTTTAACTTATCTATTATGTTTTTTCTTTATTTCTTTGTACATTTTTAAGTGGTTGTTCTAGGGATTATAACTTTTCAGTCTACTTAAAATCAATCTTTTACTACTTCAAGAGGAATGTAGAAACCTTACATCCATATAGATTTCTTCCTTCTATAAATTGTCTTAAGTATTCCATCTACATATATGAACAACTATATCACACGGTGTTATAATTTTCATTTTGCTTGAGTTTCAGAACTGAAAAGAATACATTTACCCTGATATCTACCATTTCTGTAGGTCTTCCTTCATTTCTGCTCTTTCATGTTTCCTACTCTTATAATTTCCCTCTGTTTGAAGATCTTCCTTTAACATCTCTTTTAGAACAGATCTGCTTGTGACAAATTCTCTTAACTTTTTTTCCATCGGAGAATGTCTTTTTTCACACCTTTATTCCTGAAGGATAATTTTGCTGTATACAAAATTTTGGGTTGACAACGTCTTTTATCTTTTGAAAATATTATGCCACTTCTTTCTAGCTTCCATGGTTTGTGATGAGAAATCCCTAGAAATTTGAATCATTGTTTTCCTGTATAAAATGCATTGTTTTTCTCTGGTTGCTTTCAGAATTTTTCTTCTCTTTAATTTTCAGCAATTTTTCTGTTTCAGTTTCAGCAATTACATATGTAGGCATGTGTTTCTTTGTGTATATTTCTGTTTTGAGTTCACTGAGCTTCTTGAATATGTGGGTTTATGTCCTTTGCCAAATTTAGTAAGTTTTCAGCTAGTAGTTCTTCAGATGTTTTTTTCTTATCATGCTCTTTTTTTCACTCTCCTTCTGGGACTCTGATGACACAGATTTTAGACTTTTTGCTATTGTCCTATAGGTCCCTTAGTTTCTGTATATGTTTGTTTTTCGTCTTATTTCTCTGTTGTTTAAATTGAATTTTCTGGGGGGTGGTGGGAATGAGTGAAATAGGTGAGGGAAATTAAGAAGTACAAACTTCCAGTTAGAAAATAAATGAGTCACAGGGATGAAATGTACAGCATGAGAAATATAGTCCAAAAAAATACAAAAATATAGTATCTTTGTGTGGTGATGAAGGTGGTCAAAAGGTACATACTTCCAGTTATAAGATAAATAAGTACTAGGGATGTACTGTACAACATGATTAGTACAATTAACACTGCTGTATGTTATATATGAAAGTTTTTAAGAGAGTAAATCTGAGTTCTTATCACAAGGAACAAAATGATGGATGTTCACTAAACTTATTGTGGTAATTGTTTCATGATGGATGTAATTCAAATCATTATGCTGTATGCCTTAAACTTATACAGTACCGTATGTCACTTATATCTCAATAAAACTGGGAAAAAATTGAATTTTCTTTTGTCATCTCCCTTCTGCTATTGAGTTCATCCAAGGAGGTTTTTTGAAGGGTTTTTTTGGTTGTTGTATATTTTTTGGTTCTAAAATTTCATTTATGTTCTTCTCTATTTCTTTGTTGAGATTTTCAATTTTGTCATTGGGTTCAGTAGTTTTTGTGATTACCTATTTGAGCATTTTAATAATAGCTGCTTTAGAGTCTTTGTCAGATAATTCCAACATCTGTATTGTCCTTGAATTAGTATCTATTGGTTATCTTTTCCCATATGAGTTGAAATTGTCCTGGTTCTGTGTATGCCAAGTCATACTGAATTTTATCCTGGACATTTTGAATATTCTAGGACTCTGTTGTCTTTTTAAAATCCTATGTAGAATGTTGACATTTTTGTTATAGGATGTAATTGACCCAGTTATTTTTACCTTATGAGTTCCAACCTGTCTTCTGTGTTCTGTTGTTCTAATGTCAGTTCATTTGTTTTGCCTCTGTGGTACTCTTTGGACCTGTCCAACGTGTGGGTTTCCTATGGGTCTCAGTCTTGGGAAGTTGTCTGTTAGTTCAGTTTTCATGTCTTTGGTATGCGGAATAGGATTGGATTCATGTATGCACAGCTCAGTAGTAAATCCAGGAATTCAAAAATAACTTTCCTCAGTTCTTCCCTCCCTGCAGTACCTCCAGTACTTTCTTATTCCCAGTGACTCCTTTTTTTGTTCCTCAGCCAGAAATCTGGGATTTTAGTTACTCTGCTCTCTTGTGCACACCTACCACTGTGCACATGTTTAGGGCCAGGCTTTGGGAGATTAGAGACAGCAGTAAAGCAACAGTGATTGTCTTCACTCTCAAGGAACCATAACTCACGCCACTGATCAGAAGGGAGGGGTCCCCTTCCTCAGAGTTTGGCTTCCATGAGCTTCCAGGGAATCTCCCACCACAGGATTGCTTGGGGGTAGGGGAGAGAGTACAGAGAAAAGAAGAAAAAAATAGGAATTTCTATACATTTTGAGAATGTTGTAAGTTCCCTTTCCCATTTCTCATGCCAAAAGTAGAGGATTTCTTCTGGAGATTTCTCTTTGAATACCCCAGTGCCTGCTTCTAGATTAACCATGGATACCAGATAGGAAAAATTGGTAAACTCACTGCCATTTTAATGGTACTTTGAATTTTGGTCTTATTCCCTAGTCACCTGCTACTATTAACTCTTCACAATCCTCAGATTGCTGCTCCATGTATTCTGTCCAGCTTTTATGGAGAGACTAAATATGTTAAGCCCGTTTGCCCCACAGTGTATAGCTGCTGATGTCTCTGCTCAGTTTTCCCCCCTAGTTTTTATTTTTAAGCTTGACTTCCTGGGAGTGACCCCTATATCTGCATTACTTAGTGTTCAGCCAGAGATTGACCAGAGGTTGCACTTTTAAACACCTCAAGCCTGAAGGGCTTCCACTTTCTGCTGCTGGATCTATGTGTGGCCTGGGAAACTCATTTAAACTTGAGGCCATTTTCTAGCTTTCATTTTCCTCTAGGATTTCTCATGCCTCCTCCTTGCATGTTCAGGCTCTGTCAGCCAGTGATGTGTGTATGGTTTGGGCCCTCGAGTTTATGCTGTGCATGTGACGATATTCCAGTTAACCTGAGATATGTGGAGAATTGATCAAGCCTGCCATGGTTGTCTCACTTCCCAGGTCTCCCTGTTAACCTCAGGTTAATGGAGATACTGCTTCTAAAGCTCCAAATCAAGCGAGTTGCCTATGGCAGCAGTAGCAAAGCTTATTGTTTTCTCAGCCTGTCCTGCTGTGGTTGAATTGCTGGGCAAAAAGAGCTGGTGCAGAGGTAACAGAAACAGCCATGGGCAAAAACGCCACAGATTACACAGTTCTTAAAAGTTGAGTAGTTTTCATGAGTAACACTTTTGATTTTGTTGTATGACTTTGGGAAAATTCCAGATTGCTGAAATAGTTGTTTTTTAGAGTTCTGTCCAGTTTTATTACTGCTTTTGAGGGAGAAGATTTGAAAACCTCCTCACTCTGTCATGCTAGAAGCCAGAAATTATTTTTTAGCAGATAGGAATGACAGTATCTAACTATTAAACTTCCATTAAATTAACTTATTTATTAAAATGTTTAGATTGATTCCTCAGCCGACCTAATATGAAAATATTATTTCCCTAAATGGGAACTAAATTATCTTCATTTTCTCTTTCTTTTAAGAATTCATTGAAGCCAAGTTTGCAAAGATAGGGTGTTCCACACATAGCTTCTAGTGGTTTTATTACTTCATTGATTATCACAGAACCAAGTGATTTCATATTTCTAGTTCTAATAGCTCTCTTTCAAAGCTTGCTGACATTTCATAGTTTCCCCATTTGGCTAAGACTGGTGGACACATTTGTTGGCCTTAGTGCAGCATTTTGTAAGCTGTCAGCAAGGAGTTAATAGGTGTTGCATGGTCAAATAGGAAATGTTGGAGTCAAGTATATAAAAACCATTTTTTCACTGTAGACTCTCTTAGATCCTTTAATGTGCTAATACGAATTGAGAATTTTCAAGAAAGGAAATAACTGTACATGTCCCAAAACAGTTTTACCAGAGAACCCACTTTTCACAGAACACATGTTAAGAAGCACTGCCTTAACATATAGGCAAAGATCCACGTCCATCTTTCCCTACACACAGGTATACCTATTTTGTGAAAAACATGAACTGATGCAGGATATTGCATGTAATGGTATCTACAATGTAGGTATGACGGTTAACTTGTAATATGAGCACTGTGCTAAACTATGAAGAAAAGAGTTAACATAGCAGGCACAAGGCTGCTATCTATAGAAAGGCCTGTTTCCAAGGTTGGACCTTGGCTTGTGTGCAGGAACTTGGTTTCCCTTTCTTCCCTAACTGATAAGTATAGCTCACGTTGCCTAGATTGTTGGTACAAATAATGTGATTTATGCCGAATACCTGTTTTCCTTCTTAGAGTCTGGCATTTTGGTAAATGCTAGGCAAAAGGTGCCTACATGACCAGTCACCAATAAAAACCTTGGACACTGAGTCTCTATTGGGCTTCCCTGACCAGAAACTTACCATTTTTTGTTGCTGAGAGAAAGGAGCATACTCAAGAATGCTCCCTCACCATAGGAAGAGAGCATAGGGAAGTCTGTGCATGAATTTCTCTAGAATACTGTGTATTTTTCCCTTGCTGATCCTATGTGCATCCTTTTGCTGTAACAAACTTGGCTATGAACACAACTATATGCTCAGTTCTGTAAGACCGTCTGTTGAATCAATAAATCTGTGAGTGGTCTTGGGAGCCCTGAAACATAATCGCATTACATAATCTTAATCCTCAAAACATCTCTAAAGTAGGTAGAAGTTAGTCTGTCCTTATAGGCAAGGAGACTACAGTTAGTGGGGTTAAGCAAATCTGTCTGACTCCAAAGTGTTGGCGCTTCACTGTTATACTGCATTGCCTCCCAATACCAGACATCCTGTCTTCAGTGGATTGAAAGAAGGCAATGGGAGATCGTCAAAGGCGATAGTGGTCTGAGACTGTTTCATTCAGGAAGTAGGATTTGAGTTGGTGTTGAAAGGTAAATGGACCAGATTAAAATTGATGAAGTGGAGTGTGAAGAGTATTGTCAGTAGGTAGAATTGCATGTTATAAAGGCATGCAAATCATAAAATGTAAGATGTATTTGGGAGGAAGAGAATATAACAGTTGGGTGAAATGGAGAGTTTACATTAGAAGGATTTTTTCCCCACACTTTTTTTTTTAATTTTTGGCAACTGCCACAGCTTATCTATGCTATAGTTTGATGTAAGATAATATATTTAATCTAACACATTATTATGTATTTAAGCTTAATAAATGATATAATGTTCAAGGATAATAAATAAGATAATCTATGTTTGCATGTTCTGCAAAGACAACCATGACTACCAAGGACTTTGCCACCGAAACAAGTTGAAAACCCACTATTGTTAGTACTAAGAAACTGTTAAAGTTTGGGTTTTGGGGGGCTTTTTGGAGCAGAGGAATGAAATGCTGAAAACAGCATTTAACTGGTACTAATCTGGTGGCAATGTGAAGAATGTATTGGCTAGAACCAGGGAGTGAATCTATTTAGATCATTGCCATCATGGCAGTCCATATATGAGATGATTAAGAGTTTAGAGAAGTATGGAAGTGAAAACAGACAGGAGATGCTGTATAGGATGATTTGCCATGATGTGGTAATAAACTGGATATGTGTGTGTTTGTTGAGAGATCCAAAGAGTCTGAGTCTGGGTGGTTTGTAGAAAATATGGTATCTTTAACAGAAATACAAGATTTAGGCAAATTGTCGTGCTTAGACCATGATAGGCTTGACTCTAGGTGTATTTAATTGAAGAATTTATTGACATTGAATTGGAGAAACACATTTGGGAGTTGGTTGTGAGGTTGGACTGAAGAGACATCAAGATTTGAGATAAGAGATGGAAACATTTGCAGTTGGGTGATTGCTGGAACTATCTGAATGTAGGAATCACCTTGGGGGAAAACAAAAAAGAACACCAAGGACTGAACTCTGATTTTACTCATTTCATCAATAAGAAATGAATATTAAAGAGCACCTTTGAAGTTATGTCACTACCTATCATAAAACACATTTGAAGAGTACTTCTTTTAATGTGCATTTGTCGGGTAATTTCTGGTTTGTGAACTTTAACATGATATGAATAACTTTCAAGTGAAATCAATCAATAAATGTTCCTAACATTTATCAATCAATAAATGTTCCTAACTGAATAGTTAGGCACTGAATAACATTCAGTAGGTTATACAGAAGTAGACATACAGTGTTGTACACATGAAACATATAATGTTATAGATCAATGTTACCTCAATAAAAGAAAAATAAATACTTGTTTGGGTTTGTTATTTCTTCCTCTACTTGTTGGCAACTGTATCACTAGTGCAGCAGCCATCATTGCCCACCACTTGAGTGATAAGATCACTTGTTCCACCAGATTTGTACACAAGAAGAATCCTGACATTGGGTTTTCCGTTAGTACAGAAATGTTCTTAAATGAATGACATTCAAACTTAGCTCTAAAGAAACTAAAGGGGAATGAGCAAAAAAATACTCCTTCAGATTAGTTGGGTGGGCAGAAATGCTGGCACTAATATGTATATGTTTCTGGCTATCGTCTGCTTTTTATTCCTACCTGCTGACATTTTTCCAGGTTAAGAACACAATCTATAAAGGCTTCAGCTCCAAAGTCTTCCCCAACATTGTTGTTTTACTTGTTTGCTCACTGGAGTTGGCAGAGAATCACATGAATGTGCAAAGGGATAACAGGAAAAAATGATACTTTTATTATAGGCTGACTTGTGTGCCCTTGGGTTTTAAGTCTTAAAAAAGTAGGAATTCAAAAAACAAAAAAAGTAGGAATTCCAACAAGATCGGTACATCCTTTTAGTACATAATGGTTACCCAAAATTAGTAAAAATTATTTTTGTAAAACTCTTTTGTATATGAGAATATGTTCCACTTAATTCATTAAACTCTTCTTAAGCAATTTTCACTACTATGTTTCCATTTAATTTTTATTAACAAAATTCCACACTTTGTTTTGATTTCCTTAGTTTTTGCATAAATTCTTTTTCTGTTCTAGGATCCCATCCAGGATACCACCTGATATTTACGTGTCATGTCTCTAAGCTCCTCTTGGCAGTTTTTCTCAGACTTCCCTTGTTTTTTTGTTTTTTTTTTCTGTTTGTTTGTTTTTTAATTTTAGAGAAGTATAGTTGATTTACAATGTTGTGTTAATTTCTTCTGTACAGCAAAGTAACTCAGCCATGTGTGTGTGTGTGTGTGTGTGTGTGTGTGTGTGTGTATTCTTTTTCATATTCTTTCCATTATGGTTTGTCACAGGATATTGAGTATAGTTCCCTATGTCCATTTAACTTTTAATCTCCTTGACTCTAAGCCGTCAGTAGCGCAAGGGTCACAGAGAATGACAGACTATGCATAAGCAATCATTGAGATTATCATGTTCCTCCTTATTAAGCAATTTTCTTATCCTTTTCCCAGTTTGTTGCATGGGTTGGCATGGTACAATGGAAAGCACACTGACCAAATAGTCAGGATACTTGGGTTCTAACCCTAGCATATAATCTCAGCTGTTTACTTTCTGGATTCCAGTCTTCCCATCCCCAAAATAGAATGATACTTGCTCAACCTATATCACGGGCCTGTTATGAGTTTCAAAGAATATAAAGAAAAGTACTTTGAAAGTGTTTATATGAGGCTTCTTGCATTATCTTTTACATTTTTTATAGTTTATCACAATTTTAAAAAGTACCATAACAATTGTACAAGATATTTTCACATGTTTATTTAATTAAATCTGTGGAAGTGTTACTGTGCTTAAATTTCACAACTGCATTTACTAAAATTCATTTTAGACCCACTCTGTAAGTTTTGACTTGTAAATAAGTCAGAGGAACTTTATGAATCTTTTCTATGAGAATGATTTAGTTAGCCTGTGTAATAGTACTAAATAATTTAAAGACAGTGTGATGTTCAGATTAGGAAACTTTTCACTTACTTATGAAGACATCTGAAATTGATTTCTTTCATCTATTTGGACATCTTGTGCTCCAGAACTCATGAAGCTAACAAAACCATCTGCCTTCTTATCTTATTCTAGATAGACATTCTTTTTATCAATAATAAACAGAAGTATCAGTAAACAAAAAATTAAATGAGATTCTAGTTTTCTGAAGATTGTTGAAAGTCAGTATGGTATATTAAAAGAAGGAGTTCTTCTCTAGGCTTTAGAATTCTGGGCCTGGCTCTGCTGGTATCTAATTGCAAGAACTTAAGCATGGGGCTTCCATGGTGGTGCAGTAGTTAAGAATCCGCCTGCCAATCTACAGATTTAGTGCAATCCCTATCAAACTACCAATGGCATTTTTCACAGAACTAGAACAAAAAAATCACAATTTGTATGGAAACACAAAAGACCCCAAATAGCCAATGCAATCTTGAGAAAGAAAAACGGAGCTGGAGGAATCAGGCTCCCTGACTTCAGACTATACTACAAAGCTACAGTAATCAAGACAGTATGGTACTGGCACAAAAACAGAAATATAGATCAATGGAACAGGATAGAAAGCCCAGAGATAAACCCACACACATATGGTCACCTTATCTTTGATAAAGGAGGGAAGGATATACAGTGGAGAAAAGACAGCCTCTTCAATAAGTGGTGCTGGGAAAACTGGACAGCTACATGTAAAAGTATGAAATTAGAACAATCCCTAACACCACACACAAGAATAAACTCAAAATGGGTTAAAGACCTAAATGTAAGGCCAGACACTATCAAACTCTTAGAGGAAAACATAGGCAGAACACTCTATGGCATAAATCACAGCAGGATCCTGTTGGACCCATCTCCTAGAGAAATGCAAATAAAAACAAAAAAAAACAAATGGGACCTAATGAAACTTAAAAGCTTTTGCACAGCAAAGGATACCATAAACAAGACCAAAAGACAACCCTCAGAATGGGAGAAAATATTTGCAAACGAAGCAACTGACAAAGGACTAATATCCAAAATTTATAAGCAACTCTTGCAGCTCAATAACAAAAAAACAAACAACCCAATCCAAAAATGGGCAGAAGAACTAAATAGACATTTCTCCAAAGAAGATATACAGATCGCCAACAAACACATGAAAGAATGCTCAACATCATTAATCATTAGAGAAATGCAAATCAAAACGACAATGAGATATCATCTCACACCGGTCAGATTGGCCATCATCAAAAACTCTAGAAACAATAAATGCTGGAGAGGGTGTGGAGAAAAGGGAACCCTCTTGCACTGCTGGTGGGAATAATGTAAATTGATACAGCCACTATGGAGAACAGTATGGAGTTACTCAGCCATAAAAAGAAATGAAATTGAGTTATTTGTAGTGAGGTGGATGGACCTAGAGTCTGTCATACAGAGTGAAGTAAGTCAGAAAGAGAAAAACAAATACCGTATGCTAACACATATATATGGAATCTAAAATTTTTTTTTTTTTTTTTTTTTTTTTTTTTTTTTGCGGTACGTGGGCCTCTCACTGTTACGGCCTCTCCCGTTGTGGAGCACAGGCTCCGGACGCGCAGGCTCAGTGGCCATGGCTCACGGGCCTAGCTGCTCCGCGGCATGTGGGATCTTCCCGGACCGGGGCACGAACCCGTGTCCCCTGCATCGGCTGGCGGACTCTCAACCACTGCGCCACCAGGGAAGCCCTAAAAAAAAATTTTTAATGGTTTGGAAGCACCTAGGGGCAGGGCAGGAATAAAGACGCAGACGTTGAGAATGGATTTGAGGACACGGGGAGGGGGAAGGGTAAGCTGGGACGAAGTGAGAGAGTGGCATGGACATATATACACTACCAAATGTAAAATAGCTAGTGGGAAGCAGCCACATAGCACAGGGAGATCAGCTAGGTGCTTTGTGACCACCTAGAGGGTTGGGATAGGGAGGGTGGGAGGGAGACGCAAGAGGGAGGGGATATGGGGATATATGTAGAAGTATAGCTGACTCACTTTGTTATACAGCAGAAACTAGCACACCATTGTAAAGCAATTATACTCCAATAAACATGTTAAAAAAAAAGAATCTGCCTGCCAATGCAGGGGACACGGGTTCGATCCCTGTTCTGGGAAGATCCCACATGCCGCGGAACAACTAAGCCCGTGCACCACAACTGAGCCTGCACTCTAGAGCCCATGGGCCACAACTCCTGAGCCCGCATGCCACAACTACTGAAGCCTGCACACCTGGAGCCCGTGCTCCTCAACAAGAGAAGCCACTGCAATGAGAAGCTTGCGCACTGCAATGAAGAGTAGCCCCCGTTCGCCGCAAGTAGAGAAAGCCCACGCACAGCAATGAAGACCCAACACAGCCAAAAATAAAAACAAATAAATAAATTTATTTTTTTAAAAAAGGAACTCTGGCATGTCAATTTACTTTTTCTGGGCCTCATTTCCCCATTATAAAACAAGTGGTTTGGATTAGACTTCTAAGGTTCTTTTCATTTTTAACATTCTGTCATTGTTTTTTAACTCTTCTAAGTATCTGTCTGAGGAACCTGATGATAAGATTAGAGTTGATACTAATATTTTTGAGATACTATTTACTATATTTGACTTATACCTAAGGTGACCATATAATTTGCCATCCAAACAAGAAGAAACTTTTGAGAGTGAAAGGGATACTGTGAGTAATTACACAAGGACCATAGCTTTAAGCCAGAACTAGAATGTCTGGTTACCCTATCTATACCCAATATGTAGTTCTGCATTACTGGCCGAAAAAGAATATTTGTTTATCAGTTTTAATTCCTTTACCTGGTTTCTCTGGTTTTTTTGCTTCTTATAGATGCACTGTTTGTGGAAAGTAGTGCAGCATCATGCCAGCAGTCTCCAGCTAGTAAAAAAGGGATGTTCACAGATGACTTACACAAACTGGTGGATGACTGGACAAAGGAAACAGTAGGAAATTCTCTTATTAAGCCAAGTTTAAACCAACTTAAACAGAGTCAACAGAAACTAGAAACAGACAACTGGAACAAAGTATATGAAGTAAGTTGTTTATACCTGACCTTCTTTATTTATGAGAACTAAAACCATCAAAATTGATTCACTAAGAGCTATAGTTATAGTCACTATGATAGAGTGGTGTGATTTGACAACATAGAGACTTTTATCCTTGTCTAGATTCATTATGTCTCTGAGCAAATTATGTTTTAGGCCAGGGGCCAGCAAACTATTTCTGGGAAGGGGCCATTTAGTAAATATTTTCAAGCCATGTGGTTGTAACTAATCAACACAGCCATAGACAAGACATAAACAAGTGGGCATGGCTTTGTTCCATTAAAACTTGATTTGCAAAAAGAGGTGGCAGGCTGTTGATTGCTAACCCTTGTTTTAGGCTATTATACCTGAAGAAAAAAAAACCATCAAGTATCAAAAAAGAAAGCATCTGGAGTGAGGGTTAATTCAATCTTGTGGTGCAAGAAGAATTTTGGTTTTGAGGAAAAGTTATCTTATGTTAATTGTACATCAGTATTCTCAGAGCCAATAAGTTATCTTACGTATTCAGTATGAAAAAGAATTTTAAAGATATTTAAACTAGAATATTATAAAAGATGTCTTAAGTTTATGGACGAGATGTCTACTTAATTGCATATGGCCTTAGTCAGGTGTACAAGCAATTGAAATGTGAAAAGATGTCCACAATGCATTCTGGAGTGGGAAGATGACAGGTTCACAGAATAGTATATATAGTATTTATGTAAAATTATATGAGATACATGTATATATGCATAGAAATAAGAAAAGCCATTAAAATATGCTGGATGGTGGAATTTGGGCCTTGTTTTACTTTGTACTTTTCTGTATTTGAATTTTTAAAGTATCATTTTTTTCAATATGAGTAAATCTATTAAAATGTGAATCAGGGCTTAGAATCTGAACCCATATAATTGAAAGATATATCTGAGTGTGTGTGTGTGTTATTTTTGTGTACATATATGTGTGTGTATGTATAGTCATTGCATGTAGTTTGGTAAAGAGTCTGAAAATACATTTAGTGTTAACATTGAATAAAATTTTTCAAAAGCCTAGATTTTCCAAACTAGTAAGCAGTGTATCTGCTTAAGGGCTCTGTGTATTTATATTATTCCTGGCACCGATTTATACACAGATAGTATCACCATTGTAAAAATTGGAAGCCTTTAGAGGCAAATTTTAAGGCATAAATGTGTTTGTGCTGCCAGTGATAGATCCTCTGAGCACTATGTGAATGGAGGCCTTTGTTGATGAGTTGGAGGGTGGTTTACTGTGGTATAATGAGGGATGTTTGGAAGAAGAGTGAGTAGAAAATGGAGTACTAATAAAAGTGGTGAAGGTCTTTATACGGACTGGGGTTCCAGCGTCAGCTCAGTCATTTACTAGTTGTGTGACTTTAGACAAGTCACTTGTGCGTCAGTTTTCATGTCTTTAAAACAGGGATAATACCTTCCTACTTTGCAGGATTGCTGTGAGGATTAAATGAGGTAACATCTATAAAGTGCCTAGCACATAGTATTATCCTATATATGGTAACTATTTTTGTAATTTTAGGTTCAGTTGATTATATCTTTGTGTGGAGAGCCCATCTCACTATCTAATGTTTATGCATGCTACTGTTCTGTGCCTTAGAAAATTTTGTCACAATTATGTGCCAAGCCCTCTGCTAGGCACTGGGTTTGATTATCAAAAACAAGTATGTTCCCTGTTCTCATGGGACTTATATGCTGGTGGGACAGTTAGATATGAACAGACTTGTATAAATAAACATAAAATTGCAGCTGTAATAAGGACTGCAAAGGAGAGATATAGGATACCATAGAGTAAGGGAAATTTGACCTAGTAAAGGGAAGTCAAGAAAAGCTTCTCTGAGAAAGTGATGATTGAGCAGAGATCTGCAGGATGAGTAAGTGTTAACTAGGTGAAAAGGGGAGGGAATATGATTCTAAGCAGAACAGCATATGCAAAACCCCTGTATGGGGAAACAGAGAATGAAAGGACTGAAAGTAGGTCCATTTGGCTGAAGTGAAGAGAGCAGAGAGGAGTTGGTGCACAGTGAATCTAAGGAGGGTCTTAAAAGTGGTGATGACAGGGAACTTTGTCTTTATTTTAAGACAGATGGATAGCCATTGAAGCCCTAGGGTTGACACGATCAGATTTGCTTTTTGAAAAGATCACTCTGGCTTGAAGCAAGAAGATTATTGAAGATAAAGGTAGATGTTGGTAGACCAATTAAGAGTTAGTCACAGTAGGCCCGATAAAGAGAAGTTGAACAACTTTTTAAATAAATATATTTCAATTTAAAAAAAGAGAGAAGCTGAGATGAAGAGAAGTGAACAAATTACAAGAAATGTTTAAGAGATAAAATGGACCAGATTTAGTGATGGAACTGATGTTTGGCAGAGGGGAGGTGTCAAGGCAAGGTTTCTGGCTGGTATAACTGGCTATCATTCCAGCATACCAATCATCAAGAAGGGGAACATGAGCAGGCAGTGTGTTTTGGTAGAAAAAAGATCATACGTTTGGTTTTGGTCATTTGAATCTGAGATGCCTTTTAAATATCCAAGAGAAGATTAAGTATAACATGTCATCTCCAATTTTTATTTTTTTAAAATAAAAATCACATTGTTACTGTTTGTAAAATAATAGTGTTTGTTATAGAATTTATTTAATCAATGCAGAAAAGTACAAAATTTTAAAATACCACCTTCAAATCCTAGCACCCAGAAATAATTGTCACTAACTTTAGATAAACATCATTTCAGATATCTTTCTGTCTGTATATGAATACATAGAAATAGCTTTACAAAAATGTGATCATACTATATGTGCTATTTTAAAATCAGAAGTATTTAGTTTTACTTTAACAGAACAAAAATACTGATATGAAAAAGGGATTGCTGGACTTTAAATGTTTTTTTTTTTCACCTCAAGAGATCTTGTCATTCACTCTTGAGTCAAGCTAAAAACCTTTATCCTAACTGTAGTTTGAAACTTTAGTTGAAAGTGTTTTAGCTTGACCATCAACTTAGAAGAACTAAGAATTTGGGACTGATACCAAGCTCTCCTTTAAGTAAGAATTATTTACTTCCATTTAGACTTATTATTCCTATGTGCATAAGATTTCAGTAATCTCTATACATACACATAATCACAATACAATATAATAAGAAGAGTCAGGCAGGAATATGTTTTCTTAGTACTGCCCAAAACATAATTGTTGAGTTTAAATTTCCAAAAATATAACAGAAATGTCAGACTTTAAATAGTGAGTAGGAGGAGGTAGGGAGGTGCCATTTATTGAGCACCTACTATATGCCAGACTTTCCCCTATGCCACTCTAAATCATGCTCCTCTTTCTCCAAAGAATTATGTAGTAAGATGGACTACTGTTGTCTGTGGCCCTGAATGAGAGACTGCCTGGGACTGGCAGAAGGAAGTCAAAATAGAAGAGTAGTGCTAGTATGAGGAAAGGAGACACTAAACTGTGAACAGAAATTTAGCAGGGGTCTTGGAGTTAGCTGGAACTGTGTTCAAATCCTCACCTTACTATTATCTTGCTAAGTGGTGATGGGTGTTATCAATTTTGAGCTTCTGTTTCCTCATCTAAAAATGCCGCTTGCAGGGCAGTTACGAAGATGAAATGAAATAAGGTATAAACTATGCTTAGCACACAGAAAGTCACTCCAAAAATGGTAGACACTCAGAATAATAATGAGAGAGTAGTAAGCCAAAAAGAATACAGATGAGTAAAAGTATCTACCAAATAAACTGATCTTTTGTTTTTATTTTTTGTTAGAATACTCCATCTACTATGGGCTACACATCAACATGGATTTCTTCTCTGTCCCAAATCCGTGGAGCTGTCCCAACCTCCTTGCCACAAGGACTCTCACGCCCTTCATTTCCTGGGCCACTATCATCATATGGAATACCCCATGTTTGTCAATATAATGCTGTGGGGGGGCCAGGGTATCCAGTACAGTGGGTAGGAATTTCAGGACCACAACAGTCTGTAGTAATTCCTACCCAATCTGGGGGACCGTTCCAGCCAGGGATGAATTTGCAGGCATTTCCAGCTTCATCAGTGCAGAATCCATCCACGACCCCTCCTGGTCCCAAGTGAATCAGAGTAGAAGATGAAGAAAAAGGAGATGTTTTTCAGAATTATTTCCAGGACACCTAAGATATTAAACTTTCTTCTTCTTGAGTTCTGCCATATTTTCCATCATTTTTACTTTCCACTATATTTTTTTTGTTCCAATGTAGTATTTGATATAGCTCATCATCCTGTAGAACTGTGCAGTTTGTACATAGAACACTGCACACAGAAATGTTTTTTCACTTCAAATCCTATCCTCTTTGATACTTGATTTTTTAAAAATACTGTTCAGAATGCTTTAATAAGCTCAGCTTGAGCATTTCCATTTCCAGGACACTTTCCATTATTGCTGCTCTCTGCAGCTGGATGATACTTTTCTTTAAAAGGTATAATAACTATTTATATTCCCCTAACATGGGCAAAGTGAGACCCTCCAACAGCTGGAGTCTTATGGGATTCTTCACGTTTATCTTAGGTTTACCTTTCGCAGAAGGCAGGGTAACTTGCTGCAGGAAATGTTTTGGTGTATAAAATTAGAATAACTTTGTCAACCAATATAGAACATGAGCCCTTTTTAATGTGATTTTCTTCCCGTCTTCACAGCAGTAGGAGTGAAGCCTTGTTTTAGGTGAGGCGGAGAGAAAGGAAAAAACAGAACTGTAACAGTTCCTTGATTCTGCAGATACTGTAGCTGCTTTAGGATTTCCATAGTAATTCAAAGCAGCTATCTCTTTGTTTCTCATGTGCACACTACATTGTTTTTGAGCATCTGAGAGGCATTGGTTTGGCTTGCATTCTTTTGCGAGGGATGTATTGCAGCTGATATGAATCTCATTTGGGGGGAATCTTTGTGTTCCTAACAAAGAGGATTCAAGTTACACCTCTATTAGTCCATTCTTCTGAAGTGAAATTTACTTGACACAGTAGGTTTTGTAGGTTTTGAGACTTACACATGAAACACTGGCTTTACAGGGTTCTAAGAGATGTGGGGTATACATTGTCCTGCAGTAGATAGTAGACCCTCAAACGATACTATTTAAGTTGCCCTTAGCTTTTTTTTTTGGATTACCTTTTTTTCAGTTGTTATAGTTTTCTTGTTAGTATCTAGCATCTTAGATTATTTTAGATCTCAGATGATTTTGGCAGCCTCTTTAGAATCTGAGAGAGATCACTGTCAAGTTGCACTTTACTGGGTTTTATCCAGTTTTAGGAGGAGGGGAGGCAATGTCAAAATATACACTTTTGGTTTTCAAGAAGGTTAACTGTAATAATCTTAAAAGGCTAGTCACAGAGTTACCTAATGCTCAGTCTGTGAAACCCAAATAGAATTCTAAAATGGTATTTATCAACTACCACATATAAAGATGTTTAAAATAGTTTTTGCTCTGAAGATTTCAAGGTCATTTCTAGTACACATTTACGTAATAACGAGTTCTGTCTACTGGTCAACATTCCAGATGATCACCCAACATTTCTGTTGACAGATTTTCCTCTAAAAATTTTACCCCATGATCTTGCCAGGTAATGAGGAAAACTTAATGGGTGTACTTTTTTTTGCACAGTCTACTTTGTGACATTCAGTACCCTTTTTTTTTTAAAAAATGCGTCTTATATTACTTACCTGAGGATCACACTCAGCATCATGAAGATTCTGTTGCTATCATTTGGGGGCATCCAGGGCAGCATTTTGAGAATTGCTGTTGATAAGAGCCACAGTTTTCTTTTCATAAAACATACTCTGGTTTGGATGAGTCTTTCTAAATCTTATGTACAGATTCTTCAAATTTCTTCTACAGTATTGGTTTGCAAGTTGAAGTGGTTTTAGGACATTAGTGTAATGCAAATTCTTGCATTGCAATTTTCCACGTGTACAAAAACAATGTGCCTAAAATCCGTAATTCTTTAAAACTGCTTGTATTTCATTATTAGAGTCGGCTTTGTGTGATTACATTGAGACTTACAACCTATAAAGTGAAAATACTGCAGGTTTTATGATCCCTTCTTCTCAAGTTGCAATCCTTTTAAACAGTGTACCCCAGGATGAAAAAAGCTCCATGGATGACATGCACAATTACATTTATTAATGGCTGCTCTACATCATATGTCCCACATTTTGCCACCACCTCTGTTTTATGTATAATTCATCATTCTTTTGCCTGCAGAATTTTGCAGTGCCTTGTAATATTTAGAATCTTTTCAGATTTTTTGCTGGAAAGAAAAGTAGTCTTCTAAAGTTTGAAGATGGTGAGTAGTGTACTGCTGTCTCCATGCTGACTGCAGTAGTTGGGTTAACATATTATGTTATGTATACATGATGTATATGTAACGTGTATAAGTTTAAAAATACAGAAAAAAGTGAGTTTGTGCAGAAATGAAGAAAACAGTGTTATTCACATCACTGTGGGTTTTTAAGTTATTTTTCCCATTACTTACATGTTTGATTCCAATTATAGTCACTTTGACTGTAAATATTAGCTAGTTTTCTATCTAGGGGTTTTGCATTATTTCATAATTTTGCTAAATCATATGATAGTGCTGTTTTCATCCTTGCTGAGGTACTTTTCCCCCCCAGAAATAATTAACTCTTGAGGTAAAGCTCAAAAATTCCCTTCTTACTTAACAAAGAGCCTACTATGTAACAAGGGCCTTCTTCCCATTTCCAACACACACACACACACACACACACAAACCTGTCCTTTCCATTTTCCTTCTTGTAGAAGAAAAAAAGGTTATACTAAACCATCCCGCTTGTAAAGTTTATTTGGGGGTAGTCTGTGTGTCCAACCACCATGTTTACTTCTCAAAGTGCAAGTCTGATGAATAGTACTGTATCTCCATATGTGGCAATGTGAGCATTTCATCATGAATTACCTGCTGCTATGTTTGTGAAGTTGGGTATAACATCATAAGAATATGAAACCAGTATTGGTGTAAATCTAATGAAAATAACCCTATGTATATTTGTAGCAGTCTTGAATCTCTAAGGCAATTTGCTGTAGTATAACAAATATCCATTTCGTTTTTCATATTTTTCTTGCCAGTTTTATATCAAGCATGAATTCTAATGGTTTGACAGCAAAATTATCTGTGAAAGTTTAAAAGGCACTTTTCTGCTGTGATTTTTGGATTGAGTGTGGAGTGTTATGTACAGTATGATGGGATGTATCATTTTAGAACCGCAGATTTAATTCTAGTCCAATTACATTTGTTTATCTACCTCTTTTTCAGTGCTGTTTTGGGGTACACATGTAAACACTGCCTGTGAAACTTGCTTTTTTGCCTTGATTCTCAGTATTCTTTCAGGTTATAAATCTGGCCTGCTAACTATGAGTTTGAAATGAGAGGGACCATCACTCTGGCACCAATCTATGTTTAAGTGACGAGAGCCACATGTTCTGTGAAATAAGCTTTGGGGATTTAGGGATGGAGAACTGAGAAATAAATCCAGCTGGTGGCAATATAGGACTTAGTTGTAGAAGTTAGTTGTAAAATAAACAAATGGTAAGAAAGTACCTAAATTAGACACTCCGGTGCCTGTAACTTTGTACCTTTTATTAGAGATGCATTTCTTGTCTGTGTGCCTAAAGGGCTATGGGTTGAAACTTCTTTAACTATCACAATGAAATATTTAACAAATATTACAGCAGTAGCCTGTCATTCAGCATATTAGCATACTGCTAGGTATTTGCAGTGATATTTTATTACCTTAAAATGGCCATATGCTTTTAGTTGAATTGTAGTTAGTCGTAACTGTTTATCCAATCTCTAAGGTTTATTGGAGGCATTGACTTTCTTCTTTGCTGTCTTCTCTGAGTGATGAAAATGATGCATTCTCTGTTTTTTCCAGAAAACTGAGCAAATATTTGTAAACCACGTTATTTGTTTCACATGTTTACTGTGTGTAACACTACAGCATGTTTAATGTTAGTAAATACTGTATTTCAGGCTTCATGTACAAGTACATTCCAGAGGTATACTTGCCATCAGTTTGGGAATCAGTTATTTAATCTTCTGTTTGGTTTAGAAGAATCTTGAGATATTTGAGGTGGTGTGCAGGCCATTTTCTAGAACAGATTGTTCATTTTTCATCCTGTAGTTTACTGGGGACTTGTTTTTTCCCCCTTTATTTAGAAGATGAACCAGTAAGGGAGCAGGGCATAGGAAAGGTCATTGATTTGGTAAATGTAATTTCTGGGATTGAAATAAAAAACCCACAAACAATCCAGACTGTAAAATGGTGACACTCAAACTTGGTAAAATCCTTTGAAGTGAAGTTAGTATGAAATTTTTATGGAGCCAGATGCTTTCAGGTCACCCTGGAAATAGTCTTTGTATGTGAAGGATGAACACAAACATTGGTCAGGGACCTTGACAGCCACCATTGGCAGGGGCCTGGGATAGTAACTAGGTTACACTGAAGTTATTTTCAACTGAGATAGCTGGAAGATTATATAAACCAACAGTCCCATTCTGGAAGGTCTTCTTTTAATTAAAAAAACCTCTAACAAAAAGGCTAAAAGTCAAGCAAGAAGGGGAGAAACTGGGCTCTTGAGAAAAAAAAAAGTGCCAGTGAAAAATAAAATTCCTAAATGTGTGCTTGTCATCCTTCCAGGTTTTTTTTTTAAGTTGCATTTCTTCTCCATTATAATTTAAGATTTCAGATTGAGGTTTGTGGTCCAGAACATACCCTCAGCAGAAACAGTGACTGATTGGAAAGTGCAGTTGTTCAAGGTCTGTCATGCTCAATCACTTAAAGCTGTAATTTGTTTGATATGAATATTAAGCATGTAGACCTAGTGCAGCATGGGAGCCACTCAGGAAGTTTATGCAATTAATAAACTTTCATGCAATTAATAAACTTTCATGCATAATTAATTTACTATGAAGTATGCAGAATTTCAGCCACTTCTCTACACTTAACATTTAGTTGTATATGTGAACTCTCCTTTCTTAATTGGGGAATGTAGCATTATATGAAATGTTGTTAAACCTAATTTTAATCCTTCTTGACATTAACTTTTATTATTTTTTTTGGTAAACCAAGTGATCTGCCTTTAAGCAGTTGTCTGATTTTGGTTCTTTGAAACTGTGATTTTTATTTCATTTGTACCCAACCATTTGTTTTGTTTCCTGGAAATTTTGTTTTGAAACGGAAAATAAAGGCTGTGTTAAAATGAGTATGGTATCTTATTAAAACGCTGTCATAGTCACTGCAATCATCTGGCTTAAACTGGTTCTTCATTTACCAAATCTCATTTAGCAGATTTAAAAACTTTAGTCCTATAATGTTGGCTGAACCAACTAAGCTGTGTGCTACCTCTTGATTTATAGCTCCAACAAATTTTGAGTTGGACCCCTTCTCCTCACTTGTCAATGAGCCATAATTGGAACAGTCACTATGATTTACTGAGTACCTACTGTGTTAGTTAGGCTTGTGATAAAATTCATAAAACAATCCTATAAGCTAGATCTGTTACTGTCTCTACAGAGAAAATTTGAGAATCAAAGAGATTAAAGAATTTACCAAGGTACCATAGCTAGTAAATGATGAAGCCTGGATCCAAACCCAGGTCTGGCTCCAAAATTCATGGGAAAAACCTCAGGCCATACTGACACTCAGATGTACTGTAATAATAATCAAAATACATTTAGACTATGTTTTCAACTAATTATTATGATTAGTATACATGCTTTTCATATATCTTTCATGAGGTTATGTCCAGTGCTTGTTTTATAATTTCAGGAGAAGTATATGTTTATGGTACAAGCAAGAATTCAAAATGTGCCCTTTGCGTAAACTTATTAAGGAGTATTTCCTTTCATATTGACAGTGTTTATGGTCCACCTTCAGAAAAAAGTGCATTTGGAAATCTCCGTTGCACATCTTTCATTTACCACACTACAGTGACTTGGGAAACTGTCAAATGAGGTCAGATCCCTTGTTCATTTGATAATTTAGATAGAAGAATCATGCATATGTTTATGCAGACAGCCCTGGAGGAAGAATAAGAGGCCTATCAGAAATATTCAAGATTAGATGAGGATTTGTAAAGTGTTTTAAAAAATCTATTACCTTGATTTAATGACAATGACTCCAAGGTATTCTCTCCTAGGTGATCCCTAAAGGGAGGATACAAGGTACACAGTTGAACAAACACAGGTTTTTTGACTCACAGACCTCACAAAACTCTATTTTCTCATTTGTAAAATGAGGTGGTTGTATTAAATGAGATATATCCCAAATTTACTAATTGTGCTTATTGTTAGACATCTCTAGTGACTTTCACAATAAACTTGCACTTGGGAAACCAGACTGGTTTGGAAATGGGCCCTGGTTCTTATTATAGTTGATACAGATACCACTTGGAGTCCAGCAGACCTGGATTTGTATTCTAGCTTTGTGAACTTGGAAAATCACTTAACTTTTTAGCTTCAATTTCCTTATCTGTAAAAAGGATAACTGCTTCACCGGTGGTATTTTGAGACTAAATGAAAAAACATAAGGGCTTAGCACTGCACCTGACACATAGTAGGTCTGCTCAAATAATAGTAACAACTACTGAAGGGACCTTACATATCACTAAAGAGAAGAGGAAACAGTCATAGAGATGTGACAAAACTGAACCCAACCTGCGAGTCAACATGAGGTCTGCTGGTGAAAGATTGGGTATTGGCCCCAGTGGTGCCAGATGATGTAAAGTGAGGTTCAGAGATGAAAGTGTTTAATTTGGGGGATAAAACACCATAAAACCCATTTAAAATGTGCCATCATTAATGAGCACTAGATTAAAAGAATTAGATGACAGAATTAAGTCTGTGACTAAAGAATTTAGAAGGAGCTGAAGTAGTAGGAGTTGGGGAAAAGACGGTGGGTCTTAAGACAGGAGCTCAAGACAGAAATGAAGTACAGCATAGATGATGGTCTGAATAGGAGCAGGACCTTGGGATAAACAGATGAAGAACTGGAAAAGACTAGTTCACATGCATGTTACAAAATTGTAAGATTTCTCCATTCCAGTTCAGAGGTTCTCATCCCTGACTGCATATTAAAATCACCTGGGGAGGTATTTTTAAAAATTAGTGTCCCGGTTGCACAACAATGTGAATATACTTAACACTACTGAACTGAATACTTAAAAATGGTTAAGATAGTAATTTTTCTGTTATATGTATTTCACCACAATTTAAAATAAAAATAATTACTGTCTGGGCCCCATCCCTATAATTAGCATTGTTTTAAAAAGCTCCCCAGGTGATATATTAATATCATATTAACCTAGCTAGGGTTGAGAACCACAGTCCTTGTTTCCTTTACTAATCAAATGACCTCCCTGCTATTATTGCTGGTTCAAGAAACACAAACTATATAGCAGCCTTATTAGACCTTCTAATGAATTATTTACTATTACCATATAAGCTTACAGCCTCTCAAACAGTCCCCAAGGATTTGGGCAATAGAGAAAGCTACGTGGGCCCCTTGCAGAAACTGAACAGCTAGTTACTACTTAGGTGGAAGATATCAGAAGATTGAATCCAATATGAATTTTCGATGCAACTTCTTTATGCTTCTCTCCAGCCTTCATTTTAATAATTAAGATTTATTAGGTGCTTACTGTGCCAGTTACTGTGCTAAGCACTTTAATATACCATTTAATCTTCAAAAGCTTCTGAGGTAAGTACCATTACCATCTCCCTTCTAAGCTACTTGATCGCCTTGAAAACTGTTTTCTCCTAGCCCAGTGTTATTCCTGGCACGTAGTAGGTACCAAATAAATCTGCTGAATAAATTAATGAGTCCCTATTTCATAGATACAATAAGGGCTCAAGAGGTTAAATAACTTGTTAGTTATATAGCAAATAAGGAGTTGAACTGGTATTGGAGCCCAGATCTTAGCTCCAAAGCACACACTTTAACCACTATTTTGTGACATCTACTGTCCCTTTCTACTTTCAGGGCTTTGGCCTCTGTTATCTCTTCCCTCTCTATGGCCTATGCCTAGCATAACGTTTCTCTTGTACTATATATGTTAAGATTCTTGTTTGTAAGTAATAGAAACCCAATTTGAACAAGCTTAAACAAAAAAGAGGGATTTATTATAAAGATGGTGGTGGTGTCTCAAAACACCCAAGGATAATGCAGATGGGCCTTAGGAACATAAATCAGGTGCTTGAATGCAGCCAGGATTTTTCATCTCTCCTCCTCCAGCTCAATCCCAAATTCTCTGGGAAGGTACATAAAGAATAAGCTCCTGGTGCAACCATGAGGGTAAGGTAGAGAAAGTGGTAGAAAAGGGGTACTGGGGAGACAAAACAGACGTTTACCTATAGTCCTCCGTTTGACTGCCCCGTAAACACATATGCCATTTTCCCCATACCTACAATTCCACAAATGTCCACACCTAACAATCTATGGACAACTGCAAGTCACATGCAACTACTGCATCCAGAGCAACAGCACGGCATGGACATGCCCCTTCCTCATCTAGTTCAGTGACAATCTAAATGTGGATCGTCTTGATCCTGCCACTTCCTGATAAACTTAACTGCCACCAATAGATCTAACATGCAATAGTAGAGAAATATTTAGATTAACCACTAAGTTCCCTTTTAGGAAAGGAGAGAGGCACACCTTTATCATCCACCGGTCCAAGTGTGCACCATTTCCACCTGGATAGGAAGGAAGGAAATAAATTACTGGTATAGAAAAACTTATGGGAGTCAGTTTATTGATGCTTCTTTTTGCTTTACCAGTCTGTACTTGGGCCTGCTCTAGAAGAGCAGTGATTCTCAAACGTAAGGGTGCATTAGAATCACCTGGAGAACTAGTGCAACCTGCAAAAACTCTCGACACAAACACTCCATTCAAACACCTGCACTAAGAGACTAGACCAAACTTGGCTTCTAGCCTCCTAAGTCGGAGTCTCTGGGATGACCCAATTTCCATCTGGAAAAGGTCGGGCTGTAAAAAGAATTTATAGCTTGCTCTAGCTGACACCTGACAATAGACCCCTGACCTCCCTTTCTTAGAGCATTTACCAAAAAGGGCTTAAAACTATGAATTCTTCCCCTGTCCCTTTGACATGTATATGTATCTCCTACAATTCCAGAGTGTGTGTCTCAAGGACCATTCCTTTGAAATGTAGTCATCAGGAAGGCTAGGGCCTCGGTTTCCCAGTAATTGTGGGAGGATATAATCCTAACTTAAATAATTGCCAGCTAGCAGACACAGCTAGCCTAATGGCATTTACACTGGCCAACCCTTTGTAATTTTTCACTTCCCTGACTCTACTTGAGCCTCTCCTCGCTCCTCCTCCCTCCTTTTCTCTTTAAAATGCTCAGTCACCTCTGCACAAATGGGAATGGAGCTCTGCTCTTTCCCCCACTGTCAGTAACTGAATAAAATCTGGCCTCACTGCTTTAACTAATGTCAGGCTTTGTTTATCTTTGACACCATTTAAACCACACATTGCTAGCCCCACCCCCAGAGTTTCTGATTCAGGAGATCTGGGGTGAGGCCTGATAATTTACATTTCTAACAGTTCCTAGGTGCTGATATGCCGGCTCAGGGACCATACTTTGAGAATCACTGCTGGCTCATGGTCCCTGTTCACTAGATAGGATTTTCTAGTGATACAACTTCCTCAAAACCTCATATGACTGCCTGTTAATTTCATTTGAGGGGACTCACAATGCTAATAACAAGTGCCAAGAATCTTGTCAACTTATGCTCTTTGAATCTTCAGATTTGCTAAAGGGAATAATCACCCTGTTGCAGGGTTTCTATTTCTTAGCTCTCTACCTAAGGACTTGGCGCCTTCTCCCTGGCATTATGCTCAAGGTCCCCAGTTCAGAGCGTGGATAGGAAACAGTAGGTTGAGTTCAACGATGTGAAGCCTCTCTTTTCCGACCTGCTCTGGGAATGTTACACTTACCCTCTCTTCCTTGCATTCCAGCTGAATGCATGTACAGAGGAAGAGATCATCACATTTGGGGGAGCTGGAGAACAAGGAATACTATAGTGGCTTATAAAGATAACCTCGTTCCAGTTTGTTGGAAACTAGATGCCAGTTTCCTAATTAGTGGAACATTTAAAATGAGACAATAAATCAGCAAAGCCCATGAATATCTAACCATTAGCAACTGCTAAACTCTTGATATAGGCAGAAGGGCTGCTCTGCTTTTGAGTCTCAAGAGCAATAAGCAACTGCTTTGCTGCCAAATAACACAATGTCAACTTCCAATTAACGATATGGGAGATCTCCAATCTTTGCCAGTTCCATAGTTTAGGGTCTATAATTTGCCACACCCCATTTCTGGTACCAGTTCTTGAATTAATAATTTTTTGGTCATGAGTAGTTTCTAACCCAACTCTATCTTAAAAATAGTAAGGATATGAGGTTGCCTCAGAGAAACCAAGGGCAAGAATGCCTGAGGAATGATCTAGAACCTGGGTCTTAAACACAATGAAGACTCCCTATCTCCCATCTCTGCTCTGAGAGTCTGCGTTTTTTTCTCTTCCTGCAGACCAGCATCTTTTACTTTTGTCCCTCTGATGGGAAAATTGACTACTGACAGCTTCCAAGTTTTACACTTAGAGAAAAACTGATCTCTCTGGTCCAATTCCAAATGTCTAGGGAATGAGATTCTGATCGACCCAGCTTGTATTTGTTATCTACCTGTGACCCAGTCAGCGATGGTTATGGTTAACATGACAGTTTTTGTTATAACTCTGTAAATGGGAAGAGAGTTAATTCCTAGAAAAGGAGGGCTGAGTAGACAATCCAATAGGTGTCCATTATACTAGGAAACCTCTATTCCTCCCATCCACCATCCCTTCAAGCCACTATTCCCTCCTTTCACTGCTTGTTTTCACAGGAGTTATTTATGTGCATTGCTTCAACATCTACTTATTCTTTGCCAATTTGGCTTGTTCTATCTCCACTAGTCTTTTATGATAAATTTATTTATGGAGCTTGAAAATTTTTCAGTTTTTGTATCCTAATACACTGTTCTCTGATTTCATTCACCTTGACTATTCTTGGGTTCTAAACTCGTTCTTACTCGGCCTGCCATTATCTCCCACCTTCTATTAAGTTCCAAGCCACATCTGACTGCTACGCACTGTTACAGAACAGAATAGATCTTGTTTTCTACCCTCCTCCGGTTGAAACAGTGTGCCCTAAACGCCTGTAAGCCAGAAGACTGGTGCTATATCTGAATCAAACAAAGAGAATGCTGAAAATATTGAATAGATTTTCAAAAGATGATTCTGTACGTCTGGAATTGGAGCCCTTATCGCTATTTTTCTAGAGCTCCCCTACAGATCGATTCACAATGTTTGCAAACAAAGGTCCTAACCATAGAACACTGTAGCTCAGTGAGTACCAGAAAGGTACAACTTGTAGTTTAATTTGTGTTGGTGCTTATCTCCCTGACCAAAGAGCTCCTGAGTACAATGGATATTCGATTTCACTTTGTCTCTGCATTGCCTTGGGCAAATAAATTATACAATTTTCACCATTCATAAACTGGGGCCAAGAACTCTTCCTCAAAGAATTACAGTAGCTAAAAGTCGATTGATACAGAAATGGTGGTTGTTATTTTTACGTTTCATATGTGTCCTTTCTCATTCATTAAAAGCTACGCACATTATTCCCTCCCCCCAAAGGAAAATTCTTCCTCCTGGGAAATTTTAGCATACTTTAGATGAATTCAATTAATCCACTCTACTTCCTTTCCCATAATGCATCACTCCCCTCCCAACTCCTTTTCCTGGGAAAGGCGCTAAATAGCCTGAAGCAACTCGGTGGATGCAAAGAGTTGGAGTGCAAATCCTAAACGCATATCACGCCCCGCCCCTTGAGACCCAGTGAATGCAAGGGCTGACAGGGGTGGTAATCTTGTTCCAACACTGTATCCCGAGGCCGTACAGGAGACTACAACTCCCAGAATGCCCCGCCCCGCTCCCCCTCCTCCAGCTAGAAAGCGTGTACCATAGAGAAGACGCGGTAACATGGCTCCTGGAGGTAGAAGTAAGAAGCTTCACCCCTTTTGAAGCGGTGAAGAGCGGCCATAGAGGGATAAGAGGGAAGTGACTAGAGCCCGTCATCGCTTTTATCCTCCCAGTGTCTCCTGAGTCCGGTCGGCCTCACCACTCCTCTCCACCCAAATCCAGTCTGTGGTCTCCTCCCCACCCCTCCCTCATTCCCTCGCTAGCTCACCCCGCCCCTCGGGAATCCTTTGCCCGCCCCCTCGCCCCCCGCGGAGTGCGCACGCGCCCGCCCCCAGCTTCGCGCCCAGATCGCCGCCTAGCCTGCTCGCGCAGCCGCCGTCTCGTCTGCCCACCGACGAAGCATGGGCGTCCAGGGCTTCCAAGAGTTCCTGGAGAAGCGCTGTCCCGGGGCTGTTGTGCCCGTGGACCTCCTCAAACTCGCGCGTACGGTCTCGCGCCAACAGCAGCAGCAGCAGCATCGCCCGCTGCCGCCTACGGCAGCCCTAGCGCCCGGGGCTCCACGCGCCGCCAGGGGCTCCGCGCCTCTGCAACCGCCGCTCGCGCCCGCTGCCTTGGGTGCCTACTCCGGGGGCTCGGGGCCGACTCGGCACCATCACCCCGCTCACCACTTCCACCATCACGGCCAGGCGCACCCCGGGCTGCACCCGCCGCCGCCGCCCCCTCCGCTGCCCGGGGCCCGGGTGCTGGTGGACGCGGGCTCAGCGCTGCCTCGGCTTTATGGCGGCTACCAGACGGATTGGGTGTGTGGCGGCCAATGGAACGCCATGCTGGGCTACTTGTCAGCGCTATGTCAGGCTTGTGCCTATCCCGGCGGCGACGGCTTGGAGCTGGTGGTCATGTTCCCCGGGGGCCTGGGCAAGGACCGGCTGGCCGAGTGGGGCCGTCGGTGCCAGGCCGAGCGGCAGACAGCGCAACTGATCGTGGGACACGTGGGCAACAAGGGCACCCCTCCTCCACGGGCCTGGTTCCTGCCACCGGCCTGCCTGAGCCACTGCGTGAGGCTAGCGCTCATCCGCTTCCGGGTCAAGGTGAGGGAGGGGCCGGATCTTAAATAATACGCCCCACACCTATTCCCTCCCAACTAAACACCTAACCACCCACCCACTTACCTGTCTCCCATCAACCCACTCAGCGCCCAGTCAGCTAACCCACTTGCCTAACTACCCTCGATCATTTTATCCATCTACCCAACCCTTCATACCACGCCCTACCGATTCGCTCACCTGCATAACCACATCTCTACCCTTGTCATCCCAATAACCCCCTTTATCCAATTGGCCTATCCCTAGGCTTTAGCAGAATTTCTTTTGTAGCCCCATCTTTCTCCTGCTGTCTTCTGCCTCAAGCTGCATTTTCCAAATTTTTCCAGTTGACATCTCTTCTTTTTCCAACCTTGCAGCAAGTCAGTTAAACGTGTTAATTGAACACCTTTCTTCTACAGCTTTTCCCTGAATTTTGAACCAGTGCTTGTTTTGCACCCATCTGTTCATTCAACCTTTTTCATTTCAACATGTTTCTACCTCATCCTTCCTTAGCTTAAACAAACGAACAAACAAACCCACTGGTTCAGTCACTTTTCAACAAGTATTAACCCACTAAGAGTAAGGGGTTTAAAAGACATGTGAGACATGGTTCCTGCCCTTGGAAAATCAAATATATCAAATATATACACAGGAAACATTTATTTAATGGTATAAATGTGTATCTGATTATGATTTATGGTACAGATTGGTACCTGTTTTGTGTGTGTGGGGGAATATCTGGGCTAAAATGGTCAGAGGAGGCTTCCTTGAAGAAGTTGGACCTCACCTGGGTCTTCAAGGATGAATTGGATTTGAATTGGTTACAGGTTTGGGAAGAGGCTTATTTAAGCAGGAGAAAGAAAATGAACAGAAGCAAATGGGAATATCAAGCATGTGAGGTCCCATGGGCAGTTCAGTCTAATCTCTGCATGTAGTTGGTCACTGCATATGGGGCCTGGAGAACAGCTTGGCAGCAACCCCAGTTCTTGGCGCAACTGCTATTGCTCTGTTGCTTTTCCATACTCTTGGGTTTCAAGTTCCTACGTGTAGGGAATAGCAAGGCTTGAGAAGTAAAGGAGGTGGGCAGGAAGAAGAAAAAGAAAAGCAGTACAGGGTTGGGTAGGACAAAACCACAAACCCATTCCCCAACCAAGGCTTTTGGGGATGTGTGCACAGTCAGAAGATAGGATATGGAATTGTGGGAATCATAAACTAAAGAAATGGTGCTGGGTGGAGTAATGAGGAAAAAAATCTCAGCTGAGAGACTGAAAGACCTGCATAAAGCAACTCACAGTGGTCATAGAGCTTGTGGCTAGAGTCCAGTCATGCTAGACTCCTTGTGCCCAGCATCTAATCTGTGCCTAGGCTGGGTAATTATAGCTGTTTTTAATAATTTTTTAAAAAAATTCAATCATGAGCTATCTCAAACATACAAAGTAGGAGAAAAAATATGTCAGACACTCATTTGCTTGCCTTCCTAACTGAGCATATTTCAGTAGATTCTTCTTTTATGGCCATTCTTTCCACTTTGTTTTCACTGCTACCACTTGAGCTTTAAGGACTTTTTACCTCATTGTCATTATTAACTTGGTTGCCGGCAACAGTGACTAACATTGATGGAATGCTTACTATGTGCCAGCTGCTAATCTGTGTGCTTTAACAACAACAACAAAAATTATCTCATTTGATCCTCACGATAACCTGTGAAGCAGTATTACCCGTTTTTCAAATGAGGAAACTGAGGCACAGGAGGTTTAGAAACTTGCCCAAAGTCACCCGGCAATAAATGGCAGAGCTGGGATTCTGGGAGTCATGCCCAGGCAATCTGGCTCCAAAGCTCATGCTCTTAACAACGGTGCTCTAAGATGAATCTTTCTAAAGTGCCAGTGTGATTAAATCATTCCCACACTGGACTAAAATATTCCTTGGCTCCTGGGTAAAGACAGGTCTGGGCTATTCATTTATATTATTTATTGAGTGCCTGCTATAGGCTAGGTACTGTACTGGTTGCTGAGGATTCAGAGTGAAGTAAGGGGATCCCTGCCCTCACGGAGGTCAGAGTTTAGTAAAAGAGACAGACTGAAAACAAGGGTTGCAGATACCGTGAGCTAATTGCTAATGATAAAAAATGTGGTCCCTGTAGGGGGCATTGGTTAATTCTGGGTGAGGGAGTGAAAGTTGAGGGAGGTTTCACAGATGGGTACTGAGCCTTGAGGAGGGCTGGGAAGGATGGTTCAGAGTGGACAAGGATGTGGAGATGTAAAATGGCCTACTGTGATCTCTGAATAGATTTTGATTGGAGGTTGGCAGGAATTGAACACTGAGTATGGGTTTGGGTTTTTCCAGCTTTTTTGTTCATACACCTCATCAGTGAAAATTTTTGAGAAGCAACCCTAATATGGCCTACTAAGATTCTTCATTACACATAGTCTCATTTTTAAAATCCCAGCAGTTCATAAAAAAAATAAGATGAATTGATAGGTGATAAAGCAAATGTAGTAAAAATGGTAGAATCTCAGTCGTGACTTTTCTAATGTTCACTGTAAAATTATTTCAACTTTGCTATATGTTTAAAGTTTTTCTTAATAAAATGTTGGGGGGAAAATTTCCCAGCAGCCCTCTTCAGTCATGAGTACTACCGTTTGTGAAATACATGTCTTGTTCCCCATGCTAGATTATAAACAAACTCTTTAATCTTTTCATAGTCTCCATAATAACTTGTATATTTTAGGTGCAGGATACATTTTTTTCCCTGAATAAAAAGGTTAGTGATCTTAGAATGCATTGTAGGAGTGACATTTTAAAAATGTGTAGTGTGGCTCTTGACATAGTGGATTTAAGACTGGCTCCAAAAGTGCATATGTAAAGTATCTGTAGATGTTATCAGTGAGTGAAGTTTTCTCTCCCGGTTCTGGTCAGTGATTGTTGTTGTTGTTGCTGTTGGAGTGATGGAGAACTTCCTGGTTTGTAACACAGACTTGAAAGGTTTTGGTTAATAACTCATTGTGGTTTGCCTTTTCAAAGGAGTGTTCCACTATCTTGAAGATAGCAGGTTTTCACTTGAATGATCTGCATGCCTACCATATCTTTTGATTGAAATTCAGAGCGAAACCCACTAGTGTTTTTCTCCTCCCCTTGGTTCTGTTCTTGAGACTAGGTCACAGGATGGGCCTTTATTCCCAATCTCATTTTCATTTGTGATAGAGAAATAGAGATGGAGGGATTACATAAAAAGATAAATTGCTGGGCTGTCTCTTTAGCTTTAGACAATTTAGGACTTCCCATGAAAATATTCAGGGTATACAACTGGGATGAATTTTGTCATTTGGTTTGTTTCATTTGTACGTTCTGCAAACTTATGTAAGTTATCATTGCCAGTGGCAGAAAAATTAAGTAAAACCACAAATTGCTACCTGATCTCTTCCTAAGGGTCTCACAGCAACCCTCAAGCAGTTTTAGAATGTGGTTTGAAAGATGATGTGGGGTGGTTAATGGGATGAATACTTTGTTTTAATGGTTAAATATACATATTAGAAAAAAAGATAACGCATGAAACCCGCAGTTTCACAGCTATAACTCTTTAGAACGAGGCCAATTAAAGAAGTAAGTTGATTTAAAGAAAAGTATTAAGGTTCAGTACTTGGAAGTGGCAGAAATCATGTTGATGGTAAATGAATAAGCAAAGTTTGAGAAGGCTGACCAACAGCTGATGCCATTTTGTGCTTTCGTTCTCTAGAATACAGTATAGCAGTGGCTGCTGTGCCTCCTGATTATTTACTTATCCTCAATCGTTGACACATCCTGAAACGTTAGTGACTCTTCTAGATGCTCTAATGGTAGGAAAAATTATAATAGTAATTAGGTCTTCTTGAGCACCAAGTTGTATATAAAGTGCTTTTTAAATAGCTTGTTTAATCATAAGCTTGCAAGAATGCGTGATATTCTTCCCATTTAACAGTTGAATAACAGGTGCAAAGAAGTGAAATGATTTTTCTTTGGTCTGGACACTAGTAAATGGTGGGTAAAAATCTGTCCTGGATCTGTATTGCTTAAAGTCTCTTTCCACAGTTTCACCACACAGTTTCCTTTCTGTACATTCTTGTGTAAGATTGTATACTTTTACTGGCCGGATAATATGCATAGATGCATGAAGAAAAATAATAATAAGTAGATTTATTGAGCACTTAGTTTGTGCCAGCATTGCTAAATGTACAATACTGCCAGTACAAGGCAAATGTGTAAGCTCAGTGCCAAGTGAGTGAGTCATATGGTGATATTATAGGAATTCAAGAGTAGCAGTCTCTTTCTTCTCTGCATTTTAAGTCTCTCCCTCTCTGGTTTCTTTCACTTATAAGTACGTAAGCGTATACAAATAACCTTTAAAAAACAAAAACTTCCCCTTTACTTTGTAATTTCCTTAAGCCATTATCCTTATCCCTGTTCTTCCCTTTTAACCATTATTCTTGAAAAAAGAAGACTGTATTAATTCCTATTCCCTAGCCTATTGCCACTTGATATGTGATGTCACCATTCTGAAGGCACCAAAACCATTTCCATTCTTACCCTTTATTGGTCCTCTATGAGATAATTGACATGAGCCATCCTTTCCTTGAATTTCCTTTCTTGGATTCCATAATGCAGCTCACTTCTGATTCTCCTTATAAGTCTCTAGTTCTTTCTCCTCCTCTTACTGCTTCCTTAAGCATTGGTGCTCTCAAGACTTCTGTCCTAGTTATATTCTTCTACATTCATTTCCTGAGCAATCTCATCCATTATTATCACTTTAAATATTAACTGTATTCTGATTATTCCTATAGCTCTTTCTCTACCCCTAACCTCTCTCATGAGCTTTTGACACATCTTTTCAGCTTTCTACTACTCGATGTCTTATAGGTCACTCATACTTAAAAATATCCAGGATGGAATTCATTATTTTCCCCCAAAACTTGTTCTATTTTTGGTGTTCTCTTTTTCTATGGATGTCGTCTTTCATCCATTTCAAGCCAGAAACCATGGAGTTCTTCTCAATTTTTCACTCTCCTGTCACTTTCCATATCCACTCGGTCACTAGATGCTGTCACCTCTACCTCAGAAATGTCTACTGAGTCCAGCTACTTCCACCCCCATTGCTCTAGTTCAGGCTGCCATCATTTCTTATCTGAGCTGTGAAAATTGCCTCAACTTGTTCCTTTACCACTCTCTGGACCATAGTCCATCTTCTACATTGCTGTCAGAGAGACTTTGAAAACCAAAGTTGACTTTTGTCTGTGCCTGAAGATACCCACTGGCTACTTTTTGCCTACCCTACTAAGCCCAGACTTGTCAGCATGGCAGACAATGCCATTCACAGTCTGATCCCAAACTCTCTCCAGCCTTGCTTGGTGCTTACCTTTGCCCACACCTGTTCCAACCATTGGAATGTCCCAACCATTCTGAACTTTTCTGGCTTCCTAGACATACCGTGTCCTCTCACATAGTGCTTTTCTTATTTTACTCTCACCATTGTGTAGCCAATTCCTACTTATTCTTGCTCAAAAGTTATCACTATGAAATCTTTCCCAGCCAAGGTAAATTATGCCTTCCCTTGTGCTACCAGAGTGTTCTTTTTATTTTTACCTCTCATTTTTTTCTCTCACAGTATTTTCATATCGCATTATAATTCTCTTTTTTTCCCCCCATGCTATGTATTACATCCCCAGACTTACTTATCTTATGACTGGAAGTTTGTTTGTAATTATCTTTTAATTGAGTTCCAAGAGGGCAGAGATTTTGCTCTAGGGCTTGACACATTATATACAATAATGGTTGTTGAAAGAGAAAGGCAGATAAGGAAGAATTTAGGACCAGTGTTTTATAATGTTATAGTTTCATTCCATGTAAATTAACTTGATTCCAAATGGAATTGCCAAACTCTGTTAAGTAAAAGTAAGTTTTGTAGCTGCTTAGCAATACATTTATAGAATAAATTCCCCCTTGGTGGTAGTAATAATAGCTACCACATGGGCTAGGTACCTCACATAGATTCATTATGTCATTTAATCATCACAACCACCCTTCAGGATATGTATTAATCTACGTTTTTTATAGCTATAATAAAAACAGGCTCAGCATAGTCACTGGCCCAAGGTTGCACTGCTGGAATGTGGTTGAGCCAACATATGAACCTAAATATATTTGACATCAAAATTCTTCATCTTTAACATCTCTCAAAACAGTATAGTTGCATTTTAATAACATTTTCCAGAATACTTTTCTTATATTTAGTTTGTGTAGCATAATGGCTAAGAACAGACCTTGGAGCCAGACTGCCTGGGTTTAAATCCTTGTTCTTTTACTTACTAGTTATATAAATGTGGGCAAGTTAACCTCTCTCTGCCTCAGTTTTCTCATGTAGAAGAGGAGGATAGTAATAATAGCTACATCACAGACTTTATTGTGAGTATTAAATGATTTAATATAAGTACAGTGCTTAGAACATTATATACCACATAGTAAATGCCATATAAATGCCAGCTACAGTTACTTTGACCAAAATATCTTGTGCGCCAAGTAGATTGGACATGGACATTTCACTCTCATGCCTTAAGCTTGGCATGGCATGTAGGGTACTCCTTGATCTGCCTACCATTCTCTTATCAGGACAATGAATGCTTTTCAGCATTTTTTGAACACCTACTCTTGCCAGACCCTGTGCTAAGTACTATGAACAATGGAATTCATTCATTACACAAATGTTTAATGGGCTCGTACTGTGCACTAGGCACAGTTCAATATTGAGAAGATAAAGCAGTGACCAAAACAGACAGGTTTCTGACCTCATGAAGTTTATATTCTAGTGGGAGAGACAGACAATAAACAAGATAAAAAGACAAAATATATAGTATTTTAGGTAGTATAGTAAGTGCTGTACAGAACAATGAAGTAGGAAAGTGAGATAAGGGAGTGTTGCGGTCAGGTGGGTACTCTAACCCTCCAGCAGCTCATAGTCTAGTAGGGGAGACAAGTATGAAAATACTAACAATAATAGCCCGGAGTATCTTTTCTCTGGCTTTTGTCATAGGCCCAAGGACATAGTGGAAGTGGCAGAACCACAGTTTGCATTTCAGACACCAAAACCTTTGCCCTTTCATCTATACCACAAAGAAAATCCCAAAGGTTATGGCAGGGATGGCAAACTGACAGCCCATAGCCCCACACATTTTTTTAAAAGAACTTCATTGATTTTCATTGATCAATAGTGTTCATCAGAATCTAAAGTCAAGTAGTGGGTTTGGGTTGAATATTAAGGCATCATCTAGTTGAATGATTTTTCATTTCCTTCTGTCATTTAACTTGCATTTTACAAATGCATTTCTTTTTTAACAAATATGAATTTGTTGCCAACATTTTAAAAATTGTGAAACGTTACCAAGAATTCTGACTTTCCAACCACTCTTCAAATATCAGATCCTCTCACAACACTGGTTGCCCCCTTTTGCCGAGCCACATGGTCTTCATTTATTGGAGTCTCTACCGATCCATGGTGTCTCCCTGACACAGTGACCAAGTGCCACTTGCCTTTCATGATAACCATCTTCTACATGGCTCCAAGTGATTCCCGCCTCCTGGTATTCACACTCTTGTTTAATCTACCCCCACCCCCTGTGTGTGGGCTGGACTTCGTGACTTATAGTGAACAGACTACAGCAAAAGTGATGAGATGTCACTTCCAAGATTAGGTTATAAGAAACTGAGACTTCCATCTTGTTTGTTCTCTCTCTCTCTCTCTGGCATTTCTTGCTTGATCACTCTGATGAAGCAAGCTGCCATGTTGTGGGCTGCCCTCTGGAGAGGCCCACGTGACAAGTAACTGAGGGAAGCCTCTGACCAACAACCAGTGAGGAACTGAGACCCTCAGTCCAACAGCCCACAAGGAACTGAATCCTGCCAACAGCCACGTGAGTGAGCTTGGAAGTAGATCCTTCCCCAGCCAAGCCTTGAGATGACTGCCGCCCCAGCTGACACCTTGATTGCAGCCTGTGAGAAACCCTGAGCCAAAGAACCCCGTTAAGCCATGCTCACAGATACTATGAGAAAATAAATGCTTTTTAAGCCACTAAGTTTTGGGGGTAATTTGTTATACAGAAATAGATAACTAAGACACCATTGATTGTTGTGCTTGTACTTTTTATAGTAGTTTTGAAGAATATGAAATATTTCTTGTGCCCATATCTGTGAAAAGTGAAAAAAAGAAAAAATATCTATACAGGAAGGTCATATATTTAAAGGAAAATCAAAGGGAGCCTATTTCCTAGTGGAAGTGATGAGTATTCCTCTATATCTAAATAAAATGTGTTTGTTGAAAGACTACAATTTAAGACACCATTTAAAAATAAACCATTGTAAGAAATATGACCAGTATACAAGAATGATGAGTGCTGAAACAAAAAGAACTTTAAAAAGGGCTTGGAATTTCAATAGGTTGTTTTTGAATACAGACAGAAATAAGTAATAACTGCCATGAAATGCAATTATATATTACATGAAAAAATTGCCAGGGCTTGAAAGCCTTTTGTAGGTAGTCGTTTAAGAGAAGAGTGTTGGGGGCTTCCCTGCTGGCGCAGTGGTTGAGAGTCCACCTGCCGATGCAGGAGACACGGGTTTGTGCCCCGGTCCGGGAAGATCCCACATGCTGCGGAGCGGCTGGGCCCGTGAGCCATGGCCGCTGAGCCTGCGCGTCCGGAGCCTGTGCTCCGCAACGGGAGAGACCACAGCAAAAAAAAAAAAAAAAAAAAAAAAAGAGTGTTGAGTACAGCAGAATTTACATTATAAACAAGCATTTGCAAAGGTAGTAGATACTGTTGCTCAGGATGTTAAAGATTGGTGGCTCGACATTTTTTGTGACATTGTGTCAAGAAGTTAAATTGTAAAGTTTTAGATTACAACTGGTTACAGCAGATATAAACACTATGCATTTAAAGGTACACTTAGCTATGTGTCTAGCCAGTAGTTCTCAAAGTATGGTCCCTAATCAACAGGACTGTACCACCTGGAAACTTGTTATAAATGCAGATTCTCAGGTTTTACCCCAGACCTACTGGAGATGAGGCTTGTTAATTTGTTTTAATAAGCTCTCCAACTGATTGTAATACACCCTAAAGTTTAAGAACCTCCGCACCTAGAATTTTGATGCAGTCTAACTCTTTTGGACTTGCCTCTGACGAGTACATCTAGAAATACCTGGATTTTGTATGTTGAGAAAAGTCTTGAAATTTTTAGTATAGATTGGTCAAAATTAGTGAATATGACTACAGATGGTGCTTCTGCAAGAGTGTTACTGTTGGACTTAGGAAACTTCAATTTTTTTCAGAAACACTTTACAAAGACTTAAAGCTGTTCATTGTATCACTCCTTAGGATTCCACTTTTTGTGCAAAAATGTTCAAAATGAATCATGTCAAGAACTGGTAATTAACATTGTGGTTTGCACCAAACATAGTTGAATACTTTGCTTGGTGAATTATTAGATTCATGTCATGGAAATCTTCCCTATTATGGAGATTAATTGACCTAGTTGAGGTATGGTATTGAAGATACTGGAAAAATTACTTATTTGGCATCCAAAAGGCATCCAGCACACCATCAAAGACTGAAATAATATATTTGACCTGTTTGGTTGACATTACAATTCACTTTGAATAAAAACAAGGTTGTTCAGAAATACCTTCCAAATGTGTGGTTATATTTGCTCATTCCTAGCAAAAATATGCCTTTGGGAAACTAATTTGGCAGGAGATAGACTGGCTGACTTTGCTGAAATTGGTTTCCAAGAAATGAATGTGATGGCCTGCATTACATTCCCCTAATTGTGGAGTTGTCTATTGAATTCCAGAAAAAGTTTTCTGACATTATATTCTGTGAAAATGAATTAATGTAATAGTTCAGTTAACCTTTCTCAATTGATGTTCATGGTGTGAAAGAATAGCTACAGTGGAGATACTGAATTGCTGTGCTATGGTACTGAAAGTGAAGCATGATGTCACTGAAATACCAGAATTCTACAAATATCTCAGGAGTAGTAACCCTAAATATAAAAAACACTGTGCAAGACATCTATGTGTTTGGAAATTCCTACATTTCTAAGCAGCTGTTTTCCATTATGAAATAGGATAAAATTAATCATTCCCAGTAAAAGGATTCAAGGCTAAATTCTTTAGTGCACATTGTAACACAAAAATATAAGACCTAACATTGACCTCTTGGTACATAAGAAAAGCATCAGACATCCTGTTCCAAGTCAAAGGGGAATAAATCAGATGCACTGGATGCTGAAGTTCCTGCTGTATCTGCTGATTACAAAAGTTATGCTCAGAGTCTCCAGCCCCTAAATGAGCCACAACAGATTAAATAAATCTAAGTCTTCTTTCTTACATGTAACAAGCAGTTTCACCTACAGAAATGGGCTGGCTCTTGGCAGCCTGAGAGCAATTTAAGGGTACTAAAATTGAGTATTCACAAAATTAACACTTTTAATAGCCTTTACTGAACACTGGATCAGTATTCTACCACCTCTAGCTTGACTGCAGTACTTAATGGCAAAGACTGTACCGTGCGTGTGTATATAGATAACTGAAACTCCTGCAGCTGAGAGGGAAGGCCACTTTGTCAGTGTTGCCCTGAATTGACTGTGGTTTTCGATTGCTGCTATTCTTATGTTTGTTTGTTTATTTATAGGAGTTTATTAATTAATTTACTTATTTTTGCTGTGTTGGGTCTTCGTTTCTGTGCGAGGGCTTTCTCTAGTTGTGGCAAGTAGGGGCCACTCTTCATCGCCGTGCATGGGCCCCTCGCTATTTCGATCTCTCTTGTTGTGGAGTACAGGCTCCAGATGCGCAGGCTCAGTAGTTGTGGCTCACGGGCCTAGTTGCTCCGCGGCATGTGGGATCCTCCCAGACCAGGGCTCGAACCCGTGTCCCCTTCATTAACAGGCAGATTCTCAACCGCTGCACCACCAGGGAAGCCCTATTTATTTGTTTTTTAAAATATTTATTTATTTATTTATTTTTGGCTGCATCGGGTCTTAGTTGCGGCACGCGGGATCTTTTGTTGTGGCATGCAGTCTCTGTTGCGGTATGCATGCTTCTCTCTAGATGTGGCGTGCAGGCACCAGAGCACATGGGCTCTGTAGTTGTGATACACGGGCTCTCTAGTTTGGCATGTGGGATCTTAGTTCCCCGATCAGGGATGGAACCCATGTCCCCAGCTTTGGAAGGTGGATTCTTACCCACTGGACCACCAGGGAAGTCCCTATTCTTACTTTTTAATTTGACATTATTCCTAGCTTTGTGGTTATCAGTTTAATTTCTTAATGGTTGTTGAACTCCACAGAGTGTTGATGCACATTTGCATCAACAGTAGTTTTGGTCTGTAATTTTAAGGTAATTAGACTTCAAGGCACATAGGCCTTGCAGTTGAAATATAAACCATCCATATTTCTATTGCTAAAGCAGACTTACACATCCTCCCCTTGACTTTTCTTATAAAGTGATGCTTCCTTGTCATCTCTGATTTCTTTTTCTTTGGAATTGAGAACAGGTGGAGAAAGTGGGCCACAGAGCCCTGCCTGAGTCAGACACCAGTTTGATGTATTTAACATGGTAGATGGGAGCAAGGCTAGCATCCCAATGGCATTTGGGATGACCTGGAGGAAGTTGTATTGCAGAGGTCAGAAAGCAGTATTGCCTCTGGATTAAGCTCTCTATGGTCAGGCAGGATTCTAGAGACCCAGATGGGTATAATACCATCACTGCAACTAGCAGGCTTACAATCTAGATATTCTTTATGGCCCTGTGCCTATCGTGAAATATTAATCACTAGAATGTCTGCTCCACGAGGACAGGAATTTGGGGCTCTTGTTCACTATTGTATCTTCACATCTAGATCAGTGCCTGGCATGTATCAGTGCCTGACTCATTAAATATTGGTTGAAAGTCTAAATGGTTCATTGGTTCCCTATGTTCTATGCACTGGAGGTATAGCAGTAAACAAAACAGACCAAGAAATCCTGGGCTTCTTGGAGCTACATTCTAGTGATAAATACTTATAGTTGTTTTTAATAGAAGATGTTCTTTAATAAAATATTTTCTGAAAGACCCAAAATATAAAATAGATAAAATGGAGAATATGAGCTCAGATTGAAGAGAAAATAGGTGTACCTATCCTGTCTGGTTATTTGGTCCAATTCTCCATAATCCTGGTTTGGGAAGCACAGTTTGAAAGCCACTGCTGTAGACTACTACATGTGATTGGAAATGAGACATTAAACTTTTCTCAGGGAGCTGTTTTCCCTTGAGTTTTATAAATAGGTGCTGCTTCTTCTAGAAAGCATTACCTCACTGACTGGTTAGATGCCTTTCCTCTGTGTTCCCATGGTACACAGTGGTGCTTATAGCTTCTCACGTTTAAGTGGCCTACTCTGTGCTGTCCACATCCTGGCATTTAGTAGTCCCTCAATTCATATTTGTTGGACTGAACAGTAAGCCAGCAATTAAAAGCTATGGGTAGTTCAGAATCTCAACTCCTACTTTCTTTAAAGCTCAAATGTGCTCCTTTACTGATTTGTTGTTTGCATATGTTGCTGTTTAATCTCACCTAAATAATTTTAGTCTCCTGGAAAATTGCAAGTTTAACAACTGAACTGGACCAATTAGGGCCAGGAACTCATTCTGCTTCACAGGGTAGCAGTCATCATAGATGTGGAAATGGAGCCAGGGTGCTCAGCTATTCCGAGGGGCATTGTGGCTGGAAGGCTTTTTCCTTGCCTTGGTCAGGATTTAATTGCCATCAGTCATTCTAGATTGTATTTTGCTAGGAATAAATTGTCATGCTGTGTGATCTGACTAGAGAGCAGTGTTTCTTAAACTTGCCTCCCATCATGACAATCACCTGGGGTTCTTGGAAGCAACCTAAGTATCTCTTGTTGGATGAGTGGGTAAAGAAAATGTGGTATATTCATACAATAGAATATCAAGGAAATCCTGCCATTTAGGACAACATGGATGAACCTGGAGAACTTTATGCTGAGTGAAACGAGCCAGACTCCAAAGGACAGACACTTCATGATACTCTTATGTGAGGAATCTAAAATTGTCAAACTCTTAGAAGCAGAGAGTAGAATGGTGCTTGCCAGGAGCTGGTGGGAGGGGGAAATGGGGAGGTTTTAGTCAAAGAGTATAAAATTTTGGTTATACAAGATAAATAAGTCCTAGAGATCTACTGCACAGCATAGTGCCTATATTGTATTGTATACTGAAAAATTTGCTAAGAGAGTAGATCTTGTGTTCTTACTTATCACAAGAAATGATAATAGGGGCAGGAGGAAACTTTTGGAGGTAATAGATATGTTTCTGGTATAGACTGTGGTAATGATATTTATCTCTAAACTCATCAAATTGTATACATTAATTATGTGCAGCTTTTTGTATGTCAATAAACCTCAATAAATTGGTTTAAAAAACCACATTCCCAGCCTAGCCTTAGACATGCGAATCAGACTCTTCAGGGGAGAGGCCTGGAATAGCATTTACCTCCAGGGAATGGGGATAAGAGAGCTATTACTTCTCACTGTACACCCTTCTGTATTGTTTAATTTTTTTTAACCTGGAATATGTTCTGCTTTTATTCAGCAGTAATTCCTCTTTTAAATAAGTATTGCAATTCATGGTATAAAAATTCAAAATATACAAAAAGATATATGGCCAAAAAAAAAAAACCAACTCTCTTCCACTCTTGACCCTAGCCACCAGTTTCTCCTCCTCAGAGATGATCAGTATTATCAGTTTGTTGTGTATTCTTCCAGAGAGACTATGCATATAAAGCAAATATATATAACTATACATATAAATACATTGTATATATACATACATATTATATACATACAAATATACCTTTAAAAACCACAAATGATAGTATACTATTTACATAATATTCTATACTTTGCTATTATCATTTAATATATCATGCTGATTTTTCCATATGAGTATGCAGAGGTTTGTCCTTATTTTTCAGAGTTCCGTCCTATTCCATTGAATGCATATGTTATAATTTATATAATTAGTCCTTTAATTAGATTGTTTCCAGTTTTCAGCTGGAACAAATAATGCTGCAGTGAATACTTTGTACGATTGCAATGCCACTGCTTATATTTCAGCACTGGCTTTGTTGTTCCAAGTGCTTTAAATATCTAAAATAAATCCCTAGAAGCAAAATTGCTGAGTCAAAAAGTATGTGCATTTGAACTTTAAAAGATCTCGCCAAAATGTTCTCCCTAGAGATTATACCGTTTATACCCCTGCCTTCAATATTTGCAAGCATGTGTTTCCCTCACCAATACAGTAATTGCTAATCCTATAGGCAAAATACCATGTTTCTGTATTGTTTTAATTTTTGTTTTTCTTATCACAAGTGAATTTGATTATCTTTTTATATGCTTAAGATCTATATTTTTAACTTTTCATTTTATATTGGAGTATAGTCGATTAACAATGTTGTGATAGTTTCAGGCATACAGCAACGTGATTCAGTTATACATATACATGTATCTACTCTTTTTCAAATTCTTTTCCCATTTACGTAGTTACATAATATTGAGCAGAGGTCCCTGTGCTATACAGTAGCTCCTTTTTTGTTATCCTTTTTTTTTTTTTTTTTTTGGCCACGCAGCTTGTGGGATCTTAGTTCCCCAAACATGGATCGAACCTGTGACCCCTGCAGTGGAAGCGGGGAGTCTTAACCTCTGGACTGCCAGGGATGTCCCCAGTCTTCTTTTATAAGGACACTTGTCATTAGATCAGAATGATCTTATCTCAAGATCTTTACCTTAATTGCATCAGCAAAGAACCTAATTTCAAATAAATTTACATTCTGAGGTTCTAGATGGATGTATCTTTTAAATTTATTTATTTATTTATTTTTGGCTGCGTTCGGTCTTCATTGCTACACACGAGCTTTCTCTAGTTGTGGTGAGCAGGGGCTTCTCTTCATTGTGGTGCTCAGGCTTCTCACTGCGGTAGCTTCTCTTGTTGCAGAGCATGGACTCTAGGCACACAAGCTTCAGTAGTTGTGGCACATGGGCTCAGTAGTTGTGGCTCACAGGCTTAGTTGCTCCACGGCATGTGGGATCTTTCCAGACCAGGGCTAGAACCCATGTCCCCTGCATTGGCAGGCAGACTCTTAACCACTGTGCCACCAGGGAAGTCCCTCCATTTTAAATATAGCCGTGTGTACGTGTCAATCCCAAATTCCCTAACTATCCCTTCCCCCCACCCTTTCCCCCTGGTAACCGTAAGTTTGTTCTCTAAGTCTGTGAATCTGTTTCTGTTTTGTAAGTAAGTACATTTGTATCATTTCCTTTTAGATTCTGCTTATAAGTGATATATGATATTTCTCTTTCTCTTTCTCTGTCTGGCTTACTTCACTCATTATGACAATCCCTAGGTCTGTCCATGTTGCTGCAAATGGCATTATTTCATTCATTTTAATGGATGAGTAATATTCCCTTGTGTATATGTACCACATCTTCTTTATCCATTCCTCTGTTGATGGACATTTAGGTTGCTTCCATGTCTTGGCTATTGTAAACAGTGCTGCAATGGACACTGGGGTGCATGTAGCCTTTCGAACCACGTTTTTCTCTGGATATATGCCCAGGAGTGGGATTGCTGGATCATATGGTAGCTCTATTTTTAGTTTTTAAAGGAACTCCATACTGTTCTCCATAGTGGCTGCACCAATTTACATTCCCACCAACAGTGTAGGAGGGTTCCTGTCTCTGCACACCTGCTCCAGCATTTATTGTTTGTGGATTTTTGGATGATAGCCATTTTGACTGGTGATATCTCATTGTAGTTTTGATTTGCATTTCTCTAATAATTAGCGATGTTGAACATCTTTTCATGTGCCTCTTGGCCATCTGTATGTCTTCTTTGGAGAAATTTCTATTTAGGTCTTCTGCCCATTTTTGGATTGGGTTGTTTGTTTTGATGATATTAAGCTGCTGTTTGTAAATTTTGGAGACTAATCCCTTGTTGGTCACATCATTTGCAAATATTTTCTCCCCATCTGTGGGTTGTCTTTTCGTTTTGTTTATGGTTTCCTTTGCTGTGCAAAAGCTTTGAAGTTTAATTAGGTCCCATTTGTTTATTTTTGTTTTTATTTCCATCATTGTGGGAGACGGATTGAAAAAAATATTGCTGTGATTTATGTCAGAGTGTTCTGCCTATGTTTTCATCCAAGAGTTTTATAGTGGCCAGTCTCACATTTAGGTCTTTAACCCATTTTGAGTTTATTTTTGTGTATGGTGTTAGGGAGTGTTCTAAAGTCATTTTTTTACGTGTAGCTGTCCAGTTTTCCCAGTACCATTTGTTGAAGAGACTGTCTTTCCACCATTGTATAGTTTGGCCTCCTTTGTCATAGATTAATTGACCATAGGTGCGTGGGCTTACTTCTGGGCTTTCTATCCTGTTCTATTGATCTATATGTCTGTTTTTGTGCCAGTACCATACTGTTTTGATGACTGTAGCTTTGTAGTATAGTCTGAAGTCAGGGAGCCTGATTCCTCCAGCTCCATTTTTCTTTCTCAAGATTGCTTTGGTTATTCAGGGTCTTTTGTGTCTCCATACAGATTTTAATGTTTTTTGTTCTAGTTCTGTGAAAAATGCCATTGGAAATTTGAAAGGGATTGCATTGAATCTGTGGATTGCCTTGGTAGTATAGTCATTTTGACAATATTGATTCTTCCAATTCAAGAACATGGTATATCTTTTCATCTGTTTGTGTTGTCTTCAGTTTCCTTCATCAGCTTCTTACAGTTTTTGGAGTACAGGTGTTTTGTTTCCTTAGGTAGGTTTACTCCTAGGTATTTTATTCTTTTTGATGTGATGGTAAATGGGGTTGTTTCTTGAATTTTTCTTTCTGATCTTTCATTGTTAGTGTATAGGAATGCAACAGATTTCTGTGTATTAATTTTGTAACCTGCAACTTTACTTAATTCATTGATGACCTCTAGTAGTTTTCTGGTAGCATCTTTAGGATTTTCTATGTATAGTATCATGTCATCTACAAACAGTGACAGTCTAACTTCTTGAAAATCCTTGCATCCCTGGGATAAATCCCACTTGATCATGGTGTATGATCCTTTTCATGTACTGTTGGATTCGGATTGCTAGTATTTTGTTGAGAATTTTTGCATCTATGTTCATCAGTGATACTGACCTATAATTTTCTTTCTTTATGGTACCTTTGTCTAGTTTTGGTATCAGGGTGATGGTAGCCTCGCAGGATGAGTTTGGGAGTTTTCCTTCCTCTGCAGTTATTTGGAACAGTTTCAAAAGGATAGGTGTTCGCTCTCCTCTAAATGTTTGATAGAATTCACCTGTGAAGCCATCAAGTCCTGGACTTTTGTTTGTTGGGAGTTTTTTTTTTTTTTCGGTACGCGGGCCTCTCACTGTTGTGGCCTCTCCCGTTGCGGAGCAGAGGCTCCGGACGCGTAGGCTCAGCAGCCATGGGTCACGGGCCCAGCCACTCTACGGCATGTGGGATCTTCCTGGACCAGAGCACAAACCCATGTCCCCTGCATCATAGGGCGGATTCTCAACCACTGCGCCACCAGGGAAGCCCTGTTGGGAGTTTTTTAACCACAGTTTCAATTTCAGTGCTTGTGATTTGTCTGTTCATATTTTCTATTTCTTCCTGGTTTAGTCTTGGGAGATTGTACCTTTCTAAGAATTTGTCCATTTCTTCCAGGTTGTCTATTTTATTGGCATACAGTTGTTTGTAGTAGTCACTTATGATCCTTTGCATTTCTGTGGTGTCAGTTGTAACTTCTCCTTTTTCATTTCTAATTTTATTGATCTGAGTTCTTTTCCTTTCTTTTTTTTTCTTTTATTTGGTTGTGCGGGGTCTTAGTTGCGGCAGGCAGGCTCCTTAGTTACAGCACATGGGCTCCTTTAGTTGAGGCATGTGGGCTCCTTAGTTGTGGATTGCCAGCTCCTTAGTTGCAGCATGCAGGCTACTTAGTTGTGGCATGCGAATTCTTAGTTGTGACATGCATGTGGGATCTAGTTCCCTGGCCAGGGATCGAACCCGGGCCTCCTGCATTGGGAGCATAGAGTCTTAATCACAGCGCCACCAGGGAAGTCCCTCCCTGTTTTTCTTGACGAGTCTGGCTAAAGGTTCATCAATTTTCTTTATCTTTTCAAATAACCATCTTTTACTTTCATTGAACTTTGCCATTGTTTTGTTTGAGTCTATTTCATTTATTTCTGCTCTGATCTTTATAATTTCTTTCCTTCTACGGTTGTTTCTTGAATTTTTCTTTCTGATCTTTCATTGTTAGTGTATAGGAATGCAACAGATTTCTGTGTATTAATTTCTACTAACTTCAGGTTTTGTTTGTTTTTCTTTCTCTAGCTGCTTTAGGTGTAAGGTTAGGTTGTTTATTTGAGATTTTTCTTGTTTCCTGAGGTAAGATTGTATTGCTGTAAACTTCCTTCTTAGAACTGCTTTTGCTGTATCCCATAGGATTGGATCATTGTGCTTTCATTTTCATTTGTCTCTAGGTATTTTTTTATTTCCTCTTTGATTTCTTCAGTGATCCATTGGTTGTTGTTTTTTTAAATTTTTTTTAACATCTTTATTGGAGAGTACTTGCTTTACAATGTTGTGTTAGTTGCTGCTGTATAACAAAGTTAATCAGCTATATGTATACATATATCCCCACATCACCTCCCTCTTGTGTCTCCCTCCCACCCTCCCTATCCCACCCCTCTAGGTGGTCACAAAGCATGGAGCTGATCTCCCTGTTCTATGCAGCTGCTTCCCACTAGCTATCTATTTTACATTTGGTAGTGTACATATGTCAATTGCACTCTCTCACTTCTTCACAGATTACCCTTCCCCCTCCCCATGTCCTTAGGTCCATTCTGTACGTCTGTGTCTTTATTCCTCTCCTGCCCCTAGGTTCTCCAGAACCATTTTTTTATAGATTCCATATATATGTGTTAGCATATGGTATTTGTTTTTCTTTTTCTGACTTCTTACACTCTGTATGACAGACCCTAGGTCCATCCACCTCCTACAAATAACTCAAGTTCATTTCCTTTTATGGCTGAGTAATATTCCACTGTGTATATGTGCCACATCTTCTTTATCCATTCATCTGTCGATGAACACTTACGTTGCTTACATGTCCTGGCTATTGTAAATAGTGCTGCATTGAACATTGGGGTACATGACTCTTTTTGAATTATGGTATTCTCAGGGTATATGCCCAGTAGTGGGCTTGCTGGGTCATATGGTAGCTCTCTTTTTAGTTTTTTAAGGAACCTCCGTACTGTTCTCCATAGTGGCTGTATCAATTTACATTCCCACCAACAGTGCAGGAGGGTTCCCTTTTCTCCACACCCTCTCCAGCATTTATTGTTTGTAGATTTTTTGATGTTGGCCATTCTGACCGGTGTGAGATGATATCTCAGCTGCATGAGCTGCTTGTAAATTTTGAAGATTAATCCTTTGTCAGTGGCTTCGTTTGCAAATATTTTTTCCCATTCTAAGGATTCTCATTTCGTCTTGTTTATGGTTTCCTTTCCTGTGTAAAAGATTTTAAGTTTCATTAGGTCCCATTTGTTTTTTTTTGTTTTTATTTCCATTTCTTTGGGAGGTGGCTCAAAGAGGATCTTGCTGTGCTTTATGTCATAGAGTGTTTTGCCTATGTTTTCCTCAAAGAGTTTTATAGTGTCTGGCCTTACATTTAGGTCTTTAATCCTTTTTGAGTTTATTTTTGTGTATGGTTTTAGGGAGTGTTGTAATTTCATTCTTCTACATGTAGCTGTGCAGTTTTCCCAGCACCACCTATTAAAGAGGCTGTCTTTTCTCCATTGTACATTCTTGCCTCCTTTATCAAAGATAAGGTGACCATATGTGCCTGGGTTTATCTCTGGGCTTTCCATCCTGTTCCATTGATCTATATTTCCATTTTTGTGCCAGTACCATACTGTCTTGATTACTGTAGCTTTGTAGTATAGTCTGAAGTCAGGGAGCCTGATTCCTCCAGCTCCGTTTTTCTTTCTCAAGATTGCTTTGGCTGTTCGGGGTCTTTTGTGTTTCCATATAAATTGTGAAATTTTTTGTTCTAGTTCCGTGAAAAATGCCATTGGTAGTTTGATAAG
>NC_041234.1:34360540-34423236 GCF_002837175.3 Physeter macrocephalus | reverse complement strand
TTACTGTGGCTAAAACTTCCAAAACTATGTTGAATAATAGTGGTGTGAGTGGGCAACCTTGTCTTGTTCCTGATCTTATAGGAAATGGTTTCAGTTTTTCACCATTGAGGATGATGTTGGCTGTGGATTTGTCATATATGGGCTTTATTATGTTGAGCTAAGTTCCCTCTATGCCTACTTTCTGGAGGGTTTTTATCATAAATGGGTGTTGAATTTTGTCAAAATCTTTTTCTTCATCTATTGAGATGATCATATGGTTTTTCTCCTTAAACTTGTCAATATGGTTTATCATATTGATTGATTTGCATATATTGAAGAATCCTTGCATTCCTGGGATAAACCCCACTTGATCAATGTGTATGATCATTTCAATGTGCTGTTGGATTCTGTTTGCTAGTATTTTGATGAGGATTTTTGCATCTATGTTCATCAGTGATATTGGCCTGTAGTTTTCTTTCTTTGTGTGGAAGATTTTAAATCATTGTTTCGATATCAGAAATTAGAATGGTGGTTGCTAGGGGCTGAGGGAGGGGGAAATGGGAATTGTTTAATGGGTATAAAGTTTCAGATTTTAAGATGAAAAAGTTCTGGAGATCTGTCTCAAAGTGTGTATCCTTAACACTACTGAACTGTACACTTTGAAAAGTGGTTAACGTGGTAAATTTTATGTTATGTAATTTTTTTATCACAGTAAAAAACTTATATTGAAAAAAAGCTAAAGTAAAGTAGATGAAACAAGAATGACAACGTTGATATATGAAACTGGATACTGTTATCATGAAGGTTCCTTATGCTCTTCTCTTTACCTTTTTATTTTACAATTTTCCATAATCAAAAGTTTTTAAAGCGAGTTAGTGAGCATGGGCTTTGTGGGCAGAATTTGAATCCTAACTCCAGTTTTTAAAAATTGAGATATAATTCAGATACCATAAAGTTTGCCATTTTAAAGTATACAATTCAGTGGTATTTAGTCTATTCCACAGAGTTGTGAAACTATTACCACTATCAAATTCCAGAACATGTTTATCACCCCAAAAGGAAACCCAGTACCTGCTAGCAGTCATTCTCCAATCCTTCTTTCTCCCAGTCCCTGGCTGTTTCCCATCTCTGTGTATTTTCCTATTCTGGACAGTTCATTTAAAAGTGTGTTTGGCTGCTTTCACTTTATAATTTTTTCAAGATTAATTCATGTTGTAGCGTGAATCAGTACTTCATTCCTTTTTATGGTTGAATAACATTCCCTTGTATGAATATACCATTTTTTGTTTATCTGTTTGTTAGTTGATGGACATTTGGGTTTTTTCCACTTTTGACTGTTACGAATAATCCTGCTATGAACATTCATGTATAAGTTTTTGTGTGAACATATGTTTTCAGTCCTCTTGGGTGTATACCTATTAGTGGGATTACTGGATCATATAATAACCCTATGTTAACCACTTGAAGACCTCCCAGACTGTTTTCCAAAGTGGCTGCACAGTTTTACATTTCCACCTGCAATGTATGGAGGATTCCAGTTTCTCCATACCCTCGTTATTTTACATTTTAAAAATTATAGCCATCCTAGTATGTGTTAATTGGTTTTCTCATTGTGGTTTTTTGATTGGCATTTCTCTAATAACTAATGATGTTGAACATCTTTTCACGTGCTTATTGGCTAGCTTCACTTTTTAACTGTGTGACATTGGTCAAGTTCTTCAACCTCTGAGCCTCATTGTTTCATCATCTGTAAAAGGGAGGTAATAATGCTTCATGATGTTATTGCAAGGTTAATGGACATGAGGTGTACTTGGAACAGTGCCTGGTTATATAGTAGGTACTCCGTTGATACCTAATATTACTTTGCTACTTGAGCTCTAAGTAACCTACAATCCAGGCAGACTTTTCCCAGTAACTTTTGTACATCAGTTGTTGAAGTCAAATACTGAGATGATGGTGCCCTTTCATTTGCCAGGGCTGCGTTCCTTTTTTACAGCCTCTGTAGGCCTTTCTTTGCTATTCTGGCAACTCCAGCTCTGTGTCCTTTCTCGTGCTGGTTAGGACCATGGAAGATACACACGAGAGGCAGAAGGAATATAAGGCCTTAAAACTTGCAGGTGATGGTATTGTCAAATTACTTCCTTGACTGTGTTAGCTGTCTCAGTGCTATAAGAGTTAAGAGGAGAGAAATAATGAAAGAATTTATGTAAGAGGTGGTAGCCCTATGGAAAGTATTTGGAACGTTGGGAAAGACAGGCAATATGGCAGTCTAGGCAGGGAAACCAAGTGAGCCAAGAAAAGGAAACAGTAATCTTGGCTAAGGGTAGTTAGGAAACTAGCCTGGTAGGAGTAGAGTATTGGGGAATTGTGAGGGATTATTTGTGAGATTCTTATTCTACTGTTTTCCATTACTTACCCCAGAATATGTAGTGAAAGAAGTTTTATATCTGGAATCATGAGATTTTTGTTCTAATCTTGGTTCTGCTGCAGATTAGCTAGATAACCATGTCAAGTCATCTATCATTTCTAGGGGGCTAGTTGCTTAAGCAGTAAAATGAGTAATTGGGCATATGTATATCAAATCACCTTGTTGTACACTTTAAATCTCTTATAATTCTATATGTCAATTATATCTCAATAAAGCTAAAACTTTTTTTAAAATGAGTAATTGGGATAGGTCAATGGTTCTTAATTGGGAGTGTGCATCAGAACCTACTGGAAGCTATTTTGGAATATAGGCATTTGGATCACACTCAGGAAATTGTTTCAGCAGATCTGAGGTGAGGCACAGGTTTTTATATTTTGAAAATGCTTTCCAGATGATTGTGATTTATATTCCTAGTGTTATAAGAGCCATTCGATTTGTTAAAGATCACTAGTCCTTGGCTTTCTGGAGTTGAAATCACTTGGATGGTGGCATAATCAGCTTCAGACCAGCTAAAGGTAATGTGTTGTAGCAGAAAGAGCATGGACTTTGGTGTCAGTCTGACCTAGGTTCCTGTTTCCCAGCTCTGTAGCCCTGAACATGCCACATCGCTTCTCTGAGCCTCAGTTTCCTCATCAGAACAATGGGGCTTATAATGCCCACATGGTCAGGCTGTGATGATGAGAGAGAACATATCACACTTAGCACTATGCCTGGTACAAGGTAGATGGATGCCCAATCATTGACTGGTATGAGAGCTATATGCTGGAAGAAACTGTCACCAGGGGACAACATAAAACTGTACTCCTACCCTGACCTATCTGGAGTTAATCATAACTCTAGACATAAATATGTTGCAGTGCAAAGTAAGGATTTTTGCTTCCTTTGCCTGGATATCAAATAAATACAGACCTTACTTTGCTATCTGCTTACCAGTGTCCCTCCCCCTGTTGTGACTTAATGTGTGACATGGCTATCTACTGTGACTAGACTCTCTTTCCATAGCTTTGAAAAAGCTTAATGTGTTGAAACTCCTGTCAGACTCCAGAAAACTACCATTCCTTTAAAACTTAAATGAAAAATAATAGGTCAGTTAAGTTCAACAAAATTATCAAGGTCTGCAGGCTGTAGAGACAAAAATCCAAACTTTGCTCCTTCCAGCTACGTGACCTAGGGATGTAATGTAAAATGGGGATAATAATAATAGTTATGGCCTCATAAGATTGTTTTGAGTATTAAATGAGTTAATGCATGTAAAGTAATTGGAACCTTGCTTAGCACATAGTACATGTTCAGTATTTGTTAGTAATTATTATTCGTATTACTATGCACCAGATCTTATGTGGGAGCCAGGAATACAGAGATTATAAATAAAGTTTCTGCAGTCAAGGAACTTACTGTGGCAGAACCAGTATGCAGATCATTTCGGTATGCTTTATGTACAGCAATAGACACGTGCACAGGAGGGGCACTTAACAGTCTGCCTCTATTACATTAAAAATAGTGCTCTCTAGGAAGAAGTTTGGTACAATGGAAAGTGTGCATTCTGGAGTCAGATCAGCTTGGGTTTGAATCCTGTATATACTTACTCAGTATGCAACTTTGGGGGCAGCCAACCTCTCGCAGCCTTAGTTTTTCCATTTCTAAAATAGGGTGAAGTTTCTGACTTCTAACTTTTGGAAATGCCCTCCCTATTTGGGTGCCCTGCAGTCTAAGGTGCTCCTAAGAGAGAAAGCAGGGATTTTTCTTTTAAAGAGATGAACTTAGATTCAGATTCTAGCTATATGTCATTTAACCTTTCTATGTCTATTTCCACTTGTAAGTTTTTTTTAAAATTATTATTATTATTTTATATTTATTTATTTATTGGCTGCTTTGGGTCTTCGTTGCCGTGCACGGGCTTTCTCTAGTTGCGGTGAGCCGGTGTACTCTTCGTTGTGGTGCGTGGGCTTCTCATTGTGGTGGTTTCTCTTGTGTGGAGCACGGGCTCTAGGCATGCGGGCTTCAGTAGTCGTGGCACGCGGGTTCTAGAGCACAGCCTCAGTAGTTGTGGCACACGGGCTCAGTTGCTCCGCGGCATGTGGGATCTTCCCGGACCAGGGCTCGAACCCGAGTCCCCTGCATTGGCAGGCGGATTCTTAACCACTGCACCACCAGGGAAGTCCCTCCACTTGTAAGTTTTTTCATCCATATCTATCTTGTCCATGGTTGTTCTGATGATGAGATAATGTATGTAAAGCACATATGGTATATAGATAATGTATGTAAAGCACATATGATGCTGAGCAATATATGATAGCTTTATTATCTTTCTAACAAAGTTCTCCTGTTATTGTTTAAAGTAAAAACTTAAATAATATAAACCATGTTAATTTCAGTATTCTTTTAAAGAACCTCAGGCCATAGTTTCATGCAAGGAGTCAAAAAAGACTGGACATTTGAATGAACGCATGGATAATGCTGCCTGTGTTTACAGGAATAATCAAGTTCTATGGTAGGAGAGGCTTTTTTTTTTAAGAGTATTTTGTTCAGCCTCATATAATCTTAAATTTCAACAAACTATAAAATTCAGTTACTAACCTTCCTGATTTCTAACCAAATACAGGTCAGCTTCTGTTGCATGATGTGTTCTTCTCTTCTTCCCTCCTAGGTCTTTCAGAGCCTTGAAGACCACCATTTGGAAGTGGTGGCTTTTTTCAGGGAAAATGGCTTCCATGGCCTTCTTGCCCATGACTCCGAGTATGCTCTCTACAATATTCCCTCTTACTATAGTTCCCATGCTCTGAAGCTGAGCTGGAATGGGAAGAACCTTACTACCAACCAGTTCCTGATGCAGGAGGTGGCCAAGCAGCTGGGCCTGAAGCGGATGAATTTTCCCATATTTGCTGCATTGCTGGGTAGGTGGTCCAAAGAACAGACTCCAGCGATTGTTAAAGTTTCCTCTTGCAGTGTTAAGAGATGAAGATTAAAGTGATTTAGGTTATCATTGTTGGATTTATCTTCTGAAAGTCTGCATGCCGTACACTGTGCTTTTGGGCTTCTTACTAGAAACTCAGCATGTTTGTCTTATAAATTAATACAGGATATTCCAGAACATTATTTTGGTTCTTATAAAACTTTTTCTTTAGTTACATTCTATAAGTATTTTATGCAGAGTACCATCTTAGGCCAGATATCTTACTAGCTGTAGACAACTTTGGTTTCCCACTCAGAGCATTAGCATTTCTTACCCACTGTCTAAATTTAGGTCAAGAACACAAATCATTCTGTATCTTTTTCTTTTTTTTCCTGTTGTGCTAACATTTTATTATGAAAATTCCCAAAAGTACAGCAAAATTGAAAGAATTTTGCTGTGAAAATCCTATATGTACCACCTCTATTCTGCCATTAACATTTTACTATACTTGCTTTATCATATATCTGTCCATTCTATCCATCATCAATCTTTCTTTTAAAGGAGTATTTCAAAGTAAATTTCAGAGTGTTGATTTTGTTTCGAGTTGGTTTTCTAAGTACTGACAGCGTGAAGGTTAATATCTTGTCTCAGGTGTGACCTCTGTTTATAATCCCAAAGGATTTGAGCTTGGATAATCTAATGGAGTCAGCACAAGTTTTGGAATTAGGCCTTGGACAAATCACTGAAGTTACACCTTCCTGGTTTCAGTTTCCTCATCTGTGAAATGGAATAATAATACCTCACTGTGCTATTGATAAGGTTAAATGAAATAAGATATATAAAATGCCCAGCACTTAGGAGGCAGTCAGTAATTGGTGGCTGTTATTATAAAAGGCAGCATGACTGGGTGATAGAAAATAGCATGGACTTTGGAGTCAAACGTTCCTAGCTTCTTATCCTGGTGTGGGCACTTATTAGATGTGGCACCTTGGACAAAGTCAGCAGACTTGCTCAAACCTCAGTTTCCTTATCTATAAACTGGAGGTAATAATAAATACACAGTTATTATGAAGATGATACACATAATGCATGTGAAACATAGTAGGTAATCAAACATAGTTACATTAAGTAGTTGTTACATTAAGAATATAGACCTATGTGAATTATTTGATTGTTTTCTCTCTCAGAAGTCCTTTCATGTCCTGGAGGTTCTAAGAAAACATTTGTACAGTCAATAAATGACAAATATACTTTATAGGTAACCACATTCTCCCAGATGAGGACCTGGCCGCTTTTCACTGGAGCCTCTTGGGACCAGAACATCCCCTTGCATCACTTAAGGTAATGTGACCCATTTCCTGCCTGTACATCCATGCCTAGAGGACATCAGGTTTTGATTGGAGTTTTGGTAGAATAAATATCTTTTATTAGGCTTAGAATATTTCAGACACTTACAGACAAAAACTTTATAATTATGATCAATACCCTTAAAAAGGAAAAACTCAGTTTTCTACCTAATGTGTAAGGAAAAATCCAGTTATTCCCTTCTATGTCTTTCTTTCCTGTGTGTCTCCTTTACTCCCATACTACTACTGCACTCACACAGAACACTTCACTTCTGACACTTCTGGTCACTAAACATGTGGGGCTTTTTCCCTGCACCAAACAGTTTTCTGTGACACCAGCTGGGTGTCCTACAATTTAACTCAATTCTAACACTATCTACCTGAAGATAGTGTCAGATTGCACAAGTTAAGGGCTCAGTTCCACAAGGCTGCCCCCCAACTTCAGACACCAGTCGCAAGCCCAGGTTATCACCTGTGCTTCCAACCAACCAACTAACTATAGGTCATTCCAATGACCCCTTCTCAGGTTTAATTAATTTGTTAAAGCACCTCATAGAACTCAGGGAAATACTTACTTACATATATCACTTTATTAAAGGATATGATAAAGGATGGAGATGAACAACTAGATGAAGAGATACATAGGGTGAGGTCTGGGAGAATCCCAAGCACAGGAGCCTATGTCCACATGGAGTTGGGATACATCACCCTCCTGGTACATGGATGTGTTCACTAACCTGGAAGCTCTCCAAAACCTGTAATTTTGGGATTTTATGGAGGCTTCATCATGTAGGCATGATTGATCATTGACTCCATTTTTAGCCCTTCTCCCTTCTCTAGACAGTGGGAGTGGGGCTGAAAATTCTAATCTTCTAATCATGGCTTGGTCTTACCAGTAACCAGCCTTCATCCAGGAGCCCGCCCAGAGTCACCTCATTAGAGGAAGAGATGCTCCTAGTGCTCTTACCACTTAGGAAATTACAAGGCTTTTAGGTGCTGTATGCCAGGAACTGGGGGCAGAGAACAATGTATATTTTCTATTATCTCACACCCTTATTATCTTAAGGATTCATACGAACCTATGAAGAAAAATACTAATATCCCAATAAATGAAGTAATGAGCAAAGGACAGAAGCAGACAATTCACAAAAGAGGAAATAGAGTGCAAATTAAATGAGCAGTGTGATTTTTTTTAACCTAAGGGTTTAGCAAATATTGAAAAATTAGTCTACCCGCTCCTATTGAGGCTGTGTTGAGACTGGTGCTCTCATACACTTCTGGAGGTAGTGTAAGTTGTTGGTGGTATTATATTTCCCTAGTTCTTTCAGTCTCCTAGACGACTATTTCACACCTTTTCCTCTCTCCTTAAACCTCTAATGCTCCCTCCTCCCTGCTCACTCTCAGCTCATGACTTGGCTTCCTGTTTCACTGAGAAAATTGAAGCAATGGGAAGAGAACTTACACCAGTTCCCACCCTTTCATCTTCTCACCTGCATGCTTTGCCCGCCTCGGATGACCTCTCCATGTTCCTGTCTAAGGCCAACCCCTCTACTCTTATGCTGGATCCATCCCCCATTGCTAACTTTTTAAAAAATATAAATTTATTTATTTATTTTTGGGTCTTCGTTGCTGTGCACGGGCTTTCTCTGGTTGTGGCGAGCGGGGGCTACTCTTAGTTGCGGTGCGCAGGCTTCTCATCGCGGTGGCTTCTCTTGTTGCGGAGCATGGGCTCTAGGCGCACGGGCTTCAGTAGCTGTGGCACAGGGGCTCAGTAGTTGTGGCTCGCGGACTGTAGAGCACAGGCTCAGTAGTTGTGGCGCACAGGCTTAGTTGCTCCACGGCATGTGGGATCTTCCCAGACCAGGGCTTGAACCCATGTCCCCTGCATTGGCAGGTGGATCCTTAACCACTGCACTACCAGGGAAGTACACCCCCATTACTAACTTAAGGACATCACTTCAGCAGTTCTCCCCTCTTTCTCCCACATCATCAGTTTCCCTCTCTTATTGGCTCTTTCCCATCAGATGCATAAGCGTGCAGCCATCTTAAAAAATAAAACAAAACCTGCTCTTGACTTCACTCCCTCCATGCAAGCTACTGCTCCATATTTCTTCTTCCCTTATAGCAGACTCTTCTAGAGAGTTGTCTAGGCTTGAGCTGTTTACTATACCCTTTCCGTGTTCTGTCTTCAATTTGCTTTGCTGAAATTGCTCTCAACAAAGTCACCATGACCATGATGTTAATAATAAATCCAATGGCCAGGTCTCAGTTTTCATCTTACTTCACCAGTCAACAGCATATGACCCAGTTGCTCACTCTCTCTTTCTTAGAACATGTTCTTCACTTGGCTTTAAGGACACCACTCTCTTGTAGTTTCCTACCTACTTCACTGGCTGCTGCTTCTGTCTCCTTTGCTGCTTCCTTGTCTTGTCTATTCCTTAACTTTGGAGTGTCCCAGAGTTCTATCCTCAGTCCCTTCTCTTTTCTATCCACACGTGCTGCCTTGGTGATTGATCTCATCTAGTCTCATGACTTTAAATACCATCTGTCCATTGATGAGTCCTAAATATATGTCTCCAGCTTTGACCTCCCCTTTGAACTCCAGCTTCTAATATCTAATGGCCTACTAAATATCTCAAAGAAACATGTCCAAATGGAAACTCCTGATCTTTCCCCTAAACCTCTTCCTTTCACAGCCTTCACTAATTTTCATTAATGGCAACCTCATCCTTCCAGTTGCTCAGCCTAAAAGCCTTGGAGTCATCCTTGACTTCTCTCTTTCTCATGCTCCATATCTCCTCTTGTCAGCAAATACCATCAGTTCTTCCTTCAGAATATATCCACTTCTCACCATTTTCACAGCTACTACCTTGGTCAAGCCACCATTCTTGCCTGGATTATTATAACGCTTTACTAACTGTTGGTCTTCTGCTTGCACTCTTTCTTGCTCTGCCCCCGGCCCCAAATCTATTCCTAATACAACAGCCAGAGTCATTTTAAAACCTGACTCCGATCATGTCACTTCTCTTTTCAAAATTCTCCAATGGCTCTTTATGTCACTCACCTAATCTTTACCATGGCCTACAAAGCCCTGTACTGTCTGGCCCTCTGGTACAGCTCTGATCTCATCTTCCCTTTTCTTTTGCTCATAGAACCTTTGCACTCACCATTCCCTCTACTTGGAATGCCTTTTCCTCCCACATAGATATTTCCTCACTCCTATAGGTTCTCTCAAATGTTCTTTTCTCAGAGTGACCTTTCCTGACACCCTATTTAAAATTACATGCCCTTCCCCACACACAGTTGCATTCCCTATCCCCTTCTCTGCCGAGATTTTCTCCACAGCACTTATCTACATCTAGCACACTATACGTTTTACTTATTCTGTTTGTTTGACTCCCCTTACCCCATCCCAACACACCTACACTAGAATTTAAGCTCCCTTGAGGGCAGGAAGTTTTGTCTGTCTTGTTCACTGCTGTATCCCTGCTGCCTAGGACAGTGCCTGGCACACAGTAGGCAGTAATTATTTGTTGAAGGAAGGAATGATTATTTGGCTAAATAATTTATATAAAAAGCCTTTAAGAAGTTTATAGCCTTTTACTCAGTAATTACCCTTCTAGGAAGCTCGTAATTAAATAATTGGAAGGTGGACAACAAATCATACCTACATTTCATCACAGCATTTAAAAAAACCCTTATTTAAAAAAATTTCAAGCATCACAAAAGTAGAAAAAATAATATAATAATATAGTCAACTGTCACTATAACATCTTCCAGATCCAACAGTTATTAAGATGTGGCCACACTTGCTGGGTTATTTTTGTTGTTGTTGCTGTTACTAATGTATTTTAAAACAAATGCCAGACCTTAAGTCATTTCACTCTCACGTTCTTTGATATGCATCTCTAAAACATATAGACATTTTCTTAACATAAGCACAATGCCATTATTACTCCTAACAAAATTAATGATAATTTCTTGGTATCATCTTAATATCTAGTCCATTTTTAGATTTTCCTGATTGTCTCACAAAGACCTTTTTGTGGTTACTTCAAATCAGGATCCAAACATGGTCCGCACATTACAACATTACCTTTAATAGCAAAAATTTGGAGGCAGCCAAAATGTATCATGAAAGAAAACTGATTAATTATGGCAGTGTCATAAAACAGTGGTTATCTTTGTAGTGGGATGATTGCCGCTATGGTTTTGTCTTTCTTTATACTTTTCAATCTTGGTTCCAAGTGTTCTGTACTGAAAATTAGGGGGAAGACTAAAGAAAAGATTTTAACTGTCTCTCAGTGAATTAACTGAATTTGAATTCTGTATCTCACCCCTATCTCACCCTTTTTCTTAGTGACCCATCTTTGATATCAGTGTGCCTGGCTTATCTTCCTTCTTCTAGGTCAGAGCTCATCAGCTGGTTCTTCCTCCCTGTGATGTGGTAATCAAGGCTGTTTCTGAGTATGTTAGTTCCATCAAAGACCCCTCAAACCTGGATGTGGTTGGGAAGGATGTTTTCAAACAGTCTCAGGTGAGCTAGCCTCCCCCTTCCTAAGAATGGCCAGTTTTCTTACCTTCACAAATACCACCAGTAGATCTGATCTTTTTGGTGCTGCCTACCTCCTCCCCTCCTAGCTGCTTATCTTCTCTCTGCTTATAGACTGGAACCCCAAAGTTTCTTTTAGAAAACATCACTAGGCCTGGATTTAAAGGATCTTTACCTTTTTTCCACTGATTATTAAAGTTATATAAGCTCATCCTAGAAGATTTAGAAAATGTCACTTATGATCTCATTAACCAGAAACAGCTTGCTATAGTTATCACTCTGGCATATATCCTTCCCTTTTTTCTTTTTTTGTTTCAGTGTATATTTTAATGTAAAGGAGGTCTTGCTTATTGGAGGATAATGGATACTGTAAAAGACTACCTAAGTAGGTCCACTTAAAACAAGAATCAATGTTTCATCGTTAATAGTGAAGAAGGGGCTCAACTGGGATTTTGTCTTGTGAAATGAAACTAAAAGTTAGGAAAATAAGTTAGTTTTATTTTTAAAAATTTCATTTATATTTATACTCTGGGTTTTTCAGTTTTATTTTTTTAATTAACATACAGTAAAACTCACTTTTGCATCTGTGTGTAGGTAGTTATACAAATTTTTAACACATGTATAGATTTATGTAGCCAACATCACAATCAGGATCAGAACAGTTGAACCACCCCCAAAATTTCTCATGCTTTCCCTTTGCAATCACATCCAAACTCATCCCTAATCCATGGAAACTACCAGTCTATTCTCTGTCATAGTTATATCTTTTAGAGAATAGCATGTAAATGGAATCATAGAGTATGTAATCTTTTGAGAATGGCATTTTGCATTCAACATAACGCCTTTGAGATTGTTCTAAATTGTTGCATGTTGCATGTATGGATAATTCATTCCTTTTTATTGCCAAGTAGTATACATTGTGTGGCTATACCACAGTTTGTTTATGCATTCACCCTTAGAGGATATTTGAGTTGTTTCCAATTTTTGGTGGTTTGAATAGAGCTTCTATAAACATTTCTGTACAGGTTTTTGTATGAACATAAGTTTTCATTTCCCTACTGTAAATACCTAGCAATGGGATTTCTGGGTCATATGGTAAGTATATGTTTAACTGTAACTTTATAAGACTCTGCCAAACTGTTTTCCAGAGTGGCTATTCCATTCCTTACCAGCACTTGTTATTGTTGGTATTGTTACTATTAGTCATTCTAACAGCTATGTAGTGGTAGTTCATCATAATTTTAATTTGCATTTCTCAAGTGACTAATGACGAACATTTTTTTTCTTGTTCTTATTTACCATATCCTTTTTGGTGAATGGTTTGTTCATGAACAGTCTTTTGCCCATTTTTTAACTGGGTTGTTTGATTACTTACTGTTGAGTTTCGAGAGTTCTTTATATATTCTGCATACTAGATCTTTTGTCAGATATGTGGTTTGCAAATATTTTCTCCCAGTCTGTAGTTTGTCTTTACATTCTTTTAACAGTGTCTTTTGCAAAGTGAAAGTTTTCAATTTTTATCAATTTTTAACTTTTATGGATCATGCTTTTGGTGTCATGTCTAAGAACTCTTTGCCTAACTGCAGGCATAACAATATCGTCCTGTTTTCTTCTAAGAATTATATAGTTTTACATTTTACATTTAGAACAAATCATCCATTTTGAGTTCATATTTTTAGAAGTGTGAGGTGTTTTGTTTTGTTTTTGCATATGGATGTTCAATTGTTTCAACAAAGTTTGGTGAAAAGACTCTTCTTTCTCCATTGAATTGCCTTTGTCAAAAATCAGTTGTCTGTATTTGTGTGGATGTATTTCTGGACTGTATTCTGTTCAGTTGTCCTATGTATCTATCTCTTTTGAAATAGCACACTGTTTTGAATCCTGTAGCTCTGTGGTAAGTCTTAAGATTGGGTAGTGATTCCTCTAATTTTATTCTTTTTCAAAATTATTTTGTCTATTTAAGTTCATTTTTCTTTCCATATACATTTTAGAATAATATTGTCTATATCTACAAAAAATCCTGGTGGGTTTTAATTGGAGTTCCTTTAAATAGATACATGAATTTGGTGAGTCTTCAAGTCCATGAATATGATGTGCCTCTGCATTTATTTAGGTTGTCTTTGATTTAGTTGATCAGTGCTTTATAGTTTTCAACTTATGTCTTAATAAAAAAAAATCCTTTATAATAGGTGCCTGCAATATGAAATACTTAAGTATAAATATAAAACAATATACATTGTTTTATATTTATACTTAAGTATTTCATATTGCAGGCACCTATTATAAAGGATATTTTTTTTATTTCAGTTTCTAATTGTTCGGTGTTAGTATATAGAAATATGATTGATTTTTGTTTGTTGGCCTTGTATGCTGCAACCTTTCTAAACTCACTAGGAGCTTTTGGGTAGGTTTCTTGGTATTTTCTGTGTAGGTGATCACGTTGTCAGTGAATAGGGACAATTTTAGTTCTTTCTTTTCCAGTCTGTATGCCCTTTTTTTTTCTTGACTTACTGCACTATCTAGGATTTCTAAACAGTGTTGAATAGGACTACTGAGAGAGGATATCCTTGTCTTGTTCCTGATATTTGGGGAAAGCATTCAGTCAGCATTAAGTATAATGATAGGTTTTGTAGATGCATGTTATTAGGTTGAGGAAGATCTCTTCTATTCCTAGTTTACTGAAAGTTCTTATCATTAATGGATACTGTATTTTGTCAAATGTATTTTTGTATGTCTATTGATAGGATCATGTGCTTTTTCTTCTTTAGTCCATTGATTTTTGAATATTGAGCCATCCTTGCATTCCCAAGATATAGTACAAATGTATTCTTTTTTTACATTGTTGGATATAAATTACTAGTATTTCACTGAGTATTTTTAATTGTATTTTCATGAGGAATATTGGACTGTAGTTTTTATGTGTGTGTGTTTTCTTTGTTTAATTTTGATATCAGGGTAATGCAGGACTCATAAAATATATTGGCAAGTATTCCTTCCTCTTCCATTTTTTGGAAGAGATTGTGTAGAATTGGTGTTTTTCTTCTTTCATTGTTTGGTAGAATTTTCCAGTGATGTATCATGCATGGATTTCTTTGAATTTATCTTGTTTAGAGTTTGCTGAGCTTCTTTAATTTCTAAGTATATCTTTCACTAAATTTGAGAAGTTTTCAGCTATTATTCTTCAAACAGATTTTCTGTTCCACATTCTCCTTTCCTCCTGTGACTACAATGGCACCAGTGTTTGACCTTTTGTTATTACCCCATAGATACTTGAGACTCTGTTTTTTAAAAAATTATTTTCCTCTCTGTTTTTCACACTGGATAATTTCTATGGATTCATCATTAGCTTTGTTGATTCTTTCCTTGGCCATCTCTTTTTCTTTAAAAAATTTTATTTTTATTGGAGTATAGTTGCTTTACAATGTTGTGTTAGTTTCATGTGTACAGCAAAGTGAATCAGTTATGTGGATACATATATCCACACTTTTTTAGATTCTTTTCCCATATAAGCCATTACAGAGTATTGAGTAGAGTTCCCTGTGCTATACAGTAGGTCCTTATTAGTTATCTATTTTATGTATAGTAGTGTGTATATGTCAGTCCCAATCTCCTAATTTATCCCTCCCTGCCTTTCACCTTTGGTAACCATAAGTTTTTCTACATCTGTGACTTGGTTTCTGTTTTTTAAATAAGTTCATTTGTACCATTTTTTTTTAGATTCCACATGTAAACAATATCATATGATATTTGTCTTTCTCTGTCTTACTTCACTTAGTAATTGTAGTTTTGATTTGCATTTCTCTAATAATTAGTGATGTTGAGCATCTTTTCACGTGCTTTTTGGCCATCTGTATGTCTTCTTTGGAGAAATGTCTATTTAGATCTTCCACCCATTTTTTGACTGGGTTGTTTGTTTTTTGATATTGAGCCACATGTGCTGCTTGTATTGGGTTGGCAAAAACTTCGCTTGGGTTTTACTGTAACATCTTATGGAAAAACCTGAGTGAACTTTTTGCCAACACAGTATACTTTGGAGATTGATCCCTTCTTGGTTGTTTCTTTTGCAAATATTTTCTCCCATTCTGTGGGTTGTTTTTTGTTTTGTTTCTGGTTTCCTTTTCTGTGCAAAAGCTTTTAAGTTTCATTAGGTCCCATTTGTTTATTTTGGTTTTTATTTTCATTACTTCAGGAGGTGGATCAGGAAAGATGGCTGCAATTTATGTCAGAGAGTGTTCTGCCTGTGTTTTCCTCTAAGAGTTTTTTAGTATCCTGTCTTAATTTAGGTATTTAATCCAGTTTGAGTTTATTTTTGTGTATGGTGTTAGGGAGTGTTCTAATTTCATTCTTTTACATGCAGCTGTCCAGTTTTCCCAGCACCACTTATTGAAGTTGGTCATCTCTTTTCTGCTGTAGAACCCATCCAACGAGTTTTGTTTTTTTTTTTAATTCTGACTATTGTATTTTATTTATTTATTTATTTATTTGAGGTTATTTTTTAAAAATATTTATCTATTTATTTTATTTTTAGCTGTGTTGGGTCTTAGTTGTGGTGCGCGGGCTTCTCTCTAGTTGTGGTGTGCAGGCTCAATAGTTGCAGCACGTGGGCTTAGCTGCCTCACAGCATGTGTGGGATCTTAGTTCCCCAACCAGGGATTGAACCCATGTCCCCTTAACCACTGGACCACCAGAGAAGTCCCTGAGTTTGTTTCTTTTTGTTTTGTTTTGTTTTGTTTTGTAATTTTTATTTTATAGTGGAGTATAGTTTTTTATTTTTATTTTTTTAACTTTTTATTTTATATTGGAGTATAGATGATTAACAATGTTGCATTAGTTTCAGATGTACAGTAAAGTGATTCAGTTATATATGTACATGTAGCTATTCTTTTTCAAATTCTTTTCCCATTTAGGTTGTTACATAACATTGGGCAGAGTTCCCTGTGCTATACAGTAAGAGTATTGTATTTTAAATTCTAAAGTTTCCATTTGGTTCTTCTTTATGTATTATCTTTCTTTGCTGAGATTTTCTCTTTTTTTGAGTTTTAAATTATTTATTCTTATTTTAAACCTACTCGAAGAATGTTTTTCTCTGGGTAAAAGAGAAACAGTGAGGATAAACACAAGCAAAGTTTTGTTCTTAGCAATTACAGGATTTAAACAGTGGAATGACAGTCTTTTTCAGGGTCCTGACATTTAGGTCGAATTGATTTTGATTTTATGTCTGCTAAATATCACCTACTGCATATACATTTTTTTTAAGTTGAATTGAGAATTAAAGTGAATAGAGAAAAAGTGTGATCTAGGAGAAAGGTCCTAAGGTCTACTTATTTTTGCTGAGATTTTCTATCTTTCTGTTTCAAAAGTGTTTCTCCTACCTTCAAGCATTTTTATAAAGCTGCATAATGTCTTTGTCAGATAAGTTCAACATGTGTGTCATCTCAGTGTTGGCATATATTGATTGTTTCCATGCAATTTAAGATTTTCCTGGTTATGCCCAGGCCAAGTAAATTTGGATTGGACATTTTGAATATTATGTTTTGAGGTTCCTAGTCTTATTTCAATATAGTGGGGAATGTTGACAGTTTTGTTTTAAGAGGCAATTGACCCATTTAAGTTCAGACCACAAGTTCTCACCATCCTACTGTGGGCCTTGGTTTCAATGTCAGTGCAATTTTCAAAGCCTTTGCAAACCTATTTGGATCAGTCCCATGAATGCCACCCAGTTGCCAGTCTGGGACTTGGGCAGTGGTTTATCTGTTCAGTTCTCAGAGTCTGTGGTCTGCTGTTTTAAGTGTCAGATCCACACATGTGCTGCTCCCTCTTTGCAATCCCTTCAGTACTTCCCGGTTCATTGGGCCACCCTTTTTCAGCATCTAGGGCCAAGCAGCAGGAGGACAGAGAAAAAGCATTGAAGGCTAATTCCACCCTGTTGAGACCACTGCTTCTCTGATCAGAGAGGAAGTTTCCTCATTCAGAGATTTAGCTTCCTGCTATTCCCGTTGCCACTGCTGTCACCACAGGTTTGCTTCAGGCTGGCACACATGAGAACAGAAAAAAGAAAAAGAAAAATGGGGGTATTTCCATACATTTTCTTGAGTTTTCAGAGACCCCTTTCCCACTCCTCAAGCCAGAACTGGACTAGGGTTTCTCCTGGAGCTCTCTCCACATCAGTGGACGCTTCCAGATTTCAGGCTGCATTGTGTCCACACCAGGGGACATTGGAGAAAAAAGAAATGCTAAACTCACCCTTGGTTTGGTGGTACTTTGAATTCTGGTCTTCTTCCCAGAGTCTTCAAATAGTGGCTCCTGGTTTCTGTAACTACCTTCAGTGGGAACAAAGTGGAGGGTACTTACCCCATCTTATCCAGAATGGAAACCTCTCTGTAGATGTTTTTAAATGAATAAAGAATGAAATCAGTGTTTGATTTTGGGGGCATACGTTTTCCTAACAAAATTTTGTGATAGCACTGTCTAGCACCCACTAGTTCACATTTAACTTTCTGGCACAATCATAAAGAGTGTTGTGGTTTTTTTTTTTTAAATAAAAAGTATACTTGGGCTTTATTTTCCCAAAAGGCTTACATTCTGTTGATATTTAAATCATTCTCTTTTCAAGTGTCTTGCCTGCCATCATCTTTCATAATTCTCTCTTCCACCATTGATGAACACTAACTGCAACAGATCTTCATTGGTCCATGGCTTCTACTATGATGTGAGCAGTCCTCCATCATGTCCCTTGACTATAGGAAATCCTGACCTTTATGACAGATTTGCTCATTCACTTGTTACTTTGCATTGCACTCTCAGCTGTTTTCATGAGATGATTAGGAAGAGATTGACTCACAAAAAGAGAAATTGACATGTTGGGTAGGGAGAGATCCTAGTGTTAAGTAGGGGATACTGTTTAGATGGAGAATAAATTTTCCTTCCAATTTTTTATTGTGGTAAAATACACATAAAATTTACCATCTTAACCATTATAAATATACAGTTCAGTGGTATTAATTACGTTCATAATATTGTGCAACCATCACCATCATTCATCCCCATAACTCTTTTTATCTTGTAAAACTGAAACTCTGCACCCATTAAATGATAACTCCCCATCCTCTCCTCCCTCCCAGCCCCGGCAACCACCATTCTACTTTTGGCCTCTGATTTTGACTACTTTACATACTTCATATAAGTGGAATTATACAATATATATTTTTGCAACAGGCTTATTTCACTTAGCATAATGTCCTCAAGGTTCTTCCATGTTGTAGCATGTATAAGCATTTCCTTCTTTTTTAAGACTGAATAATATTCCATTGTATATAAATGGAGGAAAAGTTTTGTAAGTGCTCAATTGAGTGGTGAATATTTTTAATGTTATAGCTTTTGCTTCCCTTTGTAGCTTCATGAGTTTTGGAACTTGGATAATGACTATTCTTAATAACATGAATCCACTTTTCACAAAACAAAACAAAACAAAATTTTTTAATAGAGACTTTGCTTCTAATTCCACCCTAAATGTTTGACAGTATTTCCTAGTCCTCTTTATATGTATGTTTTGATGTGGTAGTCATCTCAGTGTACTCATTTTTAGCCTGCTTTTTTCACTTAACATTATGTTTTAAACCATTTTTCATTGTTGTATAATTTTCACAAACATTTTTAACAGTTATAGAATTATGAGAGCTCTTTTAACAAACATACAAAAACTGCTAGGTAATAGTGTCAAAGTATGGGGTTCTACTCTGCTACTTCTTGCCTCTGTGGATCTTTAAAAGAAAAGGGCAGGACTTAATTAAATATGATCATATATAAAATACTGACTGAACTTCTATAGATAAGGTCCCATGTTAGACAGTAGGATATAAATGTGAATAAAACATTCTTTGTCCTCACAGAACTTGAGGTTAAATGGGGAGGTAGAAGCAAATATATAAGTACAACAAAGAAAAAAACCACAATAAAGTTTTCACAGAAGGAAAGATTTCATAGAATTGGTGCCTCTTTAAGGAAGAGTAAATGTTTGCCTTTCAGGGCACAGAACAGAGTGGTACACTGAGGGAAGTACACATAATTCAGTATTTCAGGGTATTGGGCCATAGATCTATACTCACTGACATATAATAGTTTATAAGACATACTGTTAAGTGCAAAAGCAATTTGAAAAACAATATAAGATTCCACTTATGTGAAAAAAGCAAAACCATACTGGTGTACATATATGTGTGTGTGTATAAACACAGCAAAAGTTATGACAGGACATATACCAAACTGGTAACAGTGGTCACTTTTGGGAAGGGGAGTGGGTACAGAGGTAGAGATATTAAGCAAGATTCTGTGTATGGCTGGTATGTCTTAGGAGATTGTTTTTAGTTATTATTATATATTATTAAATATAATAGGGAAATAATAATGAATATATAAATAATGGAACCTTGATGCAATGGAATGTTATTCACATGTCATTCTGTAAGTCAGTAATTTGCAAACATTCTTTAGATTTGAAACCCTTTTTCAAACAATTATGTCCAATTTTTGAAAAAGGAGAGTGATATTTTGTTTCTAAGTGAGGCTAGAGGACCTGGAGATCTTGATATCTGTATTTGTGTGCCTGCATGCATGCAAGTAAAGAGATCTGGAATGCTGTGTAGATCTTAGAGTGTTAACAATTACAAACTCTGAGAGATAAGATTATAACTGTTTAAATTTTTTCTTTTTTATTATATCTTTTAATTTTCCTATAAAAAATGTATCATAGTTAGGAGATGATTTTTTGTAGAAAATATTCAACACTGGGGCTATAGGGTGAATTGGGCACTCTCATGCACTGATGATGAGAGTATAACTTGAGACATCTGCTTTGGAAAGAGATTTAGTATCATATGTCAAGAGTCTATGAAAATGACCATATCCTTTGACCTAGTAATTCCACTTCTAAGAGTATGCCCTATGAAATAACCCAAGAAACTTATATAAAAATATGCTAATCAGAGCATTATTTATAATGAGAAATTAGAAATGACTTTAATATCTTATATTCTATTTGATGAAATATTATGAAGGTCATAAATTATATTCAAGAGGACTTAAAAATTACATTGGAAAAAGCTTGATAAGGAAAAGCCCCTTCTCAGTCAGCCCCAACCCCGCAGAGGTAAACAGTATTTTCTATCACCGTAGATAAGTTTCTCTTCTACTTGAACTTTATTATGTACTCTTTTGTGTATCTCTTCTTTCATTCATTATTATGTCTGAGATTAGTCCATGTTGTTGCATATATCAGTCCTTTGTTCTTTATTACTGCACAGTTTTTTATCATATGAATATACCATAATTTATCCATTCTTCTGTTGATATACATTTGAGTTATTTCCAGTTTGGAGCTATTAAATAAAGCTGTTGTTATATTCTTGTTCATATTTTTTGGTGGACATATGTACTCATTTCTCCTGGATAAATACTTAGGAGTAGGATTGCTGTGCCATATGGCAAATATATGTTTAACATTATAAGAAACTGCCAAACTGTTTTCTCAACTCTACCAATATACATTCTTACAAGCAGTGTATTGGGATTCCAGTCACTCCATATCCTTGCCAGTGCTAGATATTTATAGTCTTTAATTTTAGCCATTCTGGTGGATATATAGTGATTTCACATTGTGGATTTTGTATATGTTTAAGTGGTTCTGGTTGTAATATTCCTACCTTTTGAACCAATAATTCCACTTTGGGGACATTTTCATATGGACATAATCTGAAATCCAGAAAAACTTATACGTACATATATGTTCTTTTCTGTGTAAGTTATAATAGCCAAATGTGAGAAATAACCTAAACGTCAGGTATTAGAGAAGTAGTTAAATAATTTATGATATATGATGATACCCTGTTCAGCCATTCAAAATTATCTTGTATTGTAATAAAAGCAAGATATGAAATTGTACACAGAGTACGGTATCAACTATAGAAAAAATATGTGTATTAAAATAGATTAGCTATACTTCAACAAAAAAATGTAGTTTAAAAATTAGTGGAGGGCTTCCCTGGTGGTGCAGTGGTTAAGCATCCACCTGCCAATGCAGGGGACACGGGTTCGAGCCCTGGTCCGGGAAGATCCCACATGTTGTGGAGCAAGTAAGCCCACGCGCCACAACTACTGCTGGATATATGCCCAGGAGTGGGATTACTGGATCATATGGTAGTTCTATTTTTAGTTTTTTAAGCAACCTCCATACTGTTCTCCATAATGGTTGTACCAATTTACATCCCCACCAACAGTGTAGGAGGGTTCCTCTTCCTCCACACCCTCTCCAGCATTTATTATTTGTAGATTTTTTGATGATGGCCATTCTGACCAGTGTGAGGTGATACCTCATTGTAGTTTTGATTTGCATTTCTCTAATAATTAGTGATGTTGAGCATCTTTTCACGTGCTTTTTGGCCATCTGTATGTCTTCTTTGGAGAAATGTCTATTTAGATCTTCCACCCATTTTTTGACTGGGTTGTTTGTTTTTTGATATTGAGCCACATGTGCTGCTTGTATTGGGTTGGCAAAAACTTCGCTTGGGTTTTACTGTAACATCTTATGGAAAAACCTGAGTGAACTTTTTGCCAACACAGTATACTTTGGAGATTGATCCCTTCTTGGTTGTTTCTTTTGCAAATATTTTCTCCCATTCTGTGGGTTGTTTTTTGTTTTGTTTCTGGTTTCCTTTTCTGTGCAAAAGCTTTTAAGTTTCATTAGGTCCCATTTGTTTATTTTGGTTTTTATTTTCATTACTTCAGGAGGTGGATCAGGAAAGATGGCTGCAATTTATGTCAGAGAGTGTTCTGCCTGTGTTTTCCTCTAAGAGTTTTTTAGTATCCTGTCTTAATTTAGGTATTTAATCCAGTTTGAGTTTATTTTTGTGTATGGTGTTAGGGAGTGTTCTAATTTCATTCTTTTACATGCAGCTGTCCAGTTTTCCCAGCACCACTTATTGAAGTTGGTCATCTCTTTTCTGCTGTAGAACCCATCCAACGAGTTTTGTTTTTTTTTTTAATTCTGACTATTGTATTTTATTTATTTATTTATTTATTTGAGGTTATTTTTTAAAAATATTTATCTATTTATTTTATTTTTAGCTGTGTTGGGTCTTAGTTGTGGTGCGCGGGCTTCTCTCTAGTTGTGGTGTGCAGGCTCAATAGTTGCAGCACGTGGGCTTAGCTGCCTCACAGCATGTGTGGGATCTTAGTTCCCCAACCAGGGATTGAACCCATGTCCCCTTAACCACTGGACCACCAGAGAAGTCCCTGAGTTTGTTTCTTTTTGTTTTGTTTTGTTTTGTTTTGTAATTTTTATTTTATAGTGGAGTATAGTTTTTTATTTTTATTTTTTTAACTTTTTATTTTATATTGGAGTATAGATGATTAACAATGTTGTGTTAGTCTCAGGTGTACAGCAAAGTGATTCAGTAATACATATACATATATCTATTCTTTTTCCAATTCTTTTCCCATTTAGGTTGTTATATAATATTGAGCAGAGTTCCCTGTGCTATACAGTAGGTCCCTGTTGGTACACACCACTATATTTAAAATGAATAACCGACTAGAACTCAGCTTTTAAAGTATATGTCCTGAGTCCAAAGAATGAATAGAGTTAACAGTGCAAAGTCTTCTCTCCTATTTGTAAAAACAATTCAAGGCAAGTGCTCTTTTGATAGTCTTTATGTAGCATCATATAAAGTATCCTAGTGTTGCAATCTAACATGAAAACAAACTGCAGAACAAAAATAGCATACATCCCAATCTTAGAGAAAAGTAACAAAGCTCATGCAAAATTCATATATTGGAGTATAGATGATTAACAATGTTGCATTAGTTTCAGATGTACAGTAAAGTGATTCAGTTATATATGTACATGTAGCTATTCTTTTTCAAATTCTTTTCCCATTTAGGTTGTTACATAACATTGGGCAGAGTTCCCTGTGCTATACAGTAAGAGTATTGTATTTTAAATTCTAAAGTTTCCATTTGGTTCTTCTTTATGTATTATCTTTCTTTGCTGAGATTTTCTTTTTTTGAGTTTTAAATTATTTATTCTTATTTTAAACCTACTCGAAGAATGTTTTTCTCTGGGTAAAAGAGAAACAGTGAGGATAAACACAAGCAAAGTTTTGTTCTTAGCAATTACAGGATTTAAACAGTGGAATGACAGTCTTTTTCAGGGTCCTGACATTTAGGTCGAATTGATTTTGATTTTATGTCTGCTAAATATCACCTACTGCATATACATTTTTTTTAAGTTGAGTTGAGAATTAAAGTGAATAGAGAAAAAGTGTGATCTAGGAGAAAGGTCCTAAGGTCTACTTATTTTTGCTGAGATTTTCTATCTTTCTGTTTCAAAAGTGTTTCTCCTACCTTCAAGCATTTTTATAAAGCTGCATAATGTCTTTGTCAGATAAGTTCAACATGTGTGTCATCTCAGTGTTGGCATATATTGATTGTTTCCATGCAATTTAAGATTTTCCTGGTTATGCCCAGGCCAAGTAAATTTGGATTGGACATTTTGAATATTATGTTTTGAGGTTCCTAGTCTTATTTCAATATAGTGGGGAATGTTGACAGTTTTGTTTTAAGAGGCAATTGACCCATTTAAGTTCAGACCACAAGTTCTCACCATCCTACTGTGGGCCTTGGTTTCAATGTCAGTGCAATTTTCAAAGCCTTTGCAAACCTATTTGGATCAGTTCCATGAATGCCACCCAGTTGCCAGTCTGGGACTTGGGCAGTGGTTTATCTGTTCAGTTCTCAGAGTCTGTGGTCTGCTGTTTTAAGTGTCAGATCCACACATGTGCTGCTCCCTCTTTGCAATCCCTTCAGTACTTCCCGGTTCATTGGGCCACCCTTTTTCAGCATCTAGGGCCAAGCAGCAGGAGGACAGAGAAAAAGCATTGAAGGCTAATTCCACCCTGTTGAGACCACTGCTTCTCTGATCAGAGAGGAAGTTTCCTCATTCAGAGATTTAGCTTCCTGCTATTCCCGTTGCCACTGCTGTCACCACAGGTTTGCTTCAGGCTGGCACACATGAGAACAGAAAAAAGAAAAAGAAAAATGGGGGTATTTCCATACATTTTCTTGAGTTTTCAGAGACCCCTTTCCCACTCCTCAAGCCAGAACTGGACTAGGGTTTCTCCTGGAGCTCTCTCCACATCAGTGGACGCTTCCAGATTTCAGGCTGCATTGTGTCCACACCAGGGGACATTGGAGAAAAAAGAAATGCTAAACTCACCCTTGGTTTGGTGGTACTTTGAATTCTGGTCTTCTTCCCAGAGTCTTCAAATAGTGGCTCCTGGTTTCTGTAACTACCTTCAGTGGGAACAAAGTGGAGGGTACTTACCCCATCTTATCCAGAATGGAAACCTCTCTGTAGATGTTTTTAAATGAATAAAGAATGAAATCAGTGTTTGATTTTGGGGGCATACGTTTTCCTAACAAAATTTTGTGATAGCACTGTCTAGCACCCACTAGTTCACATTTAACTTTCTGGCACAATCATAAAGAGTGTTGTGGTTTTTTTTTTTTAAATAAAAAGTATACTTGGGCTTTATTTTCCCAAAAGGCTTACATTCTGTTGATATTTAAATCATTCTCTTTTCAAGTGTCTTGCCTGCCATCATCTTTCATAATTCTCTCTTCCACCATTGATGAACACTAACTGCAACAGATCTTCATTGGTCCATGGCTTCTACTATGATGTGAGCAGTCCTCCATCATGTCCCTTGACTATAGGAAATCCTGACCTTTATGACAGATTTGCTCATTCACTTGTTACTTTGCATTGCACTCTCAGCTGTTTTCATGAGATGATTAGGAAGAGATTGACTCACAAAAAGAGAAATTGACATGTTGGGTAGGGAGAGATCCTAGTGTTAAGTAGGGGATACTGTTTAGATGGAGAATAAATTTTCCTTCCAATTTTTTATTGTGGTAAAATACACATAAAATTTACCATCTTAACCATTATAAATATACAGTTCAGTGGTATTAATTACGTTCATAATATTGTGCAACCATCACCATCATTCATCCCCATAACTCTTTTTATCTTGTAAAACTGAAACTCTGCACCCATTAAATGATAACTCCCCATCCTCTCCTCCCTCCCAGCCCCGGCAACCACCATTCTACTTTTGGCCTCTGATTTTGACTACTTTACATACTTCATATAAGTGGAATTATACAATATATATTTTTGCAACAGGCTTATTTCACTTAGCATAATGTCCTCAAGGTTCTTCCATGTTGTAGCATGTATAAGCATTTCCTTCTTTTTTAAGACTGAATAATATTCCATTGTATATAAATGGAGGAAAAGTTTTGTAAGTGCTCAATTGAGTGGTGAATATTTTTAATGTTATAGCTTTTGCTTCCCTTTGTAGCTTCATGAGTTTTGGAACTTGGATAATGACTATTCTTAATAACATGAATCCACTTTTCACAAAACAAAACAAAACAAAATTTTTTAATAGAGACTTTGCTTCTAATTCCACCCTAAATGTTTGACAGTATTTCCTAGTCCTCTTTATATGTATGTTTTGATGTGGTAGTCATCTCAGTGTACTCATTTTTAGCCTGCTTTTTTCACTTAACATTATGTTTTAAACCATTTTTCATTGTTGTATAATTTTCACAAACATTTTTAACAGTTATAGAATTATGAGAGCTCTTTTAACAAACATACAAAAACTGCTAGGTAATAGTGTCAAAGTATGGGGTTCTACTCTGCTACTTCTTGCCTCTGTGGATCTTTAAAAGAAAAGGGCAGGACTTAATTAAATATGATCATATATAAAATACTGAGTGAACTTCTATAGATAAGGTCCCATGTTAGACAGTAGGATATAAATGTGAATAAAACATTCTTTGTCCTCACAGAACTTGAGGTTAAATGGGGAGGTAGAAGCAAATATATAAGTACAACAAAGAAAAAAACCACAATAAAGTTTTCACAGAAGGAAAGATTTCATAGAATTGGTGCCTCTTTAAGGAAGAGTAAATGTTTGCCTTTCAGGGCACAGAACAGAGTGGTACACTGAGGGAAGTACACATAATTCAGTATTTCAGGGTATTGGGCCATAGATCTATACTCACTGACATATAATAGTTTATAAGACATACTGTTAAGTGCAAAAGCAATTTGAAAAACAATATAAGATTCCACTTATGTGAAAAAAGCAAAACCATACTGGTGTACATATATGTGTGTGTGTATAAACACAGCAAAAGTTATGACAGGACATATACCAAACTGGTAACAGTGGTCACTTTTGGGAAGGGGAGTGGGTACAGAGGTAGAGATATTAAGCAAGATTCTGTGTATGGCTGGTATGTCTTAGGAGATTGTTTTTAGTTATTATTATATATTATTAAATATAATAGGGAAATAATAATGAATATATAAATAATGGAACCTTGATGCAATGGAATGTTATTCACATGTCATTCTGTAAGTCAGTAATTTGCAAACATTCTTTAGATTTGAAACCCTTTTTCAAACAATTATGTCCAATTTTTGAAAAAGGAGAGTGATATTTTGTTTCTAAGTGAGGCTAGAGGACCTGGAGATCTTGATATCTGTATTTGTGTGCCTGCATGCATGCAAGTAAAGAGATCTGGAATGCTGTGTAGATCTTAGAGTGTTAACAATTACAAACTCTGAGAGATAAGATTATAACTGTTTAAATTTTTTCTTTTTTATTATATCTTTTAATTTTCCTATAAAAAATGTATCATAGTTAGGAGATGATTTTTTGTAGAAAATATTCAACACTGGGGCTATAGGGTGAATTGGGCACTCTCATGCACTGATGATGAGAGTATAACTTGAGACATCTGCTTTGGAAAGAGATTTAGTATCATATGTCAAGAGTCTATGAAAATGACCATATCCTTTGACCTAGTAATTCCACTTCTAAGAGTATGCCCTATGAAATAACCCAAGAAACTTATATAAAAATATGCTAATCAGAGCATTATTTATAATGAGAAATTAGAAATGACTTTAATATCTTATATTCTATTTGATGAAATATTATGAAGGTCATAAATTATATTCAAGAGGACTTAAAAATTACATTGGAAAAAGCTTGATAAGGAAAAGCCCCTTCTCAGTCAGCCCCAACCCCGCAGAGGTAAACAGTATTTTCTATCACCGTAGATAAGTTTCTCTTCTACTTGAACTTTATTATGTACTCTTTTGTGTATCTCTTCTTTCATTCATTATTATGTCTGAGATTAGTCCATGTTGTTGCATATATCAGTCCTTTGTTCTTTATTACTGCACAGTTTTTTATCATATGAATATACCATAATTTATCCATTCTTCTGTTGATATACATTTGAGTTATTTCCAGTTTGGAGCTATTAAATAAAGCTGTTGTTATATTCTTGTTCATATTTTTTGGTGGACATATGTACTCATTTCTCCTGGATAAATACTTAGGAGTAGGATTGCTGTGCCATATGGCAAATATATGTTTAACATTATAAGAAACTGCCAAACTGTTTTCTCAACTCTACCAATATACATTCTTACAAGCAGTGTATTGGGATTCCAGTCACTCCATATCCTTGCCAGTGCTAGATATTTATAGTCTTTAATTTTAGCCATTCTGGTGGATATATAGTGATTTCACATTGTGGATTTTGTATATGTTTAAGTGGTTCTGGTTGTAATATTCCTACCTTTTGAACCAATAATTCCACTTTGGGGACATTTTCATATGGACATAATCTGAAATCCAGAAAAACTTATACGTACATATATGTTCTTTTCTGTGTAAGTTATAATAGCCAAATGTGAGAAATAACCTAAACGTCAGGTATTAGAGAAGTAGTTAAATAATTTATGATATATGATGATACCCTGTTCAGCCATTCAAAATTATCTTGTATTGTAATAAAAGCAAGATATGAAATTGTACACAGAGTACGGTATCAACTATAGAAAAAATATGTGTATTAAAATAGATTAGCTATACTTCAACAAAAAAATGTAGTTTAAAAATTAGTGGAGGGCTTCCCTGGTGGTGCAGTGGTTAAGCATCCACCTGCCAATGCAGGGGACACGGGTTCGAGCCCTGGTCCGGGAAGATCCCACATGTTGTGGAGCAAGTAAGCCCACGCGCCACAACTACTGAGCCTGCACTCTAGAGCCAGAGAGCCACAACTACTGAGCCCGCGTGCCACAACTACTGAAGCCCGCGCTCCTACAGCCTGTGCTCCGCACAAGAGAAGCCACCGCAATGAGAAGCCCGCACACCGCAACAAAGAGTAGCCCCTGCTCGCCGCAACTAGAGAAAGCCTGCACGCAGCAATGAAGACCCAACACAGCCAAAAAAAAAAAAAAAAATTAGTGGAAGGAAGCACACCAAAATATCTTTGGGTGATGGTACTGTGTAGTTTTTTTCTCCTATCTTTATGTATTTTTTCTAATGATCATGTGACCATTTTAGAATAGCACAAAATGTAAGTAAACTTTATTTATTTATTTTTAAACTTAATTTTTTTAAGTATTCCAGCTTTTATGTTCTATAATGCTCTCTCCCTACCTAATCTTTTCTGCAGCATGAAAAATTGCTCCCTTGGGTTTCTTTAAACATTTGATTTCTGCTACTGTTTTGACTCTCAAATTATAAATTGCATGACAAAGACACTCTCATGTTATTTCTTCTTCTGAACATTTGATGTTCCAACATCCAGTCCAGGACAGAAGATAAAATAGAACGATTCAAGAAAGCAGTTGAGTACTATTCAGTCACAACCAAACTCTCTTCGCTGCCAGTGGGTCCCTCCTCCTTTCTAGGTAAGGCTTCCATTTGACCCCGAGCTTCTCTGTCTATAGAGGAAACTGAGTTAGTCCCTCAGGAACTCCTGGGACAGAGTGGAATCACTTATTTGTATTGCACCCTCCTAGAAGTCATTCCTATTTGATAGACATCCTTTTGATTTCCATGTAATAAGAGAGGTGACATGAAACAGGGCCCTCATTTCTTGAATTTATAGATGGGATCCAACGCTGTTTCCTTAGCTTGGGCTTCTTCTGGTGCTAATCTCCGTTGTGGCCTGGTATATGTAAAATTGCCCTGTCTGTGGGGTCAGGCCTGAGTTTGAATTCTACCTCTGCTATGTACTAGCTGTGTGATCTTTGCAAGTCACATCTGTATGAAATGTGGCTCAGGATACCTCCTTAATAGGGTTGTTATCAGAAGAAATAATTTATGTAAGGTTCTTGGCATGGCGCATAGTAGCTGTTCAATAAATTGTTAACTCATTTATTAATAATAATTTCTCATGTGATTTGAGGTTAGCAGAATATAACAGGATACAGTTATTAGGATTGACTAAAGGATAGCCCTTTCTCTTTGCTCCAGGTTTTCGGAATAATCGACTTGGAAATCCTCCCATTCCACGAAATCAAATGGGCACTATCTCTGCTGGAAAGCCAATGGTAAATATCTTTTAAGAAGCTTGACACCATTAGATAGCATTAGACTTGGGTTGCTTCCCGATTTTTATAATCTGAGTTAAGGAGTTAGGGTGATTCAGTATTATCAGAATGTCAGTATTATCAGAATGTCATGTTCTCAACTTGAGGCTGGCAGACTCTGTAAAGAAAACATCCAAATCAGTAACCACTAGGGCATTGTGAAGGTAAATTAGATAATGTTGGAAGAATGGTTCTAGGAGACATAGATTGGTCCACTGTCCTGCCTTTGGAGGATTCTGTCCATACATCACTGTTAGAATTATTTCTTGTTATTCTCAGTAGGTTCTTTGTATCCAAACAATTCCAGCTACTGGCATCATCTACTATGTCACAACTTCTGGGGAAACCATCTTGGAGCCTGGTAAAATGTTAAATAAAGAGCTTTTCTGTCTGTTTTGTCCTTTAGTTTTCTCACCACGTGCCCCAGAAAATGAAATATCCACCACCATTCCCAGTGGGACCCAACTCCTCTCTTCTCTTCTCCCCCCATGCTTTGGGGGAATCCCATGCTTTTTCTGAGGATCCCATGCTGCAGGACAGCCCCTTTGCCAGTTGGGCTGTCTCTTATGATTCCTCTGCATCCCAGTTTCCCAATTACCTGACTTCCAAAGCCTCACCTCCTTTGGGACCAGACTCCTCCCACTCCTCTTCCTCTGATGCTGATGAGCCAAATGGAGCCAGCTCTGAGTAAGTATCTGTACAGGCACCCCAGGGAACAGAATTCTGAAGCATCTGTATTCTTTTGCAGTAACCTAGGTAGGGAATGTGGGAAAGTATATGTTCCTGGCTTTTCTCTGTGACTCTTTGCTCTTAAGTGAAGTAGGAAAATTCTCTCTATGCTTGGCTACTTCATGCTCATCTGGACCCTGTACAGGTGGTAATTTTCAGATACCCAGGCCACTGAGGTAGAAGGCAGCATAGCAGCTGGTTAGGGAAGCCCTGGTAGGGATGTGCTATGTATCATGTCTGTCATCTCTCAATTTGTGAAGGGGAGTAGTTTGAATGGAAAAAAAAATTCAAAGACTTTATAGAGTTGAGGTATTGGAACAGTTGAGTATGCAGTTATATTGCTTGGTAACTAAGGGTTCTGAGGATTAAAACAGTGAGATTTTATATAAGCTCATTTGTTCTTAGATTATTCCTCCAAGCAGATTATTCCTGGGAGACAGAGCTGCTTTGAGGGTTTTTTGGGTTTTTGTTTGTTTGTTTGTTTTTATATTTATGTATTCATTTATTTTGGCTGCACTGCGTCTTAGTTGCGGCATGCGAGCTTTAGTTGCGGCATGCGGGCTCTTAGTTGCAGCATGCAAACCCTTAGTTGCAGCATGCATGTGGGATCTAGTTCCCCAACCAGGGACTGAACCTGGGCCCCCGGTATTGGGAGCATGAAATCTTACTCACTGGACAACCAGGGAAGTTCCTGAGGTTTTAAATTGTAGTTATTTCCTTAGAACATGAGTGGACTCTAAACAAGGCCTCTTATAAGGTATAAAGGATTCAGAATGGTTCCCATGACTTTTTTTAAAATTTTTGGCTCTATTGGGTCTTTGTTGCTGTGCGTGGGCTTTCTCTAGTTATGGCGAGTGGGGGCTACTCTTTATTGTGGTGAGTGGGCTTCTCATTGCGGTGGCTTCTCTTGTTGCAGAGCACAGGTTCTAGGCACGCGGGCTTCAGTAGCTGTGGTGTGTGGGCTCAGTAGTTGTGGCACACGGGCTTAGTTGCTCTGCAGCATGTGGGATCTTCCCGGACCAGGGCTTGAACCCGCGTCCCCTGCATTGGCCAGTGGATTCTTAACCACTGTGCCACCAGGGAAGCCCGGTTCCCATGGCTTTTCATTGCTTTGGTTTATATCACATGAAAGAAGCCAGGAGGATAGTGGTGGCCACTGAGAGGAAAGGTATCAGGTCCAGTGCTAACCCAGTATCCTGGCTTCCAGAGGGTTTGTTAAGATTCCTTAGAATCAGAACAGACATCTTGAGTTGGAATGTCTTTATCAACCCCCCTTCTCTCTTCTACACTATCTTTTAAAACCTTTTAGTCACATCACAGAAACACTTCAGCAGCAGCCTGGATGGGAGGATCCAAATGGTGACAGAGGGTCTTGGGTACAGCCCATCGATGCTGGAGTTTCAGATGCCAGCCTGGGTGATGGTGAGCCCCACATCCCATCTCTGCTGTCTATGCCTACGAGGAACCATATGGACATCACCATTCCGCCCTTACCTCCAGTAGCTCCAGAAGTCTTGCGGGTTGCTGAACACAGACATCGAAGGGGTCTTATGTACCCATATATCTACCATGTCCTCACTAAGGTGAGAGAACACATCAACACCTACCTCCCTGCTCTTAACACTGTACTTCACACTTCCTGGGACTGTAAGTTACCAGAGAAAATTCTGATGATTGTATCTGAAAGGAGATCAAGTGTGCTGGGGCCCCTCATTGTATCAAGGGTCTCTAGTGAGGTGAGACCAGCGAAAGATGGGACTGTGCAGTAAATGAGGCCTAGAAGAGAAGTATAATTGTGAGATTTTGAAGAAGATAATGCACCATGTTTGTGGGCTCTGGTCTAGGGATGGACACACTCTAAGAAGAGGCATTATGCCCTTGTTCTTTACCTCTCCGTCTACTTCTCCAGAGCTATTCCCTTCCTCCAGTCTTACCATACAAATCTATCCCTCAGCAAAATGTCTAAGATGAATTTTCTCCATTTAGTCAGCTGTAGTTAGTCATAGCAGAGACTTTAAAAATGGAATTTAGCTTTTAAGCTGCCTATGGTCAGCTCGGCTTGTTACAACTTCTTTTTAGTCTGAAATTCTGTCTAAATACAAGTAGAAAATTTAATAGCGAGGCTACAGTTCATTACTGGTTCTTAGCTCAATTCCAAACCTTGAGGTAAGTCATTTTCTCCTTTCTCCTGTACCATTTTCTCATTAGGGTGAGATTAAGATCCCTGTATGTATTGAGGATGAGTGTAACATGGAGCTGCCTCCAGCTGCTCTCCTGTTCCGGTCAGCTCGTCAATATGTATATGGGGTCCTTTTCAGTCTGGCAGAGACACAGAGGAAAATGGAACGCCTGGCCATACGGCGGCGGTTGCCTGTAGAAGGTATGTGTGGTTCTAGCTTTGACAGTTCTCTCAATGCTTTGACTCAGGGCAAAAATGTCTATGCAAGTATATCATACTTTTGGCTATGGAATAGTCTTTAAGAAAGTGCATAATTCACCAGAACATATACTGGTATGGGAAATGCATTAACTTAAGCCCAAATTCTTTAATCTTTAGGCATTCAGAGTGACTATTACTTACAAGAGCCATGCTGGACTTTGGGAATGTATAAGTGTATCTGACACAGTCTCTCCTCCTCAGTGAGGTTTTTGTTTTGGGATTTGATCCTGTAGGTAATAGGAGCCATTGAGATGTTTTAAGCTGCAGAGTGATGTGGTCACATTAGCATGTTCAAAAGAAACAACTAGATTTCTGCTTCTGGGAAGATGGAATAGATATACTTTTCCCTAGTCCTCCTGCTAAATAAAACTAAAAGCTCAGGATATTATATATAAAACAAGCAGAAGATAATCTAGAAGGTGAACAGAAGGTGACAGATTGGCTAAGGGCCTTGGGATCCCAGGAATGCTGCAGTAGTGAGTTCCCTGGGTTTTCTTTGTGCCTTATATATCCCAGACTGTGTGCAGGACAAGCTGGCAGCCCAGAAACACCAACAGGTGCAGACCAAGAAAAGCCTGCTCTCTCTAGCCAAAGTACACAGAAGGAACAACCTAGTAATACAGAAATCTTTTAGATAATAACTACTCTATTCCAGCCAAACACTAGAGAAAAACTGTAGCCCACTCTTACCCCTACTAGCAAAGGCCAAATGAAGAACCTAGACTTCTACCATTGCCAGACTGTAAGAAGGTATGCCACCTGCTCCTGCTGTGGAAGTGTCAGACAAGGGCACATGGGGAGTTAGGACCTCTACTCCCACTTGGCAATAACAAGACGCATCCTCCTTCACCCACCAGAGTGGTGTCAGAAAAGACCTGCTAAAACACAAAATTTAAATGAGATCCAGAGTCTCATAAAATAATACCCGAAATATTAAGGTTTGAATTGAAAATCCCTCATCATACCAAGAACCAGAAAGATATCAAACTGAGATCTCAAACTGACTGAAGAAAGACAATCAATAGATTTGTGTTATCCATAGAAAATCAAATCACTGTAACACAAATGACTGAATTACCTGAAAAGGATTTCAAAGCAGCCATGAGAGAGAAATGCTTTGACAAACAATTCTGAACATTCTTTTTTTGAGCCGTGCTGTGTGGCTTGTGCAGTAAAAGTGCCAAGTCCTAACCACTGGACAGCCAGGGAATTCGCTGAACATTCTTTTTTTTTAACATCTTTATTGGAGTATAACTGTTTTACAATGGTGTGTTAGTTTCTGCTTTACAACAAAGTGAATCAGTTATACATATACATATGTTTCCATATCTCTTCCCTCTTGCGTCTCCCTCCCTCCCACCCTCCCTGTCCCACCCCTCTAGGTGGTCACAAAGCACTGAGCTGATCTCCCTGTGCTATGCGGCTGCTTCCCACTAGCTATCTATTTTACATTTGGTAGTGTACAAATTAAAAATAGAAAGTCTTAGCAAAGAGATATAATATACAAAAGAACAAATGGAAATTAAGAACTAAAAGATACAATAACTGAAATAAAATACAGAAAAGATGGATTAAACTGCAGATTGGAGACAACAGAGAAAATAATCAGTGAACTTGGAGAAAGAACAATAGAAATTATCTAATCTGAATACAGAGAAAATAGACTGAAAAATGAACAGAGATCAGTGGAACTATAACAAAAGATCTAATATTTGTGCGAATCAGAGTCTCAGAAGGAGAGGCAAAAGAGGGTAAGGCTGCAAAAGTACTCAAAGAAATGATATATAATATTTATATTTAATAACTTAAATAAATATTCCCAAATTTGGCAGAAACATATGCCCACACATTCAAAAAGCTGAGTGAATTGTAAACAGTATAAAATCGTGCCAAGATACATTACAGTCAAACCTTTGAAATCTAAAGACAGAAAAAATTTTTTTTTATTGAAGTATACTTGATTTATAATGTATGTTAGTTTCAGGTGTACAGCAATATGGTTCAGTTATACAAATACATATATATATTCTTTTCCATTATAGGTTATTACAAGATATTGAATGTAGTTCCCTGTGCTGTACAGTAGGTCCTTGTTGGTTATCTATTTTATATATAGTACTGTGTATCTGTTAATCCCAAACTCCTAGTTTATCCCCCCACCCTTTCCCCTTTGGTAACCATAAACTTGTTTTCTATGTCTGTGAGTCTGTTTCTGTTTTTTAAATAAGTTCATTTGCATCATTTTTTAGATTCCACATATAAGTGATATCATATGATATTTGTCTTTCTCTATCTGACTTATTTCACTAAGCATAATATTCTCTAGGTCCATCCATGTTGCTGCAAATTTCATTCTTTTTTATGGCTGAGTAATAGTCCTCTGTGTGTGTGTGTGTGTGTGTTTGTGTGTGTGTGTGTGTGTGTGTGTGTGTATCTCACATCTACTTTATCCATTCATCTGTCAGTAGATACTTAGGTTGCTTCCGTGTCTTGGCTATTGTAAATAGTGCTGCTATGACCACTGGGGTGCATGTATCTTTTTAAATTAGAGTTTTCATCTTTTCCGGATATATGCTGAGGAGTGGAATTGCTGGATCATATGGCAACTCTATTTTTAGTTTTTTAAGGAACCTCAATACTGTTCTCCATGGTGGCTGCACCAATTTACATTCCCATCAACAGTGTAAGAGGGTTCTCTTTTCTCCACACCCTCTCCAGCATTTATTATTTGTAGACTTTTTGATGATGGCCCTTCCGACTGATGTGAGGTGATACCTCATTGCAGTTTTGACTTGCATTTCTCTAATAATTAGGGATGCTGAGCATGTTTTCATGTGCCTTTTGGCCATCTGTATGTCTTCCTGGAGAAATGTATATTTAGATCTTCTGCCCACTTTATGATTGGGTTGTTTGTTTTTTCTATATTGAGTTGTATGACCTGTTTGTATATTTTGGAAATTAAGCCCTTGTCAGTCTAAAGACAGAAAAATTATTGAAAGCAGCCAGAGAGAAATGATGCTTTACATATAGGGGAAAATAATACATATAAAGGCTGATCTTTCATCACTAGCCATGGAGTCCCTTCTGCCACATTTTCAAGGGCCAAAAAAAAAATTGTCAAGGACCAAGATGGTGGAGTAGGAAGACCCTGAGCTCACCTCCTCCCATGGGAACAACAAAATTGAAACTATTATGGAGGAACTATCCATGATAATGACCTGAAGACTAGCAGAAAGGATATTCTACAGCTGATGGTATAAATAGGGAACCACAATGAGACAGGTAGGAGGGGTGGAGTTGCAGTATATTCAAGACCCAGCCCCTCTGTGGGTGAGCAACAAATGGAAGGATAATTACAATTGTAGAGGTTCTCCCCAAAGAGCAACAGGTCTGAGCCCCACATTGGGCTCCCCAACCTTGGGTACTGACCAGAAAGATAAGACTCCAGAACATTTGGCTTTGAAGGCCGGTGGAACTTACTTTTGGGAGAGCCAGAGGGCTGTGAAGAATGGAGGCTCCACTTTTAAAGGGTATGCACAAAATCTCACACACTCCAAGACCCAGGACAGAAGCAGTAATTTAAAAGGAGCCTGGGTCAAACCAAGAGCTGATTTGCAGAGCCTCTCAGAGAGGCAGGGGGCAATTGAAACTCATCATGGGGACATCAAGCTGGCAGCAGCCATTTCTTGGAGCTCATCCTATCACGGGTATATTGGTGCTGGTAAGTGCCATGTTGGAACCTTCCTTTTAGTTTATTACTGCCAGGAACTGGCCCCACCCACCAGCCAATCAGCACCAGTCCTGGGACATTCAGGCCAGACAGCTAGCTGGGCAGGTACATGGACCCATCCACCAGTAGGCTGGCTGCTGTACTGAGCTCCCAGCCACACCAGGACCCAGCCCCGTCCACCTGCAGGCCAACATCAACTCCAACACACTGGGACCTGGCTCCACCCCACAGGTGGGCCGGCACTAGCCCCAGGACCTGGCCTCATCCTCTAGTGGGTAAACACCAGGCCCTGGACCCTCTGGGTCCCAGCCCCACCCATTAGCCTTCCAACACTAGCTCCAGGACTAGAGACAAAGAAGGACATTACATCATGATCAAAGGGTCAATCTGAGAAGATATAAAAATTATAAATATGTATGCAGCCAACATAGGAACAACTAAATACATAAGGCAAATGCTGACAGCCATAAAGGGAGAAATTGACAGTAACACAGTATTATTAGGGGACTTTAATACCCCACTTACATCAATGGACAGATCATCCAGACAGAATATCAATGAAACACTGGCCTTAAATGATACATTAGTCCAAATGGACTTAGTAGATATATAGAAGTTCCATCCAAAAGTAGCAGAATACACATTCTTTTCAAGTGCACATGGAAAATTCTCCAGGATAGATCACAAACTGGGCCACAAAACAAGTCATAGTAAATTTAAGAAGATTGAAGTCATATCAAGCATCGTTTCCAACCACAACAATATGAAACTAGAAATCAACTACAAGGGAAAAAAACCTGCAAAAAAACCCAAACACATGGAGGCTAAACAATATGCTCCTAAACAACCAATGAGTCACTGAAGAATTCAAGAGGAAATCAAATAAAACTAGGAGAAAAATGCAAATAGAAACACAATGATCCAGAATCTATGGTGGGATGCAGCAAAAGCAGTTCTAAGAGGGAAATTTATAGTGATGCAAGCTAACCTCAAGAAACAAGAAAAATCTCAATCAACATAACCTTATGCCTAAAGAAAGTAGAAAAAGAAGAGAAAAAATCCCAAAGGTAATAGAAGGAAAGAAATAATATAGATCAGAACAGAAATAAATGCCATGGAGACTAAAAAAAAAAACATAGAAAAGATCAATGAACTTACGACCTTATTCTTTGAAATGATAAAATTGGTAAATCTTTAGCCAGACTCATCAAGAAAAAAAGAGAGAGGGCCCAAATCAATAAAATCAGAAATGAAAAAGGAGAGATTACAACCAACACCACAGAAGTGCAAAAGATCATAAGAGATTCCTGTGGAAAATTATGCACCAATAAAATGGACAGCCTATACCAGGGGGGAAGGCTGGCGGGGGAGGGTTAGATTGGGAATTTGGGATTGACATGTACACACTGCTATATTAAAAATGGATAACCAACAAGGACCTACTGTATAGCACAGGGAACTCTGTTCAATACTCTGTAATAAACTAAATGGGAAAAGAATTTGAAAAAGAATAGATACATGTATATGTATAACTGAATCACTTTGCTGTACACCGGAAACTAACACAACATTGTTAATCAACTATACTCCAATATACAATAAAATTTTTTTAAATAAATAAAATGGACAACCTAGAAGAAGTGTATAAATTCCTAGACATGTACAATCTCTCAAGACTGAATCAGGAAGAAATAGAAGATATGAACAGGCCAATTACCAGTAATAAAATTGAATCTAATCAAAAACTCCCAATAAACAATCACATCAAAAAGATTAAAATACCCGGGAATAAATCTAATCAAGGTGGTAAAAGACCTGTATTCAGAAAATTATAAGACTTTGATGAAAGAGATTGAAGATGACAGAAACAGATAGAAAGATATATAGTGCTCATGGAATGGAAGAATTAATAGAATTAATATTGTCAAAAAGACCATACTACCCGAGGTAATCTACAGGTTCAATGCAATCGCTATCAAAATACCAACAACATTTTCCACAGAATTAGAACAAACAATTCTAAAATTTATATGGAAACACAGAAGACCCCAAATAGCCAAAACAATCTTAAAAAATAACATGGAGAACAGTATGGAGATTTTTCCTTAAAAAACTAAAAACAGAACTACCATATGATCCAGCAATCCCACTCCTGGGCATATACCTGGAAAAGATGAAAACTCTAATTCAAAAAGATACATGCATCCCAATGGTTATAGCAACACTATTTACAATAGCCAAGACATGGAAGCAACCTAAACGTCCATCAACAGAGGAATGTATAAAGAAGATATGGTATATATATACATATATATGTATATACACACACAGTATGGAATATTACTCAGCCATAAAAAAGAATGAAATAATGCCATTTGCAGCAATATAGATGGACCTAGAGATAAGTGAAGTAAGTCAGACAGAGAAAGACAAATACTGCTTATACGTGGAATCTAAAAAAATGGTACAAATGAACTTATTTACAAAACAGAAACAAACTCACAGACTTTGAAAACAAACTTATGGTTACCAAAGGGGAAATGTTGGGGGGGAGGGATAAATTAGGTTGTTGGCATTAACATATACACAGTACTGTATATAAAACAGATAATCAACAAGGATCTACTGTGTAGCACAGGGAACTCTACTCATTACTCTGTAATAACCTATATGGGAAAAGAATCTGAAAAAGAACATATTTTTACATATATTATGTATGTTACATATAGTTATATATTATACATTATATATAGTATATTATAATAGTTATATATATAATGTATATATGTATAAAAATGAATCACTTTGCTGTACATCTGAAACTAACACAACATTGTAAATTTTTAAAAAAAGAACAAAACAGGAGGCATCACAGTCCCTAATTTCAAACTATACTATAAAGTTTCAATAATCAAAATAGTATGATACTGGCACAAAAAACAGATATGTGGATTAATGGAACCAAATGGAAAGCCCATAAATGAGCCCATAGTTATATCAGCAATTTATCTATGAGAAAGGAGGCAAGAATATTCAATGAGGAAGAAGACAGCCTCTTCAATAAATGGTGTTGGGAAAACTAGATAACTACATGGCAGTGGATTAAAGAGTTAAATGTAATACCTGAAACCATAAAACTCCTAGAAGAAAACCTAGGCCCTACGCTCTTTGACATCAGTCTTAGCAATATTTTTTTGGATATGTCTCCTCATGCAAGGAAAGCTAAAGCAAAAATAAACAAATGGGACTACATCAAACTAAAAACTCTGTGCACAGCATATAAAACTATCAACAAAACAAAAAGGCTGTCTACTGAATTGGGAAATATATTTGCAAATGATATATCCAACAATGGGTTAATATCCAAAATATACAAAGAATACATACAACTCCACATCAAGAAAACAAACAACCCAATTAAATAATGGGCATAGGCTCTGAATAGACATTTTTCTAAAGAAGACATACAGATGCCATTTTTTCACAGGCATGTGAAAAAATGCTCAACTTCTCTAACCATCAGGGAAATACAAATCAAAACCACAATGAGATATCACCTCACACCTTTCAGAATGGCTGTTATCAAAAAGACAACAAATAACAAATACTGGCAAGAATGTGGAGGAAAAGGAACCCTTTCTAAAAGTGTAATTTAATTTTTATTTTATATTGGGGTATAGTTGATTTACAGTGTTGTGTTAGTTTCTGGTGTACGGCAAAGTGGTTCAGTTATACATTATACTTATCTCCATTCTTTTTCAGATTCTTTTCCCATATAGGTTATTACAGAATATTGAGTAGAGTTCCCTGTGCTATTCAATAGGTCCCTGTTGATTGTCAATTTTATATATAGTAGTGTGTATATTTTAATCCCAACCTCCTAGTTTATTCCTCCCCCACAACCCTTCCCTTTCCGCTTTGGTAACCATAAGTTTGTTTTCAAAGTCTGTGAGTCTGTTTGTCTGTTTCTGTTTTGTAAATCAGTTCATTTGTGTCATCCTTTTTTTTTTTTTTGGCCACACTGCACGGCTTGTGGGATCTTAGTTTCCTGACCAGGGATTGAACCTGGGCCCCAGCAGTGAAAGCACTGAGTCCTAACCACTGGACCACCAGGGAATTCCCTTGTGTCATCTTTTTAAATTCCACATATAAGTGATATATGATATTTGTCTTTCTCTGACTCACTTCACTTACTATGATAATCTGTAGGTCCATCCTTGTTGCTGCAAATGGCATTATTTCATTCTTCTTTATGGCTGAGTAATATTTTGTTGCATATATGTACCATATCTTTATACATTCCTCTGATGATGGACACTTAGGTTGCTTCCATGTCTTGGCTATTGTAAATAATGCTGCAGTGAACATTGGGTTGCCTGTATCTTTTTAATTATGGTTTTCTCCAGATATATGCCCAGGAGTGAGGTTGCTGGATCATATGGTAGTTCTATTTTTAGTTTTTAAAGGAACCTCCATACTGTTCTCCATAATGGTTGTACCAATTTACATTCCAACCAATAGTGTAGGAAGATTGGAGGAAAGGGAACCCTTGTTGGTGAGAATGTAAATTGGTACAGCCACTATGGAAAACAGTGTGGAGAGTCCTCAAAAAAATAAAAATAGAACCACCATATGATCCAGCAATTCCATATCTGAGTATTTATCAGAAGAAAACAAAAACATTAATTTGAAAAGATATATGCACCCCTATGTTCATTGCAGTATTTTTTACAATAGCGAAGATGTGGAAGCAACCTAAGCTTTCATCAACAGATGAGTGGATAAAGAAGAAATGATATATATATGCAGTGGAATATTATTTGACCATAAAATAGGAATTAAATCTTGCCACTTGCGACAACATGGGTGAACCTAGAAGGTATTATGCTAAGTGAAATAAGTCAGGCAGAGAAAGACAAATACTGTATGATTTCAGTTATACGTGGAATCTAAAAAATAAGTGATTGAATATAACAAACCAGAAACAGACTCACAGATATAGAGAACAAGCAGGTGGTTGCCAGAGGGAGGGGTACGGGGAGATGAGTGAAATAGGTGAGGGAAATTAAGAGGTACAGACTTCCAGTTATAAAATAAATAAGTCATGGGAACATAGTATATAGCATATGGAATATAGTCAATAATATTGGAATAACTTTGTATTGTGATAGATGGTAACTAGACTTATTGGAGTGATCATTTTGTAATATATAAAAATATCAACACTATGTTGTACAACTGAAACTAATATAATATTTTAAGTCAAATTTTACTTCAATAAAAAATGAAATACAATTAATTTCTGTATGTTTATTTTGTATCCTGTAGTCTTCAGCTCACTTATTATTTCTAGGAGTTTTGCTGTAGATTTCTTGTGATTTTCTACATGGACTATATGTCATCTGCAGTTAGGGTCACTTTTATATCTTCCTTTCTGATCTGTATGCCTTCTATTTCATTTTCTTGCCTTCCTACACTGGCTAGAACTTCCAGTAATATGTTGAAGAGCAGTGGTAAGGGCAGACATCCTAGCCCTGTTTCTGATTTTAAGAGAAAAACATACAGTCTTAAACCATTAAGTACAATGTTAGTAGGAGGTTTTTTGTAGATGTTCTTTATCAAGTTGAAGAAATTCCCTTCTATTCCTAGTTTCCAGAGAGTTTTTTTTAATATTTATTTATTTACTTATTTGGCTGCGCTGGGTCTTAGTTGCAGCACGTGGGATCTTCATTGTGGTATGCAGGGTCTTTAGTTGAGATAAGGGATCTTTTAGTTGCAGCATGTGAACTTTTAGTTGCAGCATGTGAGATCTAGTTCCCTGACCAGGGATTGAATCCAGGCCCCCTGCATTGGGAGCATGGAGCCTTAGCCACTGGACCACCAGGGAAGTTCCCAGAGAGTTTTTTTTTAATCATGAGCGATTGTCAAATTTTGTCAAATGTTTTTCTGCATCCACTGAGATGATTATATTATTTTTCTTCTTTAGCCTGTTTGTATGGTGGATTACACTGATTTTTCAAGTATTGAACCAGCCTTGCAACCGTGGAATAAACCCTACTTGGACACAGTGTATAATTCATTTTATATATTGCTGAATTCTATTGACTAATATTTTGTTAAGAATTTGTACTTGGATATTGATGAGGAATATCAGTCTGAGGTATTTTTATGTACTGTCTTTATCTGGCTTTTGCATCAGCATAATACTGGCTTTATAAAAATAGTTCAGAAGGGTTCACTCCTATTTTCTAAAAGGATTGTCTACACAATCCTTGATTGTGACAGTTGTGACAATTGATGTTAATTTTTTGTCAAACATTTAGTAGAATTCTCCAGTGAAACCAGTTGAGCCAGGTTTGTGTGTGTGTGTGTGTGAAGTTTTAAATTAAATTTCATTAAAATTTATAGGACTAATCAAATTATCTACATGATATTAGGTGTGTTCTGTAGCTTGCATATTTTGAGAAATTGGTCTATTTTGCATAAGTTGTCAAATTTATGTGTGCAGAGTTGTTTACAGTATTCCCATACAATTCTTTTGATATCTGCAGGTTTTGTGGTGATATCCTGTCTCATTCTTGATATTAGCAATTTGTGTCTTCTGTCTCTTTTTCTTTGCAGTCTTGCTATAATATTGTCAATTTTATTGTTCTTTTCAAAGAACTGGGGTTTTGTTTCATTGATATTTTTTCTCTATTTTCCTGTTTTCAATTTCATTGATTTCTGATTTTATCCTTATTATTTCTTTCCTTGGTTTGCTGAAGGTTTGGCTTTCTGCTCCTCTTCTTGTTAGATGATCAATTAAAGACTTTTCCTCTTTTCTAAATGTGAGCATTTAATGCTATAAATTTCCCTCTTGGCAGTTATTTAGTTCCATCTCACAAATTTTAATATTCTGTATTTTTATTTTCATTTAGTTCCATTATTTCTTTCTTTTCCTTGAGATTTCCTCTTTGACCCATTAATTATATACAAGTGTTTTGTTATTTTCCAAGTATTTATAGATTTTCCTGCTATCTTTCTGTTAATTTCTTGTTTGATTCCATAGTGGCCTGAGAATATACTCTGTATGATTTCAATTCTTTTAAATTTATTGAAGTTTGTTTTATGGCCCAGGATATGATCTATCATGGCATATGTTCTATGGGCATGTGAAAAGAACATGTATTGTACTCTTGTTGTATGTTCTGTAAGAGTCAATTAGATTCTGTTCATTGATGGTGTTGTTGAGTTCTGTATTCTTGCTGATTTTCTGTATAGTTGATCTACCCATTATTGAGAGGTAGGTTGAAGTCTCTAATTATAATTGTGGATTTGTCTATTTCTCATTTCATTTCTGTCAGTTGCATCCTGTATTTTGTGGCTCTGTTATTTGGTGACACACATTTAGGATTGCTATATCTTCTTGGTGGATTGACCCATTTAGCATTTTGTAATGTCCCTCTCTGTCCCTGGCAGTTTTTTTGCTCTGAAGTGTACTTAATGTGGTATTAATATAGCCTTTCCTTCTGTCTTTTGATTAATGTTCTCATGGTATATTATTTTCCATTCTTTTCCTTTCAACCTACCAATATCATTTATATTTGAAGTGAATGTTTTGTAGACAGCATATACTTGGGTCATTTTTTTAAATTATTTATTTATTTATTTTTGGCTGTTTTGGGTCTTCATTTCTGTGCGAGGGCTTTCTCTAGTTGCAGCAAGCGGGGGCCACTCTTCATCGCGGTGCGCGGGCCTCTCACTATCACGGCCTCTCTTGTTGCGGAGCACAGGCTCCAGACGCTCAGGCTCAGTAGTTGTGGCTCACGGGCCTAGTTGCTCCGCGGCATGTGGGATCTTCCCAGACCAGGGCTCAAACCCGTGTCCCCTTCATTGGCAGGCAGATTCTCAACCACTGTGCCACCAGGGAAGCCCTGGGTCATGTTTTTTTATCCAGTCTGTCAATCTCTATATTTAATTGGTGTTGTTAGACCACTTACATTTAATGTAATTATTGACATGTTAGGACTTAAGTCTGTCATTTTATTTTTGCTTCTGTTTGTTTTCTCTGGTTTTCATATCTCTGTTTTCTTATTCTTCCCTTCTATGGACTACATGAACTTATTTTAGAATTCCATTTTTATTTATATATATGTTTTTGGTATATCTCTTTGTATAGCTATTTCAGTATATTTACTAGGTATTACATTGTATATACATAACTTATTGCAGTCTACTGGTGTTGACATTTTACCAGTTCAAGTGAAGTGAACCTGACCTCTGTTGCATCTCTTTACCTTCCTCCATTAATAATTGTCTTAAATATTTTCTCTACAGACATTCAGAGCCACATTAAACAGTATTATAGTTTTTGCTTAACGTGAAGCGTAATTTAGAAAACTCAAGAGAAGGAAAATCTATTGTATTTATCCATATTTTTGTTCTTTCCATTGTTTTTTTCTTCCTTTCTGATATTCCAATATTCCTTCTCTTATCATTTCTATGTAGAGAAGTACCTTTAGTCAGTTTTTAGGGTAGGTCTGCTTTTAAAAAACTATCCTAGTTTTTCTTCATCTGGAATGTCTTTATTTCCCCTTTATTCCTGGAGGATATTTTTGTTTTATATAGAATGAGTTTGGAGGCATTCCTTGCTCTTCAGTTTTTTGGAATCATTTGAGAAGGATAGGTGTTAGCTCTCCTTTAAATTTTTGGTGCAATTCACTGTCAAGTTGTCTTGACAGTTTGTTGGGAATTTTTTTTACTACTGATTCAACAGAAATTAATTGTATACAGGTTTGACACAATTTCTACATAATGCCAGCAGGATTCTGTGTGTATGTAGACAAGATTATTCTAATATTTATATGGAAAAACAAAGGAACTAGAATAGTTAAAACATTTTTAAGAAGGAATAATAATTTGGAAGCAATCACTCTACCTGATTACAAGACTTATTATGTCACTACAGTAATTAAGAATGTGTGGTACTGGCAGTGATATATAGACATACAGACGAATGGAGCAGAATAGGGAACCCAGAAATAGCCTCACACAAGTACAGCCAACTGATTTTTGACAAAGCCGCAGAAGCACTTTGGTGGAAGAGAGGTTGTCTTTTTAACAAGTGGTACTGGATCAATTGGAAATCCATAGGTGAACGAATACCACATATCTAGACTAGTATCTGAAACACTCTGAAACCAAGTATCTGAAAGAACTCAAAACTGAACAATATGTATACCTATAGCTGATTCACTTTGCTATACAGCAGAAACTAAGACAACATTGTAAAGCAATTATACTCCAATAAAGATGTTTAAAAAAAAACCCACTATTTAACTCGTCTTATGACACTTATTTCTACAAAATAATTATGGACTTTTACTTAATCCTCATTTTAAAATAATAAAGTCTTAGGAGCCTTAGATTATCTATATATGTATCTATATCTGTATTTATCTATTCTCCTTAATGTCATTTCAGATATCATATAAGCTTCTACTCAAGAATAATAAAGAGGAAATTCACTTAAAAAAAACTGAACAATATAAAAATAATCCAATTAGAAAATCAGCAAAAGACATGCACAAACATTTCACTGAAGAAGATATACATATGGAATATAAAGACATGAAAAGATGTTCAACATCATTAGCCATTAGAAAAATGCAAATTAAAACCACAATGAAGTGTCACGACATACCTATCAGAATGGCTAAAATGAATAATGGTGATAATACAGCATGCTGGATTGGATGTGGAAAAACTGGATCACTCATAATTTGCTGGTGGGAATGTAACATGGTACCACCACTCTGGAAAATAATTTGGCAGTTACTTAAAACTAAAAGTAGACTGAAAATAAGTGTGTAGCACTCACACTTTTGGGCATTTATCCCAGAGAATGAAGACTTATTTTCATGCAGGAACTTACACACAAATATTCATACCACCTTTATTCATAATGGCCCCATACTGGACACAACCTAGATGTCCTTGTACATCTATACCATGGAATATTACTCAGCAAAAAAGGAACGAGCTATTGATATATGCATCAACATGGATAGCTCTCATGGGCATTATGCTGAGTGAAAATGCCAATCTCAAAAGGTTGAATACTGATTCAATTTATGTAACATTCTCAAATTGACAAAACTGTACAGATAGAGAACAGATTGGTAGTTGCCAGGGATTAAGGATGGTGCTGGAGGGCATTGGGTGTGACCATAAAAGTGGTAGCACAGGGGAGAACTTTGTGGTGATGGAATAGTTCTGTATCTTGTTTGTGGTGGTAGTTATATGAATCTACACATGACACAGAACTATACACATAGTTGTGCCAATGTCAGTTTCCTAGCTTTAATATTGTATTATAATCATTTTATTTTATTTTACTTTATTTTATTTGTTTTTTGGCCACACTGCATGGCGGAATATTAATTCCCTGATCAGGGATCAAACCTCTGCCACCTGCAGTGGAAGTGTGGAGTCTCAACCACTGTACTGCCAGGGAAGTCCTTATAATCATTTTAGATATAACCATTGTGGGAAACTAGATAAAAGGTACACAGGACTTCTGTCTACTATCTTCACAACTCCCTGTGAATCTATAATTATTTGAAACTAAAAGGTTTTTTTAAAAGATCATTCTAGTGGTTGTAGAATATGGGTGTGAGGGGGACTGGACAGGATGAAAGCAGGGACAACAGTCTGGAGACTCTTGCAAGGTGAAAGATGATGAGATCTGAACCTCAACAATATTTCTTGTGATGAAGAAAAGGGACAGATATAAGGGATGATAAGACAGTAGAATCAGCAGGACCTTTGAAATAACCAGCTGTAGGAAGTGAAGGACAGCAAGGAGTCTGGGATGACTTCCAGGTTTCTATCATTGGTAACTGAGTAGATACTAGAAGACTTAAGTAAAAGAAGACATAGCTTAGGAGCCTGACGTACACTAGAAATAGACAGAAGCCATGTTGTCCTTGTCTGTTACACCTTCATAAATCTAAAAGATGTTGTTTTCTTGAGAATTTTGTAGTATTCTTTTAAGTCTTTTGGGGTGTCCTATAGTCTGTTATGAAGCCAGGTATTCATGTGATTCTACCTTGGACTTCTTTCCTTGCCTAGCCTGGTACATCTACTTAAGAAATGAGTTTCAAAATACAGTACAAAGTCCCTTATCCTTGGTTTCTCTTTCACGGTTTCAATTACCCAAGGTCAACCATGATTCAAAAATATTAAATGAAAAATTCCAGAAGTAAACAATTCATGAGTTTTCTGGTTTTTTTAACATCTTTATTGGAGTATAATTGCTTTACAATGGTGTGTTAGTTTCTGCTGTATAACAATGTGAATCAGCTATACATATACATACATCCCCATATATCTTCCCTCTTGTGTCTCTCACACCCACCCTCCCTATACCACCCCTCTAGGTGGACACAAAGCACCAAGCTGATCTCCCTGTGCTATGTGGCTGCTTCCCACTAGTTATCTGTTTTACACTTTGTAGTGTATATATGTTCATACCACTTTCTCACTTAATCCCAGCTTACCCTTCCCCCTCCCCATATCCTCAACTCCATTCTCTATGTCTGTGTCTTTATTCCTTTCCTGCCCCTAGGTTCATCAGAACCTTTTAATTTTTTTTTAGATTCCATACATATGTGTTAGCATATGGCATTTGTTTTTCTCTTTCTGACATACTTCACTCTGTATGACACTCTCTAGGTCCATCCACCTCACTACAAATAACTCAGTTTCGTTCCTTTTTATGGCTGAGTAATATTCCATTGTATATATGTGCCACATCTTCTTTATCCATTCATCTGTTGATGGACACTTAGGTTGCTTCCATGTCCTGGCTATCGTAAATAGAGCTGCAATGAACATTTTGGTACATGACTCTTTTTGAATTATGGTTTTCTCAGGGTATATGCCCAGTAGTGGGATTGCTGGGTCATATGGTAGTTCTATTTTTAGTTTTTAAAGGGACTGCCATAATGTTCTCCATAGTGGTTGTATCAATTTACATTCTCCCCAACAGTACAAGAGGGTTCCCTTTTCTCCACACCCTCTCCAGCATTTATTGTTTGTAGATATTTTCATGATGCCCATTCTGACCATTGTGAGGTGATACCTCATTGTAGTTTTGATTTGCATTTCTCTAATGATTAGTCATGTCGAGCATCCTTTCATGTGTTTGTTGGCAATCTGTATCTCTTCTTTGGAGAAATGTCTATTTAGGTCTTCTGCCCATTTTTGAATTGGGTGTTTTTTTTTGGATATTGAGCTGCATGAGTTGCTTGTATATTTTGGAGATTAATCCTTTGTCAGTTGCTTAGTATGCAAATATTCTCTCCCATTCTGAGGGTTATCTTTCATCTTGTTTATGTTTTCCTTTGTTGTGCAAAAGCTTTTAAGTTTCATTAGGTCCCATTTGTTTTTTTGTTATTATTTCCATTTCGCTAGGAGGTGGATCAAAAAGGATCTTGCTGTGATTTATGCAATAGAGTGTTCTGCCTATGTTTTCCTCAAAGAGTTTTATAGTGCCTGGTCTTACATTTAGGTCTCTAATCCATTTTCAGTTTATTTTTGTGTATGGTGTTAGGGAGTATTCTAATTTCGTTCTTTTCTGTATAGCTGTCCAGTTTTCCGAGCACCACTTATTGAAGAGGCTGTCTTTTCTCCATTGTATATTCTTGCCTCCTTTATCAAAGATAAGGTTACCATATGTGCATGGGTTTATGTCTGGGCTTTCTATCCTGTTCCATTCATCTATATTTCAGTTTTTGTGCTAGTACCATACTGTCTTGATTATTGTAGCTTTGTAATATACTCTGAAGTCTGGGAGCTTGATTCCTCCAGCTCTGTTTTTCTTTCTCAAGATTGCTTTGGCTATTCAGCGTCTTTTGTGTTTCCATACAAATTGTGAAATTTTTTGTTCTAGTTCTGTGAAAAATGCCAGTGGTAGTTTGATAGGGATTGCATTGAATCTGTAGATTGCTTTGGATAGTAGAGTCATTTTCACAATGTTGATTCTTCCAATCCAAGAACATGGTATATTTCTCCACCTATTTGTATCATCTTTAATTTCTTTCATCAGTGTCTTATAGTTTTCTGCATACAAGTCTTTTGTCTCCTTAGGTAGGTTTATTCCTAGATATTTTATTCTTTTTGTTGCAATGGTAAATGGGAGTGTTTTCTTAATTTCACTCTCAGATTTTTCATCATTAGTGTATAAGAATGCCAGAGATTTCTGTGCATTAATTTTGTATCCTGCTACTTTACCAAATTCATTGATTAGCTCTAGTAGTTTTCTGGTAGCATCTTTAGGATTCTCTATGTATAGAATCATGTCATCTGCAAACAGTGGCAGTATTACTTCTTCCTTTCTGATTTGGATTCGTTTTGTTTCTTTTTCTTCTCTGATGTCTGTGGCTAGAACTTCCAAAACTATGTTGAATAAGAGTGGTGAGAGTGGGAAACCTTGTATTGTTCCTGATCTTTTAGGAAATGATTTCATTTTTTTGCCATTGAGAATGATGTTAGCTGTTGGTTTGTCATATATGGCCTTTATTATGTTGAGGTAAGTTCCCTCTATGCCTACTTTCTGGAGGGTTTTTATCATAAATAGGTGTTGAATTCTGTCAAAATCTTTTTCTGGATCTACTGAGATCATCATATGGTTTTTCTCCCTCGGTTTGTTAATATGGTATATCAAATTGATTCATTTGCGTATATTGATGAATCCTTGCATTCCTGGGGTAAACCCCACTTGATCATGGTGTATGATCCTTTTAATGTGCTGTTGGATTCTGTTTGCTAATATTTTGTTGAGGATTTTTGCATCTATGTTCGTCAGTGATATTGGCCTGTCGTTTTCTTTCTTTGTGGCATCTTTGTCTGGTTTTGGTATCATGTTGATGGTGGCCTCGTAGAATGAGTTTGGGAATGTTTCTCCCTCTGCTATATTGTGGAAGAGTTTGAGAAAGATAGGTGTTAGCTCTTCTCTAAATGTTTGATGGAATTCTCCTGTGAAGCCATCTGGTCCTGGACTTTAGTTTCTTGGAAGATTTTTAATCACAGTTTCAATTTCAGTGCTTGTGATTGGTCTGTTTATATTTTCTATTTCTTCCTAGTTCAGTCTCGGAAGGTCGTGCTTTTCTATTAATTTGTCCATTTCTTCCAGGTTGTCCATTTTATTGGCATATAGTTGCTTGTAGTAATCTCTCTTGATCCTTTGTATTTCTGCAGTGTCACTTGTTACTTCCCCTTTTTCCTTTCTAATTCTATTCATTTGAGTCTTCTCCCCTTTTTTCTTGTTGAGTCTGGCTAATGGTTTATCAAGTTTGTATATCTTCTCAAAGAACCAGCTTTTAGTTTTATTGATCTTTGCTATCGTTTCCTTCATTTCTTTTTCATTTATTTCTGATCTGATCTTTATGATTTCTTTCTTCTGCTACCTTTTGGGGTTTTTTTGTTCTTCTTTCTCTAATTGCTTTAGGTTTAAGGTTAGGTTGTTCATTTGAGATGTTTCTTGTTTCTTGAGGTAGGATTGTATTGCTATAAACTTCCCTTTTAGAACTACTTTTGCTGCATCCCATAGGTTTTGGGTCATTGTGTTTTCATTGTCATTTGTTTCTGCATATTTTTTTATTTCCTCTGTGATTTCTTCAGTGATCTCTTCGTTATTTACTAGTGTGTTGTTTAGCCTCCATGTGTTTGTATTTTTTACAGATTTTTTCCTGTAATTGATATCTAGTCTCATAGCATTGTGGTCAGAAAAGATACTTGATATGATTTCAATATTCTTAAATTTACCAAATCTGATTTGTGACCCAAGGTATGAGCTATCCTGGAGAATGTTCCATGAGCACTTGAGAAGAAAGTCTGATCTGTTGTTTTTGGATGGAATGTCCTATAAATATCAATTAAGTCCATCTTGTTTAATGTATCATTTAAAGCTTGTGTTTCCTTATTTTCATTTTGGGTCATCTGTCCATTGGTGAGAGTGGGGTGATAAAGTCCTCTACTATGATTGTGTTACTGTCAATTTCCCCTTTATGGCTGTTAGCATTTGCCTTATGTTTTGAGGTGCTCCTATTTTGGGTGAATAACTATTTACAATTGTTATATCTTCTTCTTGGATTGATCCCTTGATTATTATATAGTGTTCTTTGTCTCTTGTAATAGTCTTTATTTTAAAGTCTATTTTGTCTGATATGAGAATTGCTACTCTAGCTTTCTTCTGATTTCCATTTGCATGGAATATCTTCTTCCATCCCCTCACTTTCAGTCTGTATATGTCCCTAGGTCTGAAGTGGGTCTCTTTTAGACAGCATATATACGGGTCTTGTTTTTGTTTCCATTCAGCCAATCTTTGTCTTTAGGTTGCAGCATTTAATCCATTTACATTTAAGATAGTTATCGATATGTATGTGCCTATTACCGTTTTCTTAATTGTTTTGGGTTTGTTATTGTAAGTCTCTTCCTTCTGTTGTGTTTCCTGCCTAGAGAAGTTCCTTTAGCATTTGTTGGAGAGCTGGTTTGGTGGTGCTAAATTCTCTTAGTTTTTGCTTCTCTGTAAAGGTGTTAATTTCTCTGTCAAATCCAAATGAGATCCTTGCTGTTTAGAGTAATCTTTTTGTAGGTTTTTCCCTTTCATCACTTTAAATATGTCCTGCCACCACTCCCTTATGTCTTGCAGAATCTCTGCTGAAAGATCAGCTGTTAACCTTATGGGGATTCCCTTCTATGTTATTTGTTGTTTTTCCCATGCTACTTTTAATATCTTTTCTTTATATTTAATTTTTGATAGTTTGATTAATATGTGTCTTGGCATGTTTCTCTTTGGATTTATACTGTATGGGACTGTCTGCACTTCCTGGAATTGATTGACTATTTCCTTTCCCATATTAGGAAAGTTTTCAACTATAATCTCTTCAAATATTTTCTCAGTCCCTTTGTCTCTTCTTCATCTTGGACCCCTATAATTTGAATGTTGGTGCATTTAATGTTGTCCCAGAAGTATCTGAGACTGTCCTCAATTCTTTTCATTCTTTTTTTTTATTCTGCTCTGCGGTAGTTATTTCCACTGTTTAATCTTCCAGGTCACTTATCCTTTCCTCTGCCTCACTTATTCTGCTATGCATTCCTTCTAGAGAATTTTTAATTCCATTTATTGTGTTGTTCATCATGGTTTGTTTGCTCTTTAGTTCTCCTAGTTCCTTGTTAAACGTTTCTTCTATTTTCTCCATTCTATTTCCAAGATTTTGGATCACCTTTACTGTCATTACTCTGAATTCTTTTTCTGGTAAACTGCCTATTTCCTCTTCATTTCTTTGGTCTGGTGGATTTTTACCTTGCTCCTTCATCTGCTGTGTGTTTCTCTGTCTTCTCATTTTGCTTAACTTACTGTGTTTGGGGTCTCCTTTTTGCAGCCTGCATGTTCGTAGTTCCCGTTATTTTTGGTGTCTGTCCCCAGTGGCTAAGGTTGGTTCAGTGGGTTGTATAGGCTTCCTGGTGGAGGGGACTGGTGCCTGTGTTAAGGTGGCTGAAGTTGTATCTTGTCTTTCTGGTGGGCTTGACCATGTCCAGTGGTGTGTTTTGGGGTGTCTGCAAACTTATTATGATTTTTGGCAGCCTCTGTGCTGATGGGTGGGTTTGTGTTCCTGTCTTGCTAGTTGTTTGGCATGGGGTGTCCAGTAGTGTAGCTTACTGGTCGTTGAGTGGAGCTGGGTCTTACCATTGAGATGGAGATCTCTGGCAGAGCTTTCGCCGTTTGATATTACATGGGGCTTGGAGGTCTCTGGTGACCCTGTGTCCTGCACTCGGCTCTCCCACCTCAGAGGTTCAGGCCTGACACCTGGGCAGAGCACCAAGACCCTGTCAGCCACATGGCTCCGAATAAAAAAGAAAGCAAGAAAGAATGAAAAATAAATAAATAAAATAATGTTATTAAAATAGAAAAAAGAATTAAAAATAAAAATTTAGTTAAAAAAAGAAAGAAAGAAGAGAGCAACCAAACCCTAAAACAAATCCTCCAATGCTAACAAGCGCTAAAAATTATACTAAAAAAAAAAAAGACAGAACGCTAGGACAAATGGCAAAAGCAAAGCTATACAGACAAAATCACACAAAGCAGCATACAGATACACACTCACAAAAAGAGAAAAATCAAATAAATAAATATATATATATATATATATGTATACATAAAAAGTAAAAAAAAGGAAGGGTGCAACCAAATCAATAAACCAATATACCAATGATAATAAACTCTAAATACTAAACTAAGATAAATATAGGACCAGAAGCAAATTACATGCAGAAAGGAAATCCCAAGTCTACAGTTGCTCCCAAAGTCTAATGCCTCAGTTTTGGGACGATTCGCTGTCTATTCAGGTATTCCACAGATGCAGGGTATATCAGGCTGATTGTGGAGATTTAATCCACTGCTCCTGAGGCTGCTGGGAGAAATTACCCTTTCTCTTCTTTGTTCACACAGCTCCTCGGGTTCAGCTTTGGATCTGGCCCTGCCTCTGCGTGTAAGTCACCTGAGGTGTCTTTTGGGAAGTCTGAGGTCTTCTGCCAGTGTTCATTAGGTGTTCTGTATGAGTTGTTCCACATATAGATGTAGTTGTGATGTATTTGTAGGGAGGAAGGTGATCTCCACGTCTTACTCCTCTGCCATCTTGAAGGCGCCCCCTGGGCTCCAAAGGATCATCTCTGAGCCTCTGAAAAGCCTCAAAGCCACTTCTGAGATGTCTGTGATGTTTCTGCCAGGGGGCTGGTAGCATTTAGGGCCCTCCATTGAGGACCCAACTTGGAAAGAAAGTCACTGACCCTGGTTTAGATTTCACTGTGTCTGTTTGCTGTCTTACATTCGGGGCCTTTCCTGACGTCTAATTTTCCTTCTTCTCTTTCTATGTCACGGTATAGCACATGGAACTATATTCAATATTATTGTAACAACCTATAATGGAAAAGTATCTCAGTCCTCCTGGCTGGAATATCAATCCATCCATGTGGTCAAATATTCATTCAGACGAGGGCCATGTCCGAGGGATGGTGGAGCAACAAGACAGGAACTGGAGTCTCCGGCAGCTCGGAACCCTTACTGATCTTAGAATGCTCACCTCCAGTCCTGGGCACAGTCTCCCCCTGCTTGTACCAGGCTTGGTCTTTGTGACCACTGGGATACTGCAAAAGGGATGTCAGGGTATAGAGGAAACTTCCATTTTAGTCTTGCGTTCTTTATCTCGGGCTATAATAGGGGCAGTGTGGGCATGCAGCCAATTCATAAATTTTAAATTGCACACTGTTTTGAGTAGTGTGATGAAATCTCGCATAGTCCTGCTCCCTCCCACCCAGAATGTGAAACATTCCTCTGTTCAGCATATGCTGCCTGTTAGTCACTTAGTAGCTGTCTGGGTTATCAAATCAACTGTCCCAGTATCTCAGTGCTTGTGTTCAATTAACCCTTATTTTACTTAATAATGGCCCCAAAGTGCAAGAGTAGTGATTCTGGCAATTCAGATATGCCAAAAGGAAGCTGTAAAGTGCTTCCTTTAAGTGAAAAGGTGAAAGTTCTTAACTTAATAAGGGAAGAAGAAAAATCATATGCTGACGTTGCTAAGATCTGTAGTAAGAACAAAAAGATCTATGGTAAGAACGAGTCTTCTGTCTGTGAAATTGTGAAGAAGGAAAAAGAAATTTGTGCTAGTTTTGCTATCGCATCTTGAACTGCAAAAGTTATGGACACAGTACGCAATAAGTGCTTAGTTAAGATGGAAATGGCATTAAATTTGTACAATAAGATATTTTGAGAGAGAGAGACCACTTTCACGTAACTTTTATTACAGTATATTGTTATAACTGTTCTATTGTATTATTAGTTATTGTTAATCTCTTACATATCTTTATCATAGGTACGTAGGTATAAGAAAAAACAGTATATGCAGGATTCGGTACTGTCCATGGTTTGGGGCATCCACTGGGGGTCTTGGAACTTATTCCCTGCAAATAAGTGGGGGACTGCTGTGTGACTCCAGAGCTGTGTGACCACTGAGCTTTGATTCCTTTTTTCACCTGCAAAATGAGCACTGTATTTTGTGATAATATAGTCATAATGCTTCTCTCTCAGGTTTGTTCTGAAGAGTAAGTAATAATTACATTTATATGTAAAATACTTAATACATACCAAGCATCTAATAAATGCTTACTACTCCTGCTGTTACTACTGCTAACAATAAAAATTATAGTGACAGAAAATACAAAGATGTTGAAGTGTGATGGTTTCTGTCAATTGTGACCAGCTGCAGAAATGCTCAGAGTCTCTATAGTCAGTTTTTCCTCAATTTCTATTTTATAGTTCCTTCAGTGATCCTTAAAGAGTGGTCTGCCTATAAAGGGAAGTCACCTCAAACCCCTGAGCTGGTGTCTGCACTGACATTTCGGGAATGGACTTGCCCAAACCTCAAGAAGCTCTGGCTAGGCAAAGCAGTTGAGGACAAGAACAGAAGGATGCGTGCCTTCCTGGCCTGTATGAAGTCAGACACACCCAGTATGCTCAATCCGGCTAACGTCCCGACCCATCTGCTGCTCATGTGCTGTGTACTCCGGTAAGCCATGTGACCAGGAAGTGGTCAGTTCATTTCTATTTTAGTTTTTTTGACATTTCCTTTAAGCACATGGTTTTTATGGTATTTTGAGGTGGGGAGGTTTTATGTTTACTTCAGACTTCAGAAACATTGGAAATCAATTGCTATGATAGTCTCCTCAGTTTATGATCTTCTGTCATCATCAGCCCATGCATAAACACTCTTTTATTTTTGGTTTTATATTTGGTTTTTGTCCCCTTCCGCCTTTCTTCCTGATTCAGTCCCCTTCTCTCTACCCATAGTTATCCATTCTTGGGTATTTGATGTGTGTCCCTCCAAGCCATCTTCCATATATTTATATATATGTATATATAAATATATATATATATCCATGTACAATGTACAATCTATAGTGATGTTTATATGTGTAGATTTTTTCCTTTTTTAACATAAAAGATACTGTGTTGTACATATCATTCTATTTCTTACTTTTTCACTCAGTGTTATTTTGTAGATCTTTCTGTATTCGTATATGGTTCGTTCCTGATGACTGCTGAATTATATTCCAACAATTACTTATATCATAGTACTTTATTTTTTGTTTGATAGTTGTTTCCAGTTCTGGGGTATTGCAAACAGTGCTACAGGGAATATCTTCATAGATGTCTCTGTATCTTTGTGTTCCTGTGTCAGTTTATCTGAAGTATGTATTCAGGAGTTGAAGTCCTGGATCCTGTAAATATGCATATAGATTTTTCACCAAATATGGCCAAATTGCTCTTGATTATATTTGTTCTAAATTTATAGTCCTATGAAGAATGCATAAGGGTTTCTATTTCTTCATATTATTGCCAGGGCTGATATCTTATCACTTCTTAATTTTTGCTAATCCAGTGGGTTTCAAGTAGTCTTTTATTTTAATTTGTATTTATTTGACTACAGATGAGGTTCTTCTTCTTTTTTATATACATTAGCCATTTGTTTTCACATTCTCTGAAGTGCCTATTTATTTATCTTGCAAATTTTCTTTTAGGTTACTTGTCTTTTTTCTTTCTGATTACAAAAGTTTCTTGTGAGATTGGGATTGACATACATACACTACTATGTATAAAATAGATAACTAATGAGAACCTGCTGTATAGCACAGGGAACTTTACTCAGTGCTCTGTGGTGACCTAAATGGGAAGGAAATCCAAAAAATAGGGAATATATGTATACATATAGCTGATTAACTTGGCTGTACAGCAGAAACTAACACAACATTGTAAAGCATCTATACCCCAATTAAAAAAAGAATACCCAAGAAGTGACAATGGTGATGGCAACTGGCTATCTTTATGCAAATGAAAATTTGGTTCAACTTTCTTTAGGGCAATTTAGCAATCTGTATATAAATGACAATTTAGCAAGACTGTATGTTAAACCTTAAATACATAATATACCCTAAAAAAATAGACATACAAATGAAGCAAATATCTTTTCTATATCTGTGTGTGTATGTGTCAAATATCTTTTCCAGTCAGCCACAATTTTTTAGAAATTTATGTACAATATCCTTTTTAGAACAAAAGTATTTCATTCTCACTGACCTTTCATTATTATGATTTCATACATACAGAAAAGTGGGACTTCCCTGGTGGTCCAGTGGTTAAGACTCCACACTTCCGCTGCAGGGGGCTTGGGTTCCATCCCTGGTCAGGGAGCTAAGATCCCGCATGCCACACCATGTGGCATGGCCAAAAAAAAAAAAACATACAGAAAAGTTGCAAGGATAGGATGGCAAACACTCATATGACCACCACTTAGATTCTGTAATTAACAGCTTTATACCATATAACCATATAAACACTCATATGACCACAACTTAGATTCTATAATTAACAGCTTTATACCATATAACCGTATAACTATCCCTCTCTCCATCTCTAGCCATCCGTTTATCCATCCTTTTTGATGCATTTCCAAGTAATTTGCAGATATCAGTACACTTTACCAACAAGTATTTAAGTTGATTTTGTCAAACCCATCAATCTGTACATTTATGGTGTGTGCCTTGGGGATCTTATTTAATAAATTCTTCCCTACCCCTGGGTCATAAAGATGTGTCTCCTTTTTCTGTAACTATAGTGTAACTGTTTACATTATAGTTTTATAATGTTGCCTTCCATGTTTTTAATATAGTAGGTATTTATTCTGTATATGCTGTATAAAAGGATCTAATTTTATTTTCTCTACATAATAAGCCAGTTTTCCCAACCCCATTTATTAAATGACCTGTTCTCTCCCCATTGATTTGTGTTACCACCATTACTAGGTACTAAGTTCCTGTATATACTTGAGTCCGTTCCTGGATTCTATTTTGTTCCATTGCCTACTTGCTCCCTTGCCAGTATCACGTTCTGTCAATTATTAAGGGTTTGTAATTTACCTTAATATCAGGTCAGGTAAATCTCCACTCTGCTTTTCTTGTTGCAGACTTGTACTAACTATTCCGGAACCACATAAATCTTTTATTTTTTAATATCTTTATTGGAGTATAATTGCTTTACAATGTTGTTAGTTTCTGCTGTACAACAAAGTGAATCAGCTATAAATATACATATATCCCCATATGCCCTCCCTCTTGCGTCTCCCTCCCACCTTCCCTATCCCACCCTTCTAGGTCGTCACAAAACATGGAGCTGAACTCCCTGTGCTATGCAGCAGCTTCCCACTAGCCATCCATTTTACATTTGGTAGTGTATATATGTCAATGCTACTCTCTAACTTCATCCCAGCTTCCCCGTCCCCCGCTGTGTCCTCAAGTCCGTTCTCTACATCTGCGTCTTTATTCCTGCCCTGCCACTAGGTTCATCAGTACCACTTTTTTACTTTCCATATATATGCGTTAGCATACAGTATTTGTTTTTCTCTTTCTGACTTACTTCACTCTGTATGACAGACTCTAGGTCCATCCAACTCACTACAAATAACTCAATTTCATTCCTTTCTCTGGCTGAGTAATATTCCATTGTATACATGTGCCACATCTTCTTTATCCATTCATCTGTCGATGGACACTTAGGTTGCTTCCGTGTCCTGGCTATCGTAAATAGTGCTGCAATGAACATTGTGGTACATGACTCTTTTTTTTTTATCACACCACCATCCCCACACCCCCACAGCTTTCCCCCCTTGGTGTCCATACATTTTTTCTCTACATCTGTGTCTCAACTTCTACCCTGCAAACCGGTTAATCTGTACGATTTTTCTAGGTTCCACATACATGCGTTAATATATGATATTTGACTCTTTTTGAATTATGGTTTTCTCAGAGTATATGCCCAGTAGTGGGATTGCTGGGTCATATGGTAGCTCTATTTTCAGTTTTTTAAGGAACCTCCATCTGTTTTCCATAGTGGCTGTATCAACTTGCATTCCCACCAACAGTGCGGGAGAGTTCCCTTTTCTCCACGCCCTCTCCAGCATTTATTCTTTCTAGATTTTTTGATGATGGCCATTGTGACTAGTGTGAGGTGATACCTCATTGTGGTTTTGATTTGCATTTCTCTAATGATTAGCGATGTTGAGCATGTTCTCTTGTGTTTGTTGGCAACCTGTATATCTTCTTTGGAGAAATATCTATTTAGGTTTTCTGCCCATTTTTGGATTTGGCTTTTCTTTGTTTTTGGTTTTTTTTTTTTTTTGATATTGAGCTGCATGAGCTGCTTGTATATTTGGGGGATTAATCCTTTGTCAGTTGCTTTGTTTGCAGATATTTTCTCCCATTCTGAGGGTTGTCTTTCCATCTTGTTTATGGTTTCCTTTGCTGTGCAAAAGCTTTTAAGTTTCACTAGGTCCCACTTCTTTATTTTTAATTTTATTTCCATTGCTCTAGGAGGTGGGTCAGAAAGGATCTTGCTTTGATTTATGTCATAGGTGTCCTGCCTATGATTTCCTCTAAGAGTTTGATAGTGTCTGGCCTTACATTTAGGTCTTCAATCCATTTTGAGTTTATTTTTGTGTATGGTGTTAGGGAGTTTTCTTTTTTTCATATTCATATTCTTTCCAGGAAGTGTTCAAATATCATTCTTTTACATGTAGCTGTCCATTTTCCCCAGTAGCACTTATTGAAGAGGCTGTCTTTTCCCCATTGTGTATTCTTGCCTCCTTTGTCAAAGATAAGGTGACCATATGTGAGTGGGTTTATCTGTGGGCTTTCTATCTTATTCCATTGATCTATATTTCTATTTCTGTGCCAGTACCATACTGTCTTGATTACAGTAGCTTTGTAGTATAGTCTAAAGTCAGGGAGCCTGATTCCTCTAGCTCCATTTTTCTTTCTCAAGATTGCTTTGGCTATTTGGGGTCTTTCTGTGCATTAATTTTGTATTCTGCTACTTTACAAAATTCATTGATTACCTCTGGTATTTTCCTGGTGGCATCTTTAGGATTTGCTGTGTATGGTATCATGTCATCTGCAAACAGTGACAGTTTTATTTCTTATTTTCCAATTTGGATTCTTTTTATTTGTTTTTCTTCTCTGATTGCCATGGCTGGGACTTCCAAAACTATGTTGAATAATATTGGCAAGAGTGGACACCCTTGTCTTTTTCCTGATATTAGAGGAAATGCTTTCAGTTTTTCACCATTGAGAATGATGTTGGCTGTGGGTTTGTCATAAATTGCTTTTATTATGTTGAGGCAGATTACCTCTATGACCACTTTCTGGAGAGTTTTCATCATAAATGTATGTTGAATTTTGTCAAAAGCTTTTTCTGCATCTATTGAGATGATCATATGATTTTTCTCCTTTAATTTGTTAATATGGAGTATCACATTAATTGATTTGCATATATTGAAGAATCCTTGCATTCCTGGGATAATCACCACTTGATCATGGTGTATGATCCTTTTAATGTGCTATTGGATTCTGTTTGCTAGTAGTTTGTTGACGATTTTTGCATGTATGTTCATCAGTGATATTGGCCTGTAATCTTTTTTGTGACATCTTTGTTTGGTTTTGGTATCTGTGATGGTGGCCTCGTAGAATGAGTTTGGGAGTGTTCCTCCCTCTGCTATATTTTGAAAGAGTTTGAGAAGGATAGGTGTTAGCTCTTCTCTAAATGTTTGATAGAATTTACCTGTTAAGCGATCTGGCCCTGGGCGTTTGTTTGTTGGAAGAATTTTTTTTCTTTTTTTAATACCTTACTAAACTTTTATGGGGATTTACTTTTTTTTAACATCTTTATTGGAGTATAATTGTTCTATAATGGTGTGTTAGTTTCTGATTTATAACAAAGTGAATCAGCTATACATATACATATATCCCCATATCTCCTCCCTCTTGCGTCTCCTTCTCACCCTCTCTATCCCACCTGTCTAGGTGGTCACAAAGCACCGAGCTGATCTCCCTGTGCTATGTAGCTGCTTGCTGGAAGACTTTTAATCACACTTTCAATTTCAGTGCTTGTGATTGGTCTGTTTATATTTTCTATTTCTTTCCGGTTCAATCTTGGAAGGTTGTACTTTTCTAAGAATTTGTCCATTTCTTCCAGGTTGTACATGTTATTGGCATTTAGTTCCTTGTAGTAGTCTCTTATGATCCTTTGTATTTCTGCAGTGTCAATTGTTACTTCTCCATTTTCATTGCTAATTCTGTTGATTTGAGTCTTCTCCCTTTTTTTCCTGATGAGTCTGGCTATTGGTTTATCAATTTTATTTATCTTCTGAAAGAACCAACTTTTAGTTTTATTGATGTTTGCTATTGTTTCCTTCCTTTCTTTTTCATTTTTTTCTGATCTGATCTTTATGATTTCTTTCCTTCTACTAACGTTAGGTTTTTTTGTTCTTCTTTCTGTAATTGCTTTAGTGTAAGGTTACGTTGTTTATTTGAGATTTTTCTTATTTATTGAGGTAGGCTTATATTGCTATAAACTTCCCTCTTAGAACTGCTTTTGCTGCATCCCATAGGTTTTGGATCATTGTGTTTTCATTGTCATTTGTCTCTAAGTATTTTTTGATTTCCTCTTTGATTTCTTCAGTGATCTCTTGGTTATTTAGTAGCATATTGTTTAGCCTCCATGTGTTTGTATTTTTTGCAGTTTTCTTCCTGTAATTGAAATCTAGTCACATAGCGTTGTGGTCGGAAAAGATACTTGATATGATTTCAATTTTTTTAAATTGATTTGTGACCCAAGATATGATCTATCGTGGAGAATGTTCCATGAGCACCTGAGAAGAAACTGTATTCTGTTGTTTTTGGATGGAATGTCCTATAAATATCAACTAAATCCATCTTGTTTAATGTAGAATTTAAAGATTGTGTTTCCTCATTTATTTTCATTTTGGATGATCTGTCCATTGGTGAAAGTGGGGTGTTAAAGTCCCCTACTATGATTGTGTTACTGTCGATTTCCCCTTTTATGGCTGTTAGCATTTGCCTTATGTATTGAGGTGCTCCTATGTTGGGTGCATAAATATTTACAATTGTTATATCTTCTTC
>NC_041234.1:34358908-34360377 GCF_002837175.3 Physeter macrocephalus | reverse complement strand
TGGATTCTTTTTATTTGTTTTTCTTCTCTGATTGCCATGGCTGGGACTTCCAAAACTATGTTGAATAATAGTGGCAAGAGTGGACACCCTTGTCTTTTTCCTGATATTAGAGGAAATGCTTTCAGTTTTTCACCATTGAGAATGATGTTGGCTGTGGGTTTGTCATAAATTGCTTTTATTATGTTGAGGCAGATTACCTCTATGACCACTTTCTGGAGAGTTTTCATCATAAATGTATGTTGAATTTTGTCAAAAGCTTTTTCTGCATCTATTGAGATGATCATATGATTTTTCTCCTTTAATTTGTTAATATGGAGTATCACATTAATTGATTTGCATATATTGAAGAATCCTTGCATTCCTGGGATAATCACCACTTGATCATGGTGTATGATCCTTTTAATGTGCTATTGGATTCTGTTTGCTAGTAGTTTGTTGACGATTTTTGCATGTATGTTCATCAGTGATATTGGCCTGTAATCTTTTTTGTGACATCTTTGTTTGGTTTTGGTATCTGTGATGGTGGCCTCGTAGAATGAGTTTGGGAGTGTTCCTCCCTCTGCTATATTTTGAAAGAGTTTGAGAAGGATAGGTGTTAGCTCTTCTCTAAATGTTTGATAGAATTTACCTGTTAAGCGATCTGGCCCTGGGCGTTTGTTTGTTGGAAGAATTTTTTTTCTTTTTTTAATACCTTACTAAACTTTTATGGGGATTTACTTTTTTTTAACATCTTTATTGGAGTATAATTGTTCTATAATGGTGTGTTAGTTTCTGATTTATAACAAAGTGAATCAGCTATACATATACATATATCCCCATATCTCCTCCCTCTTGCGTCTCCTTCTCACCCTCTCTATCCCACCTGTCTAGGTGGTCACAAAGCACCGAGCTGATCTCCCTGTGCTATGTAGCTGCTTGCTGGAAGACTTTTAATCACACTTTCAATTTCAGTGCTTGTGATTGGTCTGTTTATATTTTCTATTTCTTTCCGGTTCAATCTTGGAAGGTTGTACTTTTCTAAGAATTTGTCCATTTCTTCCAGGTTGTACATGTTATTGGCATTTAGTTCCTTGTAGTAGTCTCTTATGATCCTTTGTATTTCTGCAGTGTCAATTGTTACTTCTCCATTTTCATTGCTAATTCTGTTGATTTGAGTCTTCTCCCTTTTTTTCCTGATGAGTCTGGCTATTGGTTTATCAATTTTATTTATCTTCTGAAAGAACCAACTTTTAGTTTTATTGATGTTTGCTATTGTTTCCTTCCTTTCTTTTTCATTTTTTTCTGATCTGATCTTTATGATTTCTTCTGCTAACTTTGGGGATTTTTTTGTTTGTTTGTTTGTTTGCTGTTGTTCATCTTTCTCTAATTGCTTTAGATTTAAGGTTAGGTTGTTTATTTGAGATGTTTCTTCTTTCTTCAGGTAGTATTGTATTGCTATAAACTTCCCTCTTAGAACTGCTTTTGCTGCA
>NC_041234.1:34352770-34358860 GCF_002837175.3 Physeter macrocephalus | reverse complement strand
TTTTCATTGTCATTTGTTTCTAGGTATTTTTTGATTTCCTCTTTGATTTCTTCAGTGATCTCTTTGTTGTTTAGTAGGATCTTCTTTAGACTCCATGTGTTTGTATTTTTTACAGTTTTTTTCTTGAAATTTATATCTAGTCTCATAGCTTTGTGGTCAGAAAAGATGATTGATACAATTTCAGTTTCTTAAACTTACCGTGGCTTGATTAGTGACCCAAGATGTGATCTATCCTGGAGAACGTTCTGTGTGCACATGAGAAGAAAGTATATTGTGTTGTTTTTGGATGGAATGTCCTATAAATATCAGTTAAGTCCATCTGGTCTAATGCGTCGTTTAAAGTTTGTGTTTCCTTATTTATTTTCTGTTTGGATCATCTGTCCATTGGTGTAACTGGGTTGTTCAAGTCGCCTACTATTATTGTGTTGCTGTCGATTTCCCCTTTTATGGCTGTTAGCAGTTGCCTTATGTATTGAGGTGTTCCTATGTTGGGTGAATAGATATTTACAGTTGTTATAGCTTCTTCTTGGATTGATCCTTTGATCATTATGTAATGTCATTTCTTGTCTCTTGTAACATTCTTTATTTTAAAGTCTATTTTGTCTAATATGAGTGTTAGTACTCCATCTTTCTTTTGATTTCCAGTTGCATGGAATATCTTTTTCCATCCCCTCACTTTGAGTCTGTATATGTCCCTAAGTCTGAAGTGGGTCTCTTGTAAACAGCATATGTAGGATCTTGTTTTGTATCCATTCAGTCAGTCTGTGTCTTTTGGGTGCAGCATTTAATCCATTTACATTTAAGGTAATTATTGATATGTATGTTTGTCCTGCCACTCCCTTCTGGCTTGCAGAGTTTCTGCTGAAAGATCAGCTGTTATCCTTATGGGGATTCCCTTGTATGTTATTTGTTGCTTTTCCCTTGCTGCTTTTAATATTTTTTCTTTGTGTTTAATTTTAGTTAGTTTGATTAATACATATCTCGGCCTGTTTCTCCGGTATGGGACTCTCTGCGCTTCCTGGTCTTGATTGTCTTATTTCGTTTCCCATGTTGGGGAAGTTTTCGACTATAATCTATTCAAATATTTTTTCAGACCCTTTCTTTATTTCTTCTTCTTCTGGGATGCCTCTAATTTAAATGTTAGTGTGGTTAATGTTGTCCCAGAGGCCTCTGCGACTGTCCTCAATTCTTTTCATTCTTTTTTCTTTATTCTGCTCTGCAGCAGTTTTTTCCACCATTCTGTCTTTCAGCTCACTTTCCATTCTTCTGCCTCAGTTATTCTGCTATTGATTCCTTCTAGAGTATTTTTAATTTCAGTTTTTGTGTTGTTCATCATTGTTTGTTTGCTCTTTAGTTTTTCTAGGTCTTTGTTAAACATTTCTCGTATTTTCTCCATTCTATTTCCACAATTTTGTATCATCTTTGCTATCATTACTCTGAATTCTTTTTCAGGTAGACTGCCTATTTCCTCTTCATTAGTTTAGTCTGGTGGGTTTTTACCTTGCTCCTTCATCTGCTGCATATTTCTCTTCTCATTTTGTCTTCTCATTTTGTCTTCATTTGTCTTCTCATTTTGTCTAATTTACAGTACTTGAGGTCTCCTTTCCCCGGGCTGCAGGGTTGTAGTTCCTTTTGTTTCTGTCCTCTGCCTCCGGTGGTGAGGTTGGTCCAGTGGCTTGCGTAGGCTTCCTGATGGGAGGGATTGTTGCCTGCGTCCTGAGGGGGTGGAGCTGAGTCTTTTCCCTTTATGAGCAGGGCCATTTCAGTTGGTGTGTTTTGGGGTGTCTGTGAGCTTAGTGTGACTTTAGGTAGTCTGTGTGCTAATGGGTGGGTTTGTGTTCCTGTCTTGTTTGTTGTTTTTTGTGAGGTGTCCAGCACTGGGATCTTCTGACAGCTGGGTGGAGTCGGGTCTTGGATTTAAATAGAGGCCTCTGTGGGAACTCTCAGTGATTAATGTTCCCTGGGGCTGGGAATTCTCTAGTGGTCCAGCACCCTGGACTCAGTGCTCCCACCCCAGAGCTTCAGGCCCAATGTCTGGTCGAGGGACCAAGGCCTCACAAGTCACTTGTCCCAGCAGTAAAACGGATTTTTAAAAAAGACTAAGAAAACCCCAGACAAATGGTAAAAAGTAAAATCAAACAGAAACAAGGAAACACGCACACACACAGAAGAAACAAAAACGGACCCAAATAAATCATAAAGCAAGAGAACAACCAGGCAAACGAAACAATCCAAGAACGAAATCAAACAATTAAAAAGAAAACTGAGAAAAAACACAGAACCGAAAAACAAAACCAAATCAGACTGCTAACTGAACAATGAAGCAAAGAAACAAAACAAACTGATGAAGATGATTTTTAAAAAGGGAAAAGAGAAAGGGGAAAGAAGACTGAACAGAAAAGCAATGTAGATATAGAAATATTTAAAAAATAAAGTAGAAAATATCTTAAGGAAGAAGAAAAAGACAAATAAAATCAAACAAAAACAGAAACAAGGAAACATACACACACATAAAAGAAACAGAAACAGAGCCAAATAAAACAAAAAGCAAAAAAACAACCAGACAAATAGAAGAACTCAAAAGCGAAATCAAACAATTAGGATTAAAAGTAACAAAAACACATAACCTAAAAACCATACCAAAGTTGTGCGCCACCTGAAGAATAAAGCAAGGAAACAGAACAAACTGATAAAAATGATTTTAAAAAATAATAACAAAAGAAAAAGGGAAAAAACACAGGACAACAGAAAAGCAAAGTAGAAATGGAAATATATATATATAAGAAAAATATATTAAAGATAAAGAAGAAGAAAAAAATAAGGAAAACGAACACAGAACAGAAAAGCAAAGTAAAAATAGAAATATATTTTTAAAAAGATAAAAATAAAAAGTGAATATGTTATAAAACATGGAGATCCCAAAAGACTAAATGTAAGAAAATACACTAAAGAGAAAAAAAGGAAAAACAAAACAAAAAAGTCAGAACCAACAACAGAATGAATCAAAGCATAGTAAAATTAATAGTAATAATTATGTTTCCCTGGGGTCTCTGCTGTAAGTGTCCTTGCACACACCGTGAGCCACAGCCCACCTCCGCCTCCCCAAGAGGCCCTCCTGTGCCCCTTGGCTGGTGTCTGGAACTTCTGTGGGCCTTGTGGGGACCACTCAGACTCTGATCTGACCCATTCCTGCGTGTGCTTGTCCCCAAAGTCCACAGCTCCCAGAACCAGAACATTTTCTTTTGTGGGAACACTCATTGTTTACTCAGATATTCCGTAGACGCAGGGTCTACCTAGCTGATCATGGGGATTTAATCTGCAGCTTGTACAGCTGATGGAAAGATTTTCCATCTTATTCCTTGGTCACCCTGTCCCTGGGGTTCAGCTTTCGTTTTATCCCCACCTCTGTGGGTGGTCCACCCACAGGAGTCTGGTCCTGAGGCTGCCTTCTAGTTCTCGGGTCTGCCCCTGTGAGCACTGGGCACAGAGGTGGTATGACTGCTTGGAACGTGGGTGCCCCAGTGGCACCAAATGCCCACATGAATCTTTATTGTTCCATATGTAATTTAGAATTAGTCCAGTTTCCACAAAATCTTTTTGGGTTTTTTTGGTCAATGAATTGGATTTATAGATTAATTTAGGGAGAATTGACATCTTTATAATGTTGTCTTCCCATCCAAAGATCATAGTTTACTTCTCCCTTTATTCAGGTCTCTTTCTTTATGTCTTTTTTTTGAAGTATAGTTGATTTACAGTATTATTTTAGTTTCAAGTGTACAGAAGTTTATGTCCTAAATAGAGTCAATTTTCTTTCATAGACATCTTCTGCATTTTAAATTAATTCCTAGGTACTTGATATATATTATTGTGATTGTCGATGGTATTTTTTTACACGTTTTTTACACATTGTTTATTTGCTGATGTAGAGTGAGTTTTTGTGCAAAGAGGAAGTCAGTCCCTACAAGTCACCAGAGGGTTACAGAGCTTTGAGCTTTGAAACTGGACAAACCTTAGTTTGAATTCTGGCTCTGGAACTTTTCAGCTTGGATAAGTCACTTTTACCTTTTAGAGCCATGGTCCCCAACCTTTTTGGCACCAGAGACCAGTTTCATGGAAGACAGTTTTTCCACAGATGGGGGGGGGATGGTTCAGGTGGTAATGCAAGCGATGAGGGGGATGGTTCAGGCAGTAATGCGAGTGATGGGGAGCGGCAGATGAAGCTTCACTCGGTTGCCCACCACTCATCTCCTGCTGTGCAGCCCAGTTCCTAACCAGTCTGCGGCCCGGGTGTTGGGGACCCCTGTTTTAGAGTATCCATTTCCTCACCATAAATGGGTGTAATAATTCTTAATTCTCAGAGCTGTTTGAGGATTGAGATAATGTATGCAGGGGCCCTATCACATAATAGATTCTTAATATATGTTAATATTCTAACTGCCTTGACATTAAGATTGGTGACTTAAGAAGTCTTCCCGGGCTTCCCTGGTGGCGCAGTGGTTGAGAGTCCGCCTGCCAATGCAGGGGACACGGGCTTATGCCCCAGTCCGGGAAGATCCCACATGCCGTGGAGCGTCTAGGCCCGTGAGCCATGGCTGCTGAGCCTGCGCGTCCGGAGCATCCTGTGCTCTGCGACAGGAGAGGCCACAGCAGTGAGAGGCCTGCATACCGCCAAAAAAAAAAAAGAAGTCTTCCCAATAGGAATAATGGATAGGATTCATTCCTCCTAGCTCCTTAACACATTCCTGGGCCACATCCCTACATTATCCCATATTAACTCTTGAATTACATGTTTTACCTTTTTTCTCAAAAGTATAGTAATAGCTCATTTTCCCATTTATTTGATTCTCTGGGTTTTTTGGAACACATCCAGAACATGAAAGTAAGTTAAAATGGCTTATTAATAGCTCTAATAGCTATCACAAAGACTATGCTCTCATAGGTTCTATATGCTTCCCCTGAAGAGAACCCCTTAGTCTTCTGCTCAACCTATTTATCCTTAATTTAGACACATTTCTGACAATTTGGTAATCTGATTTCCCAGTGTACAACAGATCAGTAGTAGCAAATTGTAAGGGAGGTGAGACAGGGAGTAAGAGCTATTCTTAGAACCAGCCCCAGTGATACCAATGATAAGTGATAGGCTACTCCCTAAAAGCAGGGGAAAAGATATAAAGATTACTTTTAAAAAGACCTAAACACCCAAAAAGAAGAAGCACCATCTGAAGTCTTTTAGTGTAGGGGGAGGCTGCCCTGTAAAAGGCAGTAACTCATATATAAGATCATTATTACAGCATAAGGCAATTATCAGTGTTTACATAATCATCAAGAACACGTTCTACAATATTACATGTTACGTACCTGGAATTGTGCTAAGTCAGCCCTTTGTATACGATGGTATTAATCCTCATAATAGTGCTGAAAAGCATTATTTATCTCCATTTATAGAAGAGGAGACAAAAGCTCAAAGAGAAGTGACTTGTAAAGGTTACATAACTAATAAGGGGTTGTGCAAGAGTTTGAACCCAAGTCTCTCCAACTTCCAATTCCTATGTTTTTTTAACGTCTTTATTGGAGTATAACTGCTTTACAATGGTGTGTTAGTTTCTGCTTTATAACAAAGTGAATCAGTTATACATATACATATGTTCCCATATCTCTTCCCTCTTACGTCTCCCTCCCTCCCTCCCACCCTCCCTTTCCCACCCCTCTAGGCGGTCACAAACCACCGAGCTGGTCTCCCTGTGCTATGCGGCTGCTTCCCACTAGCTATCTATTTTACGTTTGGTAGTGTATATATGTCCATACCACTCTCTCACTTTGTCACAGCTTACCCCTCCCCCTCCCCATATCCTCAAGTGCATTATCCAGTAGGTCTGTGTCTTTATTCCCATCTTACCCCTAGGTTCTTCATGACCTTTTTTTTTTCCTTAGATTCCATATATATGTGTTACCATACAGTATTTGTTTTTCTCTTTCTGACTTACTTCACTCTGTATGACAGACTCTAGGTCCATCCACCTCACTACAAATAGCTCAGTTTCGTTTCTATCTATGGCTGAGTAATATTCCATTGTATATATGTGCCACATC
>NC_041234.1:34335814-34352075 GCF_002837175.3 Physeter macrocephalus | reverse complement strand
TTTGCAAATATTTTCTCCCATTCAGAGGGTTGTCTTTTTGTCTTGTTTATGGTTTCCTTTGCTGTGCAAAAGCTTTTAAGTTTCATTAGGTCCCATTTGTTTATTTTTGTTTTTATTTCCATTTCTCTAGGAGATGGGTCAAAAAGGATCTTGCTGTGATTTATGTCATAGAGTGTTCTGCCTGTGTTTTCCTCTAAGAGTTTGATAGTGTCTGGCCTTACATTTAGGTCTTTAATCCATTTTGAGTTTATTTTTGTGTATGGTGTTAGGGAGTGTTCTAATTTCATACTTTTACATGTACCTGTCCAGTTTTCCCAGCACCATTTATTGAAGAGGCTGTCTTTTCTCCACTGTATATTCTTGCCTCCTTTATCAAAGGTAAGGTGACCATATGTGCGTGGGTTTATCTGTGGGCGTTCTATCCTGTTCCATTTATCTATATTTCTGTTTATGTACCAGTACAATACTGTCTTGATTGCTGTAGCTTTGTAGTATAGTCTGAAGTCTGGGAGCCTGATTCCTCCAGCTCCATTTTTCGTTTTCAAGATTGCTTTGGCTATTCGGGGTCTTTTGTGTGTCCATACAAATTGAGAAATTTTTTGTTTCAAGATTGCTTTGGCTATTCGGGGTCTTTTGTGTTTCCATACAAATTGTGAAATTTTTTGTTCTACTTCTGTGAAAAATGCCAATGGTAGTTTGATAGGGGTTGCATTTCCTATGGTTTTTAAAAGGCAAAATGGTAGAAAAATGTAGTTTTAAAGATTAATATAAAATCTTATTGGAAATTTAAAATTCAACTTTAAATGAAAATTAACTTATCCTAAGTACTGCATTGCCCATCAATGTAAAGACTGGGTAGTGTACTTCACTGGTGGCACAGTGGTTAAGAATCCGCCTGACAGTACTGGGGACACAGGTTCGATCCCTGGTCTGGGAAAACCCCACATGCCATGGAGCAAGTAAGCCCGTGCACCACAGCTACTGAGTCTGCTCTCTAGAGCTCGTAAGCCACAACTGCTAAGCCTGCATGCCACAGCTACTGAAGCCCGCGTGCCTAGAGCCCATGCTCTGCAAAAAGAGAAGCCACCACAATGAGAAGCCTGTGCACTGCAACAAAGAATAGCCCCCACTTTCCGCAACTAGAGAAAGCTCGCGCACAGCAACAAAGACCCAACACAGCCAAAATAATAATGATAATAATTTTTTAAAAAAAGACTGGATAGGAACACTGAACTATGCCCTGATTGAGTAATAGGAATCTAAACTCCTCAATTGCTTCTAGTAACTATAGTTAAGGGATACCTTTTATGAAAGTAAAGTAATGCTGAGCAATTTGTGGCTAAAACTTAAGTTGGTGCAGCTCTTGGACAGTTGGCCTAGAGAAATGAGAGTCTTCTAGGAAAGCTTGATATAGTTTGAGGAAGGCAGAAACTTTATACATATAATAGTCACCACTGAGGAGGGTTGGATAATGAGGAACTCTGTCAGGCTTCTAGAGGTGGGATGCAGCCCTGTTGAATAAGGAGAACCATGTACCAAGGCCCTACCATTTCTAGCACAGGTTCTTTCCAATCTCAACATTTTTCCGGAAATAGAACATGAAATTGAACAAAGTTGTTTCTCTAGATTCATGGCTGAAGTTAAAGAGTCTCTTCAGAGAAATAGTTCTATTAAGAAGCAGCAGATTCATTCCCAGCTGTACGTAATAGGATATTTGAGTTAACCATGTGCCATCCTGATATATAAAGAGTAAAGGTATATAAAAACTAGTCTGTTCACCTGACAAAATAATTCTTAAGTTCTTTGGGAAAAGCAAATGAGTAAGAATAGATTGGAATTTTTTTTAAAGATCAGTAAGAGGAGTCTTGGCTCAAATAACATCAAAAAAAAGCCAGAATGTATTATAAATGTATACTAAAATGATATGATACTGGCACAAAAATTGACCGGTCATTGTTTTAGAGCAGCTAATACTAAGACCCTAGACACATAATAACTTAAAATGTGCTAAAGAAAGCTTCACAAATCAATGAGGAATAGATGAAATTTTTAATAATTGTTGAGAAAATTGGGTTGGTATCTTGGGAGAAAACATCAAGTTAGAGCCTTACCACACATAAATTCTAGATAAATTGATTATAGAGATAAATTTAAAGAAAAAAAGATAGCAGGTAGAATAAAAACCAAGCAATGATTTACCTGATCTTGAGACAAGAAAGCAGTTTTTTAAATGAAAATAAATAAAGAAGCCTCAAGCCCAGGGCATTGTCAAAAACAATAGCAAAATCAATGGCAAACAGTTGGGGGGACAAATATCTCAGTTACCTGTGGCTGCAATACACCATGCCAAAAATTTAACTGGGAGATCTGAGCAATAAAACAACCATAAAGGGCTTGGATAAGCTCTCATATAGTCCTGGGAATCTGGAAGATTGTGTACATGTACAAGTCTGCATACAGACTCAGGAGAGACTTAGAGCCCCAATTACATATTCATACCTGGCTGAACATGATACCTACATAAGAAAAAAATAAAAGCCAGACATAAGCTGCTTGAATTTTTAATGCATGCCCCAACCTACATATAGATCCCCTTTGCAAAAATGGAAGCTTTATTGGCCCAAGATATTTATGCACAACCTTTGACTAATCATTGGCTGGCTAATAAGCTATGATGATCCAAGGGAGCCTCCTAGGAAGCTAGCCTTAAAAATGAAACGAATTAAAAGTAAAAATAAAAATCTGAGCAAGGACATCAGAGTACACACTGCAGGAAAGACAGACTCTCCAGAATTGGTTCAGACATGTCACTAAACAAATATAAAAGCAGCAACTACATTGCTTTGGGAGGGAGTCAGAAGTCCAGAGTTGCTCAATATATTATCAAAACTGTCCAGTGTCAAATAAAAAATTAGACAAAAAGCAGTCAATAGAAACTGTCTCCAAGGGCATATGGATATAGAACATAGTAAATAAAGACTTTTAATCAGCTCCTGTAAATATATTCAAAGAACTAAAGGAAACCATATTTAAAGAATTAAAGTATGATAACAAAGACCCATCAAATAAAGAATAACAATAAATAAATAGAAGAAATCTATCAAGGTGGTGGAACAGAAGGAGGTGTGGAACTCACCTTTCCCCATGAACACATAAATACTTCTACATATGGAGCAATTCTCACTGAAAACTATCTGGAAACCGACAGAAAGACTTCTGTACAACCAAGGCAACAAGAAAGATTCACCCATAATTGGGTAGGAAGGGAAGAGAAGCAATCAGGTCAGGACCTGTGCCCCTGGGAGGGAACTCAGAGGAACAAGGAGATTACACGGGTGGAGATTCGCCCTGGGGAGTAAGCTATTTGAGCCACAGATTGGGCGCCCCAGAATCCGAAACAGGGAAGTCAAGCCCTCTTGACTGATTGGAGGACCACAGGAGGGCTGTGGGAAGCCTGGATTGAGCATGAGGAGCATGTGCGTGCTGGCTTACCCTCAAGGCAGGGCAGAGAGGGCAGAGTGAGGTCTGCTCCAAAGGCTGCCAGGTTTCCCACAACTGCCCTGGCCCCAACCCCAGCCGAGCGACTGCTCCAGACCCACTTATCCATGACGCAGCGTGGCACTGGATCCAGGGCTGCCACAACCAGGGAGAAAGCTCAGATGTGGGACAGGGGCTACTGAGTCCCAGGGGGGTGTCTGGGTGGGCCTGTAGCATCCATTGTTGGTGCATCAGAAGCGGCCCAAAACTCTGACGGTGGCCACTCTACCACAGCTCACCCACCCCCATACACACTGAGAATCAATGCAGGCCCCACCTACCTTGTGGTGTGGCTCCACCTCAGGACTGGGGCAGCGGAGGCTGAGGGCAATGATTAGATGTGAGGGACAAAGGGGACTTGGACCTGAGGCTGCATCTGAACAGAGCAAGGGAAACAGTTGCTGGTGCCTGCAGAGGCAGTGCATTGGAGACAACTTGGACCTCTGTCTACAGCTGACATGAGCCCAGAGCCCACACGGGCCCCCCTTGCTTCAGCACTAGCCCCCTCTTGGGCAAAGGTCCCAGTGCAGGGAGAGGGGAAAGCACATACTTAAAGGGAACAGAGCCAACTCGGCTGGATCCTAAGGGCTTCCGCTTCAGCATCTTGGGACCTGACCCCACCCCTGACAAAGTGGTGATGGCTACTGAACAGAGGGGAAGCCCTGCCTCACACCAGGCTCCTCCCCTAACACCTTCATCTCCAGCCCCACCTCCCAACAAGGTGATAGCTACCAGCACACCCAGAGGAAAGAGTTGACTTGCATCCACGTCAAATCCAGCCCTCCCACCAAAGGCACTGGGCACACACACTTTACATAAGGGCACTCCCACATAAGGACATCCCTTCAACACCACAATAGGTAACTGTTTCACCTAATTTCATAGACACAGAGAAAGTTTAGCAAAATAAAAAGGCAGAGGAACTGGTCTCAATTGAAACAGCAAGAGAAAACCCCTGAAAAAATAAATAATGAAAAGGAATAAACAATAAAGATTAAAGAATTCAAAGCATTAGTAATAAGAATGTTAATTGAATTAGAAAAAAGAACAGATGAGCACAGTGAGAATTTTAAAAAGAAACTCGAAAATATAAGAAAGACCCAACCAGAAATGAAGAATTCAATAACTTAAATAAAAAACACATTAGAAGGAATGAATAGCAGACTAAGTGATTCAGAAGAAAGCATAAGTGATCTGGAAGATAGAATAATGGAAATCACCCAATCAGAACAGCATAAAGAAAAACAAATTTTTAAAAATGAGAACAGTTTGAGATCTCTGAGATAACATTAAGCATACCAACATTTGCTTTAAGGGGTCCCAGAAGGAAACGAGAGAGAAGGGGATCAAAAATATATTGATGAGATTATGTCTGGAAACTTCCCAAACCTGAAGAAGGAAACAGATATCCATGTACAGGAAGCAGAGAGGGTCTCAAACAAGATGAACCCAAACAGACCCACACCAAGACATATTATAATTAAAATGGCAATCTACAGATGAATGGATAAAAAAACATATCGTGTGTGTGTGTGTGTGTGTGTGTGTGTATAATGAAGTATTGTATAATGTATAATGGAGTATTGTATAATGTATAATGGAGTACTCAAACATAAAAAAGAGTAAAAAAGAGTGAAATTCTTCCATTTGTAGCAATGTGGATAGACCTAGAGAATATTATGCATAGTGAAATAATTCAGACAAAGACAAATTACTGTATGATATCCCTTATTTGTGGAATCTAAAAAATAAAACAAATGAATGTATATAGCAAAACAGAAACAGTCTCACAGATATAGAAAACAATCCAGTGGTTACCAGTGGGGAGATGGAAAAGGGGAGGGGCAAGATATGTTTATGCGATTAAGAGATACAAACTACTATGTATAAAGTAGATAAGCAACAAGGATATATTGTATAGAACAGGGACTTATAGTCATCATTTTGTAATAACTCTTAATGGAGTATAATCTATAAAAGTACTGAATCTTTATCCTGTACACCTGAAGCTAATATTATAAAGCAACTATACTTCAATTAAAAAAAGAGATAGAAATTACAAAAAGAAATCAAATAGGTATTCTGGAGTTGAAAAGTATATTCATTGAAGCGAAAAATTAACTTGAGGAGCTCAAAAGCAGATTTGAGCTGAGAGAAGAAAAAAAGTCAGAGAACTTGAAGGTAGATAAATAGAAATTATCCAGTCTGAAGAACAGAATGTAAAAAGAATGCATAAAAATGAAAAGAGGCTAACAGACTTTAGGAAAGTATCCAGCATACCAACATATGCATAATAGGTGACCCAGGAGAGAGGGGGAGTAGTTAGAAAAAATATATGAAGAAATTGAAAGAAGAATTGAAAAGTTCACAAATTTGATGAAAAACATAAATCTACACATCTAAGATCAAAACCTCCATGTAGTAGTACAACTTAAAGATCCACACTTTAGCACTGTTAAAAAGAGAAAGACAGTTTTGAAAGAAACAAGAGAAACAACTTGCTACATACAAGGGAACCAGAAGAAGATGAACAATAGTCAAAAGGTAGAAGCAACCTGTTTCCATTGGTGGATGAATTGAGGAACAAAAAGTGGTATACACATCAAATAGAATATTATTCAACCTTAAAAAGGAAGGAAATTCTGATACATGGTACAACATGACTGACCTTTAAAGATATGCTAAGTGAAGTATGCCAGTCACAAAAGGACAAACATTGTATGATTCCACTTATATGAGGTATCTAGAATAGTCAATTTTAGATATAGAAAGTAAAATGGTGGTTTCCAGGGGCTGAGGGGAGGGAGGAATGGGGAATTAGTGTTTAGTAGGTACAAGATTCAAGTTGGGAAGAAGAAGAAGTTCTGGAGGTAGGTAGTGGTGATGATGCAGCATAATGTGAATGTACTTAATGCTGCTGAACTGTACACTTAAAAATTATTAAAGTGGTAAATATTACATTATATATCTCTTACCACAAGAAAAACAAAAAGGAAGACAAGGAGTGGGACTTCCAGAGTAAAGAGGTGGGCAAACCCTGCCCTGAGCAAAATTATAACTTAACTACTAAAAATTCTTTTTAAAATCATTTAACCCTCAGGCATACATAGCCAAGAAGACAAGGACTCCTTCTCCTCCCAGCTCCCATTCTTGGGTTATAGTTTCACCCTGGGAGCGGAATATTTACAGTTCTTGTCAACCCCAGCCCTGTGTCCAGGTAGGTGTGGTAAAGAGGCTCACTTACCCAGCCTCCACTCATGGCAGAAGCTCTAATCCAGGGGCAGCATGCCAACAATACTTGGGTCCCCAGTCATTTCCACCAAGCTCATATGTCAGAAGGAGTTTCCACACTGGGAGGATCAAGCCAAAAAAGACTAGGGGCTGCCAACCCATCCCCCCATCCTCAGTACCCACTTGTAGAGCAGGATGTCACTTGTCACTGGAAAAAGCAGCCCCAGATCTGGTACAGTGACTAGGAGCTCTTCTTAGGGGAAAAAGCAGGCCATAAGAATGAGGAGCTATATACCTCTACCTGAAGTGACTGTCTTTATTTGGAACACAGCATGGAAAATTCCATGCCTTAAGAGCATGTCAAGAACAATAAGGATCTTGATGGTGAGGAATTAAGAGGAGACTGGTAGCTCCATGATACAAGCAAAATGGCAGAGCATGCAGAAGTTTTATAGAGAGAACCAGGGAAAGAAACAACCAAGAAGAGCCCTGCTGGGATCACAGTCAACTCTGGGGATCAGGAAGGGTGTGTGCATGCACTAGATGGCACTCACTCAGGAGCACCCAGAACAGGACATGAGGCAGACTTCAAAGCATTCTCCAAATCACATAAAGACCTATCAATAGAGACTTCCCTGGTGGTGCAGTAGATAAGAATCTACCTGCCAGTGCAAGGGACATGGGTTCAGTCCCTGGTCCGGGAAGATCCCACATGCTGTGGAGCAGCTAAGCCCGTGTGCCACAACTACGGAGCCTGCGCTCTAGAGCCCACGAGCCACAACTACTGAGCCCGCCTGCTGCAACTACTGAAGCCCGTGCACCTAGAGCCCATGCTCTGCAACAAGAGCAGCCACCGCAAGGAGAAGCCCGCACACAGAAACGAAGGCCCAACACAGCCAAAAATAAATAATTTTTTTTAAAAAAAGACCCATCAGTACAGAGCAGATGCCTCACTGGCACAAGGGACTGAAACACCACCTTTGACCCAGAGGCAACTCCTAGAAAGCCAGCCTTAAAACTAAAACTCATTACTGCCAGACTGGAAGACTGAATACCCAAAGCTATGCCTTCTCAGAAATGATCAGAGAAGGAACTGAAACCATGCACCTCAGATTGGGACTTGAACCCACACGGCTGGGACTCACTCGGCCAAAACCCAGATTGGGACTTGAACGCACGTGGCTATGTCATTCTGTTATAAGTTTGTGACCTGCCCCCTTCCTTCCTGTTTCATTCCCCTCTCAGAGATTTTACTCCCATATTCTTATGGGAAGGAGAAGGGCAATGGTCTGTCTTCTGTAACTGCTTCAAGGCTGAGTAGGGGCATTGACCCTGCCTGTCAGGGAGTAAAAATCTCTGCGTGTTTGATCTAGGGGTCCCAGGGGCAGGATAGCTTCTTGTTTTGAGTCAGTATGGGCTGGAATACTTGCATAGCTATCATCTTGATGTGGAACTGTTGTAACTGCTTCTGTAGTCTTCCTATGACTCTTCTTGAAGATGAAGCACTTTTCTAACAACATCAGAGTACAATAACAACTGTGCCACATCAAGGGTTACCAGAGGTTCCTCTGGAGAAATGACCAGGTGTTTTGGGGAGCCAGGGAGGGTCCCAGGCCTCATCAGTCTACAGTCTTCTCAGCCATCATTGGTTTGAGAACCCTGATCCCCTTCAGGACTGGGGGCATTCCTGCTTCCAGTGGCCCTCTCATTTGCATATCAGGCAGGATCCCAGTGAACTCTTCCCATGCAGGGAATATTCATTCTTCCAGTGGCCCTCTTGGTCATACTTAAAAGAGATATTTTCTCAGTGAGACAGTGGTTCTAATTCAGGCACGAAGGCCCAACACAGCCAAAAATAAATAATTTTTTTTAAAAAAAGACCCATCAGTACAGAGCAGATGCCTCACTGGCACAAGGGACTGAAACACCACCTTTGACCCAGAGGCAACTCCTAGAAAGCCAGCCTTAAAACTAAAACTCATTACTGCCAGACTGGAAGACTGAATACCCAAAGCTATGCCTTCTCAGAAATGATCAGAGAAGGAACTGAAACCATGCACCTCAGATTGGGACTTGAACCCACACGGCTGGGACTCACTCGGCCAAAACCCAGATTGGGACTTGAACGCACGTGGCTATGTCATTCTGTTATAAGTTTGTGACCTGCCCCCTTCCTTCCTGTTTCATTCCCCTCTCAGAGATTTTACTCCCATATTCTTATGGGAAGGAGAAGGGCAATGGTCTGTCTTCTGTAACTGCTTCAAGGCTGAGTAGGGGCATTGACCCTGCCTGTCAGGGAGTAAAAATCTCTGGATGCCTGATCTAGGGGCCCCAGGGGCAGGACAACTCCTTGTTTTAAGTCAGTATGGGCTGGAATCCTCACATAGCCATCATCTTGATGTGGAACTGTTGTAACTGCTTCCATAGTCTTTCTATGAATCTCCTTGATGATGAAGCACTTTTTGTAACATCATCAGAGTACAAAATTATAAATGACAGAAGACTTAAAAGGCATGGTTAAACATCTGATTACAGTGTAATTGATAAAGAAACTTGGTCACAATAACCAGAATTATGAATGATTACATTTAACTTAACATACCAAATAATCCTAGTTAAATAATTCCTGTTTGAGGTACCTCAGGGGCCCTCTAAAGCATCCTAAAGTTAGCTGGAAATCAAAAGAAATTTAATTAAAATTTGGAATTTTGGAAGTTTGTCAAAAAGTTTTAAAACTTGGTCAAATAAGATCATAGGTCACTCTGAAACAATACTTATTCCTTAACCAGTTACAAACAATCTCAAAAGCAAATACAGATCACTTAAAGGCAAAGAAACTCATACTATCTGTTATTAAAAGCAGCATTTCAAGAAAACTTTGGAGGGAGACACCAAGTCCAGTCTTGTCCCATCCCACTCCCAAAAAAATCCATTTACCCAACTGTATTTAATCCAATCATAGAAAGTTCTGATCATGCACAACTCTTTTCTTAGTATTTTTCTCATTCCTCACACCTTCTTTTACTGAAAACATACATCTTACTTTCCTTAAAAGTTTTTTTTCCACATTAAGTTACTTTTCTTGTTGACAAATTTGTAGCAGATAGAATGAGGTCTTATTTGACCTTTAGTAAACCTAGGTACAACAGAAGTATTACACTTAACATTGATGACTCTAAAGACATGTCTATATTAATCAAACCAACAAGCTTAAGCCACCTTCAATACCAGATATCAGTTTAGTACTGAATAATTTCCATATGACATGAACCTGAAATTTATTCTGGCCAGATTATTTTCTATTTCTGAGTATTTATATAAGTGCTTAATTTCCTTTAATTAAGTATAGCTCTTTTATGAATTAATTTTTTTGGCAATATCATACAGCTACAACACACATATAGATACATACAAACACACAAACAAACACACAGGCCTCATAGTTCCCATTCCAAAATTTCAGCCATGAGTCAGGTACAGCAATGTAAAACCCATCAGTCTACAAAAGAGGTTGGATTAAAATTGGATTTCTGGCAGATGGAACAAATCAAGCTCCCTTGTCTAGATGGCTAAACCCTTTTTACTAATGTTTACAGAAAAGACACTTAGGGTTTCTTTTTGTCCTTGACAACTTCCAAATTACTTACCCCGTTTTTTCAAAATTTGCATTTTAAAAATAGGGTGGAGATAAGGGTTCCTGAGAAAACCAGGTAGGACATTTACATCTCAAAGGCACAGGCAACTTTCTCCTAGGATGACTTTGTTTCACCTTTGTTTAATACTTACAAGCCTCTTAAGATAAATAGAAGGGTAAAAGGATTGGTGGGTTTTGGATTATTTTTGGAGCTACAGCTCTGGTCCTATAAAGCCTAGATTTGTAAAACAAGGACAGTTTTTTTTTTTTTTTTTTTTTCAAAGAATTGGGTGGCTACCTCACTGCTATCAAAGGACTGATACACCCATTCACCTACGTTGTAAGGTTTTTTGTTTGGTTTTTTTTTGCGGTACACAGGCCTCTCACTATTGTGGCCTCTCCTGTTGCAGAGCACAGGCTCTGGATGCGCAGGCTCAGCGGCCATGGCTCAGGGGCCCAGCCGCTCCGCGGCATGTGGGATCTTCCCGGACCAGGGCACGAACCCGTGTCCCCTGCATCGGCAGGCGGACTCCCAACCACTGCACCACCAGGGAAGCCCCTCTTGTAAGGTTTTACTTTCCCTCACTTAGCTTATGGGAGAAGGCCTCTTCCAAAATTCCTATCAGGCTCTGAATATCAGCTACAATTAGTTTAGTCAGACCAGTGGCCTCCCTTATTTGTAATCTATTTACAGACGCTTTTGAGGATCTTCCCTAGGTTTAAGAAATTTGTACCTTATATTTAGACACTCTATAACCCTTTTTACTTAATAATCATTGGCTGGATATCTTCAGCCAAGCCCGGAACCTCCGTATTCCTCATTCCAGGGTCTACTAAGCCTTCTATTTTAGCTTTAAATTTTATCTGTTCCTTTCCACTTTCTGTTAGAACCATTTGGTGATGAGGGTGGTTCCCTTGCCCCTGAAGAAACAGAGTGGCCCCTAGCTTAGTTAACAAATCTCTTCCCATTAAAGGGATGGGACAGTCAGGCACAAACAGAAAGGAATGTAAGAACAACCAGCCATTGATGCTGCACAAAAGGGGTTCCAGGAAATTGTGCCCTTGCCTCTTCCCTGACACCCCCATTTCATGCTCCTTATGGTTACTATGGTTTCCAATCCTTTGGGTTAAGACTGAAAAGGTTGTACCAGTATCTATAAGAATTCGATCAAGTGGCCCACCACATCAGTGACCACCCGAGGCTCGACATTAATTATGTAGATGGTATCTCTAGGCAGAGCCACTTTAGGACTTGTGCCCCTTCAGTCTTCTGACTGCAAAAACCATCAATGGCTGAGGGGCCTCCATTGCTCTCTGTCATCTGGGCATTCCTTCTTCCAATGCCCTGGCTCTTTGCAAAGGGCACATCAATCGCAATTCTCCCTCCAGTGTCCCTTTTGTCCACACAGGGTACACTGCATCTGTCTGGGTACCCATGGGCCTAGTGGGCCACCAGGGCCAGATTGGCCTGGAAAAGCCAACTTCCCCTTTGGTGGTCTCTGAGTAGACAAAGCCACTTCCATCATTTCAGCCTTTTGCATATTTCTCTGGGTGCGTTCAGCGTTTTCAGCCATATCCCTATTATTGAAAACCAAATAAGCCAATTGGAACAAATCATTCAGAGGAGTCTGAGGACCAGCAGTTGCTTTCTGAATTTTGCGCCTGATGTCTGTGGCAGACTGGGCTATGAAAAGCATAGCCAAAAGGGCCTGTCCCTCGAGGGAGGAGGGATCCACGTTTGTATACTACCTAAAAGCCTCTACTAGTCTTCCTTGGAAGACTGCAGGATTTTCGTCCTGTCCCTGTTGGACCTCTTTCACCTTTTTATTATTAACAGGTTTTACTGTAAGTTTCTTCATACCTTCTATTAAACAGTTAATCATATGGTCCCATCTATCTCTATCAATAGAATTCACCTGGTAATTCCATTATGGGTTTGCCTCAGGGATGGCCTCATTTTCTGTCCAGTGTACTTCATGGTCTCATAGGGTGGGTCAGTTAAAATGTTCTCTGTGTCCTTCCTAGAGTTATCTCTCCAAGCTAGAAATGCCATCTCTATCAATAGAATTCACCTGGTAATTCCATTGTTGGTTTGCCTCAGGGATGACCTCGTTCCCCACCCAGTGTACTGCATGGCCCCGTAGGGTGGGTCAGTTAAAATGTCCTCTGTGTCCTTCCTAGAGTTATCCCTCCAAGCTACACATGCCTTAGATTCCTTTTGGGTTCCATTGTCTAGATACAAGGCCATGAAAACTTGAACATAGCGTACTTCACTCCATTTTAAATTTCCTAACTCATATTGTGGCCAAACCTGAAGTTTTTTGCTTTTTAATCCCTGTTGTCTGAATTTTTCCTGGAGTATATGGCCCAGAGGGGTATCAGCCAGGATTGATGCAGCCTGACCCATTTTAGACCCAAGCCTGAGGTGATGCCTCTAGCCACGCAATTTGGTCAAGATTTGCACTTATAATTTTAGATGTTATCCCTTCCAAGGCAGTCTCCCAACCAGATGATAGTGCCCAAAAAGTTGTTGCAAAGAAACAGCACAGAAGGCATCCCCAGTGGTGTTGATGATGAGCAGGAGTAGCTGTAAGTTGGAAATAAAGGGTCAGCACTTGTCAATAAGAAGTACATCTTGGCAGCCACACAGGTCTTCTGGGGTTAAGAGAAGAAAGAAAGAAAGAAAGAAAGAAAGAGAGAGAAAGAAAGAAAGAACTGAAACAGGAATGAACATAGAATGTAGGAGAAAAACCTCAGAGTTGAGGAGAAGAGTCTAGATTACCAAATCCTGCAGCAACAATTCTGTCCTGGACCTGCTGATGGTTGTGCCTAAGCATAGCCATTCCACACCATCTTTCTGTAACACACCACGTTGATTGCCATCATTCCTCTGGTCTGGACCTAGGTTCCTGAACAGACCCCTGAAGCATTCAGGGTTCACTGGCCCAATAAAAATGGGCAGACATCAGTGGAGCACAAGCCCGTCTAGGATGAAGACCTAACTCTCAACATTTTCTTACCTTGTCACTGCCCCTTCGTGGTTGCCAGCTGAAACCATGCACCTCAGATTGGGACTTGAACCCACATGCTGGGACTATAACCCATCCTAAACCCAGATTGGGACTTGAACCCACACGGCCGAGACTCAAACCTGGTCAAAACCAAGATTGGGACTCGAACCCAGCCAAAACCCACAGTCTTTTAACTGAGATCACACACCTGGTTTCAGGATTTAATGAAGCTCAGATTCTTGATGTCTCATCGCAGAAAGAATTCAGTGAGAGACAAAGTGATAGTTAAGAAGCAGATTTATTTACAGAGAAACACACTCCACAGACAGAGTGTGGGCCATCTCAGAGGTGAGAAAGGCACCAGGGTATGGGGTTGTCAGTTTTTATAGGGGTGGGTAATTTCATAGGCTAATGAGTGGGAGGAGTATTCCAGCTATTTCAGGAAGGGGCTGGGATTTCCAGGAATTGGGCCACCACCCATTTTTTTAAACATCTTTATTAGAGTATAATTGCTTTACAATGGTGTGTCAGTTTCTGCTTTATAACAAAATGAATCAGTTATACATATACATGTCCCCATATCTCCTCCCTCTTGCGTCTCCCTCCCATCCTCCGAGCTGATCTCCCTGTGCTATACAGCTGCTTCCCATTAGCTATCTATTTTACATTTGGTAGTGTATATATGTCCATGCCACTCTCTCACTTTGTCCCAGCTCACCACCCACTTTTTGATCTTTGATGTTTGGCCTCAGAACTGTCATGGTGCTGGTAGGTATGTCAGTTAGATTGCTGATATGTTACAATGAGAGTATACTGAGGCTCAAGGTCTAGTGGAAGTCGACTTGTCCACCATCTTGGACCTATTAGATTCTAATCAGTTTATGTCGGGTCCTTGGGCTATGTCATTCTTTTAAAGTTTGTGACCTGCTCCCTTCCCTCCTGTTTCAGAACCTACAAACTACTAGTCCCTTGCTTAATGTGAGGCAGAAAACGTGTAAACTCTCTGAACTACTATAGAAGCCTTGCTGCACACATATTTCAATGGTGAAGGGTAAAAATCTAACTGGCTTAGAGGACTTATGAATAATCTTTGACCGATTTGTGGCTTATGGTCACCCAGGGGTGACATCTATGTTGCCAGGATATAGATAAAAACAAGGGGGGAGGGATGCACTGCGGAGCAATTAAGCCCATGCGCCACAACTACTGAGCCTGTGCTCTAGAGCCTGTGAGCCACAACTACTGAACCCCGCGTGCCTAGAGCCTGTGCGCTGCAACAAAAGAAGCCACTGCAATGAGAAGCCCACGCACTGCAACAGAGTAGCCCCCACTTGCCGCAACTAGAGAAAGCCCGTGCACAGCAATAAGACCCAACGGAGCCAAAAATAAAATAAATATATAAATAAATTTTTTTAAAAAGATGATTTAAGGTCATAATTATAACTATTCCTGGGTTTGTGTAGACATAACATGTATAGCAGTAATACCACAAAAAATGGGGAGGGAATAGAGCTATATAAGAATAAAGTTTTGATATTTCACTGGAATGAAGTTAGTGTATGTCTGAGTTACATACTGTTAAGATGTATATTATAAACCCTAGAGAAAATGACCCAAAAATATAATTTAAAAATTATTAAAGGAATTAAAATGTTGCATTAGAAGATGTCCACTTAAAAAAAAAAGAAGACAGGGAGGAACCAAGATGGCGGAGTAGAAGGATGTGATCTCACTCCCTCTTGCGAGAACACCAGAATCACAACTAGCTGCTGGACAGTCATCGACAGGAAGACACTGGAACTCACCAAAAAAGATACCCCACATCCAAAGACAAAGGAGAGGCCACAATGAGACGGTAGGAGGGGCGCAATCACAGTAAAATAAAATCCCATAACTGGTGGGTGGGTGACTCACAGACTGGCGAACACTTATACCACAGAAGTCCACCCACTGGAGTGAAGGTTCTGAGCCCCACATCAGGCTTCCCAACCTGGGGGTCCGGCAACGGGAAGAGGAATTCCTAGAGAATCAGACTTTGAAGCATAGTGGGAATTGATTGCAGGACTTTGACAGGACTGGGGGAAACAGAAACTCCACTCTTGGAGGGCAGACACAAAGTAGTGTGCACATCGGGACCCAGAGGAAGGAGCAGTGACCCCATAGGAGACTGAACCAGACCTACCTGCTAGTGTTAGATGGTCTCCTGCAGAGGCGGGGAGTAGCTCTGTTTCACCATGGGGACAAGGACACTGGCAGCAAAAGTTCTGGGAAGTACTCCTTGGCGTGAGCCCTCCCAGAGTCTGTCATTAGCCCCACCAAAGAGCCCAGGTAGGCTCCAGTGTTGGGTTGCGTCAGGCCAAACAACCAACAGGGAGGGAACCCAGCCCCACACATCAACAGTCAAGTTGATTAAAGTTTTACTGAGCTCTGCCCACCAGAGCAACAGTCAACTATACCCACCACCAGTCCCTCCCATCAAGCCTCTTAGATAGCCTCATTCTACAGAGGGCAGATGCAGAAGCAAGAAGAACTACAATCCTGCAGCCTGTGGAAGAAAAACCACATTCACAGAAAGGTAGACAAGATGAAAAGGCAGAGGGCTATATGCCAGATGCAGGAACAAGATAAAACCCCAGAAAAACAACTAAATGAAGTGGAGATAGGCAACCTTCCAGAAAAAGAATTCAGAATGATAGGGAAGATGATGATCCAGGACCTCAGAAAAAGAATGGAGGCAAGGATTGAGAAGGTGCAAGAAACGTTTAACAAAGACCTAGAAGAATTAAAAAACAAACACCTAGAAGAATTAAAGAACAAACAAACAGAGATGAACAATACAATAACTGAA
>NC_041234.1:34334854-34335737 GCF_002837175.3 Physeter macrocephalus | reverse complement strand
AAATGTTTAACAAGACCTAGAAGAATTAAAGAACAAAGAAACAGAGATGAACAATACAATAACTGAAATGAAGAATACACTAGAAGAAATCAATAGCAGAATAACTGAGGCAGAACAACAGATAAGTAACCTGGAAGACAGAATGGTGGAATTCACTGATGCAGAGCAGACTAAAGAAAAAAGAATGAAAAGAAATGAAGACAGCCTAAGAGGCCCCTGGGACAACATTAAATGCAACAACATTCGCATTATAGGGGTCCCAGAAGGCAAAGAGAGAGAGAAAGGACCAGAGAAAATATTTGAAGAGATTATAGTCAAAAACTTCCCTAACATGGGAAAGGAAATAGCCACCCAAGTCCAGGAAGTGCAGTGAGTCCCATACAGGATAAACCCAAGGAGAAACATGCCAAGACACATAGTAATCAAATTGGCAAACATTAAAGACAAAGAAACATTACTGAAAGCAGCAAGGGAAAAATGACAAATACCATACAAGGGAACTCCCATAAGGTTAACAGCTGATTTCTCAGCAGAAACTCTACAGGCCAGAAGGGAGTGGCATGGTATACTTAAAGTGATGAAAGGGAAGAACCTGCAAACAAGATTACTCTACCCAGCAAGGATTTCATTCAGATAGGACGGAGAAATCAAAAGCTTTACAGACAAGCAAAAGCTAAGAGAATTCAGGGATTAAATGCTCCAACCAAAAGACACAGGCTTGCTGAATGGATCCAAAAATAAAGACTCATATATATGCTGTGTACAAGACACCCACTTCAGACCTAAGAACACATACAGACTGAAAGTGAGGGGATGGAAAAAGATATTCCATGCAAATGGAAATCGAACGAAAGCTGGAGTAGCTATACTCATATCAGATAAA
>NC_041234.1:34333573-34334040 GCF_002837175.3 Physeter macrocephalus | reverse complement strand
CCCTAAGAGAATACTACAAGCAACTGTATGCCAATAAAATGGACAACCTGGAAGAAATGGACAAATTCTTAGAGAGGTGTAACCTTCGAAGACTGAACCAGGAAGAAACAGAAAATATGAACAGACCAATCACAGTAATGAAATTGAAACTGTGATTAAAAATCTGCCAACAAACAAAAGTCCAGGATCAGATGGCTTCACAGGTGAATTCTATCAAACATTTAGAGAAGAGCCTATACCCATCCTTCTTAAACTCTTCCAAAACATTGCAGAGGAAGGAACACTACGAAACTCATTCTGTGAGACCACCATCACCCTGATAGCAAATCCAGACAAAGATACTACAAAAAAAGAAAATTACAGACCAATATCACATGAAAAAATACCTACAGAAAGATAACAATGAAAACACGACGATCCAAACTGTCTGGGATGCAGCAAAAGCAGTTCTAAGAGGGAAGTTTATA
>NC_041234.1:34332719-34333563 GCF_002837175.3 Physeter macrocephalus | reverse complement strand
TTCAAGTGGGATTTATCCTAGGGATGCAAGGATTCTTCAATATATGCCAATCTATCAGTGTTATACACCATATTAACAAATTGAAGAATAAAAACCATATGATCATCTAAATAGATGCAGAAAAAGCTTTTGACAAAATTCAACACCCATTTATGTTAAAAACTCTCCAGAAAGTGGGCAAAGAGGGAACCTACCTCAACATAATAAAGGCCATATATGACAAACCCACAGCAAACATCATTCTCAATGGTGAAAAACTGAAAGCATTTCCTCTAAGATCACGAATGAGACAAGGATGTCCACTTTCACCACTATTCTTCAACATAGTTTTGGAAGTCCTAGCCTTGGCAATCAGAGAAGAAAAAGAAATAAATAGAATACAAATTGGAAAAGAAGAAGTAAAACTGTCACTATTTGCATATGACATAATACTATACATAGAGTGTCCTAAAAATGCCACCAGAAAAGTACTAGTGCTAATCAATGAATTTGGTAAACTTGAAGGATACAAAATTAATGCACAGAAGTCTCTTGCATTCCTTTACACTAATGATGAAAAATCTGAAAGAGAAATTATGGAAACACTCCCATTTACCATTGCCAAAAAAAGAATAAAATACCTAGGAATAAACCTACCTAGGGAGACAAAAGACCTGTATGCAGAAAACTATAAGACACTGATGAAAGAAATTAAAGATGATACCAACAGATGGAGAGATATACCATGTTCTTGGATTGGAAGAATCAATATTGTGAAAATGACTATACTACCCAAAGCAATCTACAAATTCAATGCAATCCCTATCAAATTACCAATGGCATTTTTTTACAGAACTAGAACAAA
>NC_041234.1:34314689-34331998 GCF_002837175.3 Physeter macrocephalus | reverse complement strand
GATCGATGGAACAAGATAGAAAGCCCAGAGATGAACCCACGCACCTATGGTCAACTAATCTATGACAAAAGAGGCAAAGATATACATTGGAGCAAAGACAGTCTCTTCAATAAGTGGTGCTGGGAAAACTGGAGAGCTACATGTAAAAGAATGAAATTAGAACACTCCCGAGAAATGGAAATAAAAACAAAAATAAACAAATGGGACCTAATGAAACTTAAAAGCTTTTGCACAGCAAAGGAAACCATAAACAAGATGAAAAGACAACCCTCAGAATGGGAGAAAATATTTGCAAATGAATCAACGGACAAAGGATTAATCTCCAAAATATATAAAGATCTCATGCAGCTCAATATTAAAGAAACAAACCAAATCCTAAAATGGGCAGAAGACCTAAATAGACATTTCTCCGAAGAAGACATACAGATGGCCAAGAAGCACATGAAAGTCTGCTCAACATCACTAATTATTAGAGAAATGCAAATCGAAACTACAGTAAGGTATCACCTCACACCAGTTAGAATGGGCATCATCAGAAAATCTACAAACAACAAATGCTGGAGAGGGTGTGGAGAAAAGGGTGACACATGCACTCCAATGTTCATTGCAGCACTAATTACAATAGCCTGGTCATGGAAGCAACCTAAATGCCCATTGATAGATGAATGGATAAAGAAGTTGTGGTACATATATACCATGGAATATTACTCAGCCATCAAAAGGAACGAAATTGAGTCATTTGTTGAGATGTGGATGGATCTAGAGACTGTCATACAGAGTGAAGTAAGTCAAAAAGAGAAAAACAAATATCGTATATTAACGCATGTATGTGGAACCTAGAATAATGGTACAGAGGAACCGGTTTGCAGGGCAGAAGTTGAGACACAGATGTAGAGAGCAAACGTACGGACACCAAGGGGGGAAAACCGCAGTGGGGTGAGGATGGTGGTATGCTGAATTGGTCAATTGGGATTGACATGTATACACTGATGTATATAAAATTGATAACTAATAAGAACCTGCAGTATAAAAAAAACAAACAAACGAAACAACTAATACTAAACTTTCTTTGGGTTATTTATATGGAAGTATGTTAATATAAATGTTTCAGACATTACATAAAATTTCTAAAAATCTTATATGTTCTGGTATAATGTTATAAGTCATAATTCTAGTTTTGGCTTTAAAATGTATATCTCAGAAATAACTAAATTTCCTTGTCAATTGCATTATTATGAACTTTCAAAAAAAATAAAGAAGACAATAAAGAAGGAATAAAGTAACAACACGTGAGCATGGAAACAGGAAAATGCCAGATTCAAGTCTACCATGTCAATAATAACATTAAACTTTAGTGGATTAAAATCCAATCAAAAGGCAGAGATTGCCAGATATAAGAAAATAAAATCTAACTATATGCTATCAGCAAGAGGCACACTTTTTAAATTTTTTTAAACGTCCATCTCCTTTAAACAACATAAACCATTTATCTCTAAATATATGTACTTTATTTTTTATGTTTTTTTATTGAAATATAGTTGATTTATAATGTTTCAGGTGTACAGCAAAGTGATCCAGTTATATGTATTATATATATATTCAGTTTTATATATGTATATTTCTTTTTGTTTTTCAGACTATTTTCCATTAAGGAGACACACTTAGATCAAAGATATAAATAGGTTGAAAGTAAAAGGATGGAGAAAGATATATGTACAAACAACAACCATAAGATTGCTGGAGTGACTATACTAATAATCATTAATAACCAGACAAAATAAACATTAAGACAATAAAATGTTACTAGAGACAAGAGAGACATTTTATAATGATAAAAGCATCAATTCTTCAGGGAGCTATAGCAATTATAAATATATGCACTTAACAAAAGGGCCCAAAAACACGTGAAGTGAAAACTGACTGAAATGAAAGGAGAAAGAGACAATTCAACAATAAAAATTAGAGACTTCAATACCCCACTTTCAAAAATGGATACAACAACTATGCAGAAGATCAACAAGGAAATAAAAGATATGCTCTTATATGTATAAAACCCTAAAGACCCCAGGAAAACTGTCAGAACTAATAACTGAATTTAGTGAAGTAGCCCAGCGGTCCCCACCCTTTTTGGCACCAGGGACTGGTTCCGTGGAAGACGATTTTTCCATGGACCGGTGTGGGGGGCAGTGATAGTTCAGGCGGTAATACAAGCGATGGGGAGCCACAAATGAAGCTTTGGTCACTTGCCCATCACTCACCTCCTGCTGTGCGGCCTAGTTCCTAATAGGCCACGGACCGGGACCCCTGAAGTAGCAGGATACAAAGTCAGCACACAAAAATCAGTTGCTTTTCTATACAGAAACAACAGACAATTTTAAAAGCAATTCCATTTAAAAAGTATCAAAAAGAATAAATTAATTAGGAATTAACTTCACCAAGGAGGTAAAAGACTTGTACAGTGAAAACTACAAAGTGTTGCTAAAGAAATTAAAGACATAAATAAATGGAAACACATCACATCCTCATGGATTGGAGGACTTAATATAGTTAAAATGTCAATGCCACCCAAAGTGAACTACAGATTTAATGCAGTCCTTATCAAAATCCCAATGATTTTTTTGGCAAAAATAGAGAAACTCCTCCCAGAATTCATATGGAATCTCAAAGGGCCCCATGTAGCCAAAACAATCTTGAAAAAAGTAAAACAAAACAGGAAGACTCACACTTCTGATTTCAAAACTTACTACAAAGCTACAATAATTAAAACAGTGTGGTATTGACAAAAAGACATATGTAGACCAATGGAACAGAATAGAGAGCTCAGAAGTAAATCTTCACATATATTGTCAAATGATTTTTGACAGGGGTGCCAAGACCAATTAATGGGGATAGGACAGTCTTTTCAAAAAATGGTGCTGGGAAAACTGGATATCCATATGCAAAAGAGTGAAGTTGGACTCTCACCTCACACCAAAATACAAGATTTAACTCAAAATGGATCAAGGAACTAAACATAAGACTTAAAACAATAAAATTCTTAGAAGGAAACATAGGACAAAATCTTCACAGTATTGGATTTGGCAATGATTTCTTGGATATGCCACCAAAGGCACAGGTAACCAAAGAACAAATAGACAAATTGGACTTCATGAAAACTTTAAAAATTTGTGCATCAAAGAAACTATCCACAGAGTAAAAAGGCAACTCACAGAATGGGAGAAAATGTCTGCAAATCATATATCTGATAAGGGATTAATATCCAGAATATACAGAAAACTTCTAAAACTAAACAAGAAAAAAAAACAATTCAAAAGGGGGCAAAGGACCTGAATAGACATTTCTCCAGAGAAGACATAGGAATGACAGATAAGCATATGAAAAGATGCTCAACATCACTAATCATTAGGGAAATGCAAATCAAAACTGCAATGAGATCCCACTTCATATCCACTAGGATGGTAAAGGTCAAAAAATAGAAAATAACAAATGTTGTCAAAGATGTGGAGAAATTCGAACACTTGTGCACTGTTGGTGTGAATATAAAATGGTACAGCTACTGTGGAAAATAGTATGGTGGTTCCTCAAAAAATTAAAAATAGAATTGCCATATGATCCAGCAATTCCACTTCCAGCTATATAGCCAAAAGAATTGAAAGCAGGGTCTCGAAGAAATATGTGTATATTCATGTTCATAGTAGCATTATTCACAGTAGCTAAAATGTGGAAGCAACACAAGTGTCCATCAAATGATGAATGAATACACAAAATGTGGTATATACATACAATGGAATATTATTCAGCCTTTAAAAGGAAGGAAATTCTACAATACACTAAACATGGATGAATCTTGAGGACATTATGTTAAGTGAAATAAGCCAGTCACAAAAAGACAAATACTGTATGATTCCACTTATATGAGCTACAGAATTGGGGTGGGGAAGAATGGGTAGCGATTGTTTAATAGGTATAGAGTTTCAGTTTAACAAGATGAAAAGAGTTACGGGGATGGATGGTGGTGATGGATGCACGATGTGACTGTTTAATACAACTGAACTGTACACTTACAAATGGTTAAGATAGTAAATTTTATGTTATGTGTGTTTTACCACAATTTTTTTAGACTATGACAAAAAAGACAATTAAAACCAATAAATGAGGGCTTCCCTGGTGGCACAGTGGTTAAGAATCCACCTGCCAATGCAGGGGACACAGGTTTGATCCCTGGTCCGGGAAGATCCCACATGCCGCGGAGCAACTAAGCCCGTGCGCCACAGCTACTGAGCTTGCACTCTAGAGCCTGTGAGCCGCAACTACTGAGCCCGTGCACCTAGAGCTTGTGCTCTGCAACAGGAGAAGCCACCGCAATGAGAAGCACGTGCACCGCAACAGAGTAGCACCCACTCTCCACAAGTAGAGAAAGCCCACGTGCAGCAATGAACACCCAACACAGCCAAAAATAAATAAATTAATTAATTTAAAAAAAACAATAAATGAGTTCAACAAAGTCACAGGATATAAGATCAATATACAAGTATCAATTGTAATTGATACACTAATAATCAATATTCCAAAATAAAATTAAGAGAACAACTCCTTTTATAATAACCTCCAAAAGAATGAAATACTTGGTATAAATTTAAGAAAAGAAGTTCAAGACTTGTAAATTGAAAACTACAGTTAAAGAAGATTTAAATAAATGGAAAAACATCCCTTGTTCATATATAAGAAGACATAAGATTGTTAAGATGGCAGTAGTCCCCAAGTTTGATCTACATATTTAACATAATCCAAAATCCCAGATGGCTTCTTTGCAGAAGTTAACAAGCTGACACTAAAATTAATGTGTAAATGCAATGGCTCAGAGTAGCCAAAACATTCTTGAAAAAAAGAACAAATTTGTAGATTCACACTTCCCAATTTTAACGTTTACTACAAAGCTACAGTAATTGAGATAGTGACATAAGGATAGGCATTTAAATGAATGGAGTACTGTTGAGTTCCCAGAAATAAACCCTTCCATTTATGGTCAATTGATTTTTGGCAAGAGTACCAAGATAATTTAATGGGGAAAAATAGTCGTTTCAGCAAATAGTTTTGTGATAATGATATTCATATGCAAAAGAATGAAGTTGGACCTCTACCTCACATCATACACAAAAATTAACTCAAAATGTATCATAGGTGTAAATGTAAGAGCCCAAATTATAAAACCTTTAGAAGACAACATGTGTAAATCTTCATGATCTTAGGTTAAGCAATGGTTTCTTAGATATGATGCTAAAAGCATAAGTAGCAAAAAGAAATTATATAAATTGTACTAGATCAAAACTAAAAGCTTGTGTGCTGGAGACAATGCCATGAAGAAAGTGAGAACACAGCTCACAGAATGGGAGAAAATATTTGCAAATCATATATCTGATAAGGGTATAGTATCCAGAATGTATAAAGAATTCTTACAACTCAATAATAAAGGAGAGATAATTTAATTTTTACAATGGACAAAAAAATTCAGTTGACATTTCTCCAAAGAAAATATGTAAATGGCCAATAAGCATATGAAAAGATACTCAACATCACTAATCTTTAGGGAACTGCAAATCAAAAATACAATGAGATACCCGTTGACACCCATTAGGGTGGCTATAATCAAAAAGACAGACAACAGGTATTGGTGAGGATGTGGAGAAATTGGAACACTGCTGGTGAGAACATAAAATGAAGACACATATTCACAAAGAAACATGTTCATGAATATTCATATAACATTACTCATAATATCCAAAAAGTAGAAACAACTCAAATGTCCATCAACTGATGAATGGGTTAACAAAATGTGGTGTATTTGTACAATAGAATATTATTCAACTATAAAAAGGAATTAACTATGATTTATGCTATAACATGGATGAACCCTGAAAAACATTAGGCTAAGTGAAATACACCAGTCACAAAATGACATATATAGTTCTAGTTATATGAAATGTTCAGAATAGGCAAATCTGTAGATGTGTGGTTGCCAGGGACCTGGGGGAAGGGCAAATGTAGAGTGATTGCTAATGGATATGAGGTTTCTTTTTGGGTGATTTAAATGTTGTGGAATTATTTAGTGGTGATGGTTACACAGCCCTGTGAATATACTAAAAGCCAGTGACTTATACACTTTTAATACATGAATTGTATACTATAACAATTTTATCTCAATAAAGCTGTAAAGTAGAAAGGAAAGTGAAATAGATCCCCAGATAACCAAAGATTAAGAGAATTTATTGCTACCAACTTGCCATACAAGAAGTATTAAAAGATGCCCTTCAGATTGAAAGGAAATGGCATCAAATGAATGAATAATAACCATCTGTAAAGGTAATTACATAGATATATATAAAAAGTGGTATAAATATATTTTTTCTCATTTATTCACTTAACTGATTTAAAGGACAACTGCATAAATCAATAATTATAAAATTGTGTGTTGGTTTTAGAATAATGGTATAATATACATGAAAATAATAATGCAATGGAGGGAGGAAAGACATGAACTCTTTGGAGCAATGTTTCTACCTCCTACTGGAATTACTTAGTACTAATTTGATGTGGTTTGTCAGTTAAGATGTATTTCAAGTTTTTTTAATATAAATTTATTTATTTATTTTTGGCTGCATTAGGTCTTCATTGTTGCATGTGGGCTTTCTCAAGTTGTGGCAAGCAGGGGCTACTCTTTGTTGCGGTGCGCAGGCTCATTAGTTGTGGCGCACAGGCTTAGTTGCTCCGCAGCATGTGGGATCTTCCCGGACCAGGGATCGAACCCGTGTCCCCTGCATTGGCAGGCAGATTCTTAACCATGCGCCACTAGGGAAGCCCAGTTAAGATGTATTTTGTAATCTACACAGCAACCATTATGAAAATAACTAAAAATATATTAAAAACCAACAAAAATAATTAAAATGCTACACTGGAGAGTATCTATTTAATGCAGTAGAAGGCAGTAAAAGTATAACAAAAAAGCAAAAAAGTTATGAAACCTACAAATCTAAACATATCAACAACTACATCAAATGTAAATGGACTGAACATTCCAGTCAAAAGGCAGAGATTGTGAGATTGTGAGATTGGATACAAAGCATGGACTATCTACAGGAGATATACTTTAGATTCAAAGACACAAATAGGTTGAAAGGCAAAGAATAGAAAAAATATACCATGCAAACAATAACCATATGAGAATTATAATAGCTATACCAATATCAGACAAAGTAGACTTTAAGACAAGTAATGTTACTGTAGACAAATAAGATTTTGTAGTGATAAAAGGGTCCGTTCATCAGGAAGATATAATAATTATCAATATAAACATGTATTCCTAACAACAGTGCCCCTAAATACATGAAGCAAAAACTGGTAGAATTTATGAATGAAATAGACACTTCAACAATGATAGCTGAAAGCTTCAATACCCTACTCTCAATAATGGCTGGAACAACTAGTCAGCAAAAATACAGAAGACTCGTGCAACCATCTTGACCTGACCTGATAAAAATGATGAATTTAGATCCTTCACACTATACACAAAAATTACTCAAAATGGATCATAGACCAAAATGGGATAGTTAAAACTATCAAACTTACAGGAGAAAATTTTCATGATTTTGGGTTAGGTGAAGATTTCTTAGATACAACAGCCAAAGCAAAAGCCACCTAAAAAAAATAGATTTCATCCAAATACGAAACTTTTACGCTTCAAAAGCCACCATTAAAAAACTGAAAAGACAAACCACAGACTGGAGAAAATATTTACAAATCATATATCTGATAAAGGACTTATATCAATATATAAAGAACTCTTGAAATGTATAAGAAAACAAACAACTCAATCTAAAAATGACTAAAAGGGACTTCCCTGGTGGCGCAGTGGTTAAGAATCCGCCTGCCAATGCAGGGCACACGGGTTCGATCCATGGTCCGGGAAGATCCCACATGCTGTTGATCAACTAAGCCCCCGCGCCACAATTACTGAGCCTGCACTCTAGAGCCTGCAAGCCACAACTACTGAGCCTGCGTGCCACAGTTAATGAAGCCCACGCGTCCAGAGCCTGTGCTCTACAACAAGAGAAGCCACCACAATGAGAAGCCCATGCACTGCAATGAAGAGTAGCCCCCACTCACTGCAGCTAAAGAAAGCCTGCGCAGCAACAAAGACCCAACACAGCCATAAATAAATAAATAAAAGAAATAATAATTAAAATGAGTAAAAGATGTGAATAGACATTTCACCAGAGTAGACACAGGGTTGGCATATAAGCACATGAAAAAATTCTCAACTTCAGTAATCATTGGGAAAATGCAAATTTAAACCACAATGAAACACCACTTCACTCAGCTGGAATAATTATAATAAAAAAGACAGACTGACAAATGTAGGCCTGGCTGCAGAGAATTGGGATTCCCTCATACGTTGCTGGTGGGAATTTAAAGTGGAGATTAGTTTGGCATTTTCTTAGAAGGTTAAACATAAATTATCATATGACTCATTTATTTCACTCCTAGGTATCTACCCAAGAGCATTGAAAAGATAGGTCCACTCTAAGACTTGCACATGAATGTTCAAAGAAACATTCAGAATAGTCAAAAAGTAGAAATAACTCAGATATCTATTAACTGGTAGATGGATAAACCTGTGATATGTCCATCAATAAAATATTACTCAGCAGTAAAATCAAACTACTGGTACATGTCAGAGCATGAATCAACCTCAAAATCATTATGCTTCGTGATGATGAAAGAAATCAAAGAAAGTTCATACACTTACCACTGAAAAACTCAGTTCTCAAATTGATCTGTAGGTTTATTACAATACCTGTGGGCTTAATGCAAGGTTTTTAATGGATGTAGACAAACTTATTCTAAAATTTATATAGAAAGGCATAGGCCCTTACAATAGCTAAAACAATCTTGCAAAAGAAGAAAGAAGTATAGGAATCACTCTACCCAATATCGAGGCTTAATATTGTAGCTAAAGTAGTCAAGACAATGGAGGTATTTGCTAAGGGATAAACACATAGGTCAATGGAACAAAATTAAGAACCTAGAAACAGAACAACACAAATATGCTCAACTGATTTTTTACAGAAGTGCAAAAACAATTCAGTGGAGAAAGGATAGCCTTTTCAACAAATGGTGCTGGAACAATTGGGCATCCATAGGCCAACAAACAACACTTCGACCTAAACCTCACACATTATACAAAAATTAACTCAACTTTGTTTAAGGAAGGCATCCTAGGAACTTGCTTAAAAAACTGGGAATTTTTGAAGCATTCTGTCTCTAGACTGCTGTTCTAATCTACAGGTCCTGGACTTGAGTTGCCTCATTTCCTGCCTCCAGCCAGCCCTACTTGCTTCAGACTGGCCTCCACAATCTTGATTAGCAAGAGCCAATTCCTCAGTACCGATTCTGTTGCTCCTGTTTGTCCTGAATTCAGTGGTTTTTGTGTACTGACAGACTCCTTGGTTTGTCTCAAGGCTGAAGTCAAGGGGAGATTCTGTCAGCAACCAAGGACCTCTCTGTTCAGTCCTGAACGGGTTTTTCCTCCAGTTGCAGGGCTTGTCCCTCTACTTGTGCTACTAAATGTATAAAAGTATATAGTTATACCATCCCCTAGATTCTCTAACCGTTGAATATATTGTGCAGTGTTAAATACATTGCACCCTTAAAGCTGTCTGTCCATTTAAAAACTCTGAACAAAGGGCCAGCATATACTTGAGCTCAGCGTTTGGTGAAGTTTAAATGTAAATAAAATAAAAATAATAGCATATCCTCCCCCAAAATTAACTCAAAATGGATCATAGACTTAAATGTAAATATAAAAGTATACAAATATTAGAAAAATGGAAATATTTTCAGGTTCTAGAGCTAGGCAAAGTGTTCTTAGACTTGTCACCAAAAGCGTGATCCATAAAAGGAAAAATTTATAAGTTGGACCTCATCAGAATTAAAAACGTTTGCCAGTTGAATGCCCATGTAAGGAGGATGAGAAGACAAACTACAAAGTGGGAGAAAATATTTGCAAACCACATATTCAACAAAAGCCTAGTATCTAGAATATATAAAGACCTCTCAAAACGCATCAAGAAAAAAACAGACAAACAAATAATTTAATTAGAAAATGGCAAAATACATGACATTTCACTGAAGAGGGTATACAATGACCAAAAAGCACATGAAAAGATGTTCAATATTATTAGCCATTAGGGAAATGCAAATTTAAACCACAATGAGATATCATTACACACCTCTCAGAATGGCTCATTTAAGAAATAATGATACTACCACATGATGGGGAAAACACAAAGAAACTGTATCATTCATACATTGGTGTTGGAAATGTAGAATGGTACAGTCACTTTGAAAAACAATTTGGCAGTTCCTTTAAAAACCACTGTACAACTCAGCAATTGCACTGTTGGGCATTTACCCCACAGAAATGAACATTTATGTCCCCACAGAAACCTGTACACTAAGGTCACTAATGTTTATAGCACCTTTATTCTTTTATTTATTTATTTATTCTTTTATTTATTTATTTATTCTTTTATTTATTTATTCATTTATTCTTTTATCTATTCATTCATTCATTCATTCATTATTTTATTTATTTATTCTTTTATTCATTCATTCATTCATTTATGGCTGCATTGGGTCTTCATTGCTGCTCGTGGGCTTTCTCTAGTTGCAGAGAGCGGAGGCTACTCTTCATTGTGGTGCAAGGGCTTCTCATTGCGGTGGCTTCTCTTGTTGTGGAGCACGGGCTCTAGGTGCACGGGCTTCAGTGGTTGTGGCTCGAGGGCTCTAGAGCGCAGGCTCAGTAGTTGTGGCGCATGGGCTTAGTTGCTCCGCGGCATGTGGGATCTTCCCTGACCAGGGTTCGAACCCGTGTCCCTTGCATTGGCAGGCGGATTATTAACCACTGCACCACCAGGGAAGTCCCAGGACCTCTATTCGTAATACTCCAAAGTTGGAAACAACCCAGATTTCTCTCAGTGGATGAATTATTCAACTATTGTACACATAGTTGATGGAATTCTACTCAGCAATGAAAAGCAACAAACTTTTTTTTTTTGTCCACACCAAGCGGCTTGCAGGGTCTTAGTTCCCAGACCAGGGATTGAACCCAGGCCCTCGGCAGTGAAAGCGTGTAGTCCTAACCACTGGACCGCCAGGGAATTCCCCAAAAGCAACAAACTTTTAATAACACACAACTTAGATGAATCTTAAGGGAACTGTCTTAGGTAAAAATGCCAATCCCCAAAGATTACCTACTGTGTGATTCCATTTATATAACATTGCTGAAATGACAAAATTAGGGAAATGCAGAACAGATTAGTGATTGCCAGGGGTTAAGTACATCAGTGGGGGAAGAAGAGAGGTGTGGTTATAAAAGGTAATATGAGGGATCCTTGTGGTGGTAGAACTGTTCTATATCTTCTTTTTTTTCTAACATCTTTATTGGAGTAGAATTGCTTTACAATGGTGTGTTAAGTTTCTGCTGTATAACAAAGTGAATCAGCTATACATAAACATATATCCCCATATCTCCTCCCTCTTGCGTCTCCCTCCCATCCTCCCTATCCCACCCCTCTAGGTGGACACAAAGCACCGAGCTGATCTCCCTGTGCTATGTGGCTGCTTCCCACTAGCTATCTATTTTACATTTGGTAGTGTATATATGTCCATGCCACTCTCTCACTTGGTCCCAGCTTGCCCTTCCCCCTCCCCGTGTCCTCATGTCCAGTCTCTACATCTGCGTCTTTATACCTGTCCTGCCTCTAGGTTCTTCAGAACCATTTTTTTTTGATTCCATATATTTGTGTTAGCATACGGTATTTGTTTTTCTCTTTCTGACTTACTTCACTCTGTATGACAGTACCATATATATATATATATTTAACATCTTTATTGGAGTATAATTGCTTTACAATGGTATATTAGTTTCTGCTGTATAACAAAGTGAATCAGCTATACATAAACATATATCCCCATATCTCCTCCCTCTTGCGTCTCCCTCCCATCCTCCCTATCCCACCCCTCTAGGTGGACACAAAGCACCGAGCTGATCTCCCTGTGCTATGTGGCTGCTTCCCACTAGCTATCTATTTTACATTTGGTAGTGTATATATGTCCATGCCACTCTCTCACTTTGTCCCAGCTTACCCTTCCCCCTCCCCGTGTCCTCAAGTCCATTCTCTACATCTGCGTCTTTATTCCTGTCCTGCCCCTAGGTTCTTCAGAACCTTTTTTTTTTAGATTCCACTATGAGGTTGCTTCCCACTAGCTATCTATTCTACTTTTGGTAGTGTATATATGTCCATGCCACTCTCTCACTTTGTGACAGCCTACCCTTCCCCCTCCCTGTGTCCTCAGGTCCATTCTCTACATCTGCGTCTTTAATCCTGTCCTGCTCCTAGGTTCTTCAGAACCTTTTTTTTTTTTGATTCCATATATTTGTGTTAGCATACGGTATTTGTTTTTCTCTTTCTGACTTACTTCACTCTGTATGACAGTACCATATATATATATATATTTAACATCTTTATTGGAGTATAATTGCTTTACAATGGTGTGTTAGTTTCTGCTTTATAACAAAGTAAACCAGCTATACATATACATATATCCCCATATCTTCTCCCTCTTGCGTCTCCCTCCCACCCTCCCTATCCCACCCTGCTAGGTGGTCACAAAGCACCGAGCTGATCTCCCTGTGCTGTGCAGCTGCTTCCCACTAGCTATCTATTTTGCATTTAGTACCATATACTTTAAGCCCTTTAAAAATTACTTTTATCAGAGAAGATATACATGGAACACTTACTGTGTATAAGGTACTATTAGATTACAAGGTTAAAATAAAACTCAGTTAATACCCTCAAGTTCCCCCAAGCTGTCCAACAAACATCTACTAAGCACCCATAGGTGCTGGGGAAACAGATATGAGAAAGACCTAGTCTTTGTCTCCTGGGAGTTCCCAGTAGAGCAGAGGAGACAGACCCACGAACAGACGACTTCAGTACAATGTGGTAAGTGCATGGAACAGTAGAGGTGAGTGTAGAGAGCTCTGGGAGTACATAGGAGTTACTAACCTATCCAGGCTACACAGGGAAGGGATAGGAGTAGTGTTGGGAGCTTATAAAGCAATAAGAAGGTAAGAAAAGAACCATCTGGCATAGCTATATATATAACAATGCCCCCAAACAGCCTTCTTACTTTATACTTGAGGAGCAAACTAAGGAGTAGAGTCTGTAGAAAACAATGAGTAAACAATGGGGTGACGAATTCTTTCCTCCCTCGTCTCCATATGTTGTGGTTAACCCACCACATATGCTCCCTAGAGGTTCCAATCCACATCTACAGTCTGAAACCTAAGCATCTCCATGCATAATGGGGCCTCAAAAAATGGAACACTGACTCTCATTGACAGAACAATATCCTCCTAAGTCGCATCATGATCTGCTATAGCATATCCCCTGGGGGTTGCAGAAGATTGGACCTCTAATAACTGGTTGGGGCATGTGTATCAGCTTTTTCAGAAAAGATTATTTGGCTGAAGAGCCTCACATATCCTATCATTAAAAGTTACAATTCTCTATCCTATGTTGCTGTCTTAACATACCTTAAACTAAAACTGTATTCATAAAGGTTTATGGACATTTTAAAAACAACAAAATATTCTTTAAATATAAGGCAATCTTTTAGGTTTTTTCACATGCTATTTTCATCAACCTTATCAGTTCCCTGAACCTGCTGGTTGTGCTGTGGAGAGAGGGTATATAAAGCCTGTAGAATCTAATCCTTGTCTTTCTGTGTCTGAACTTAGGTCCATCCATGTTGCTGCAAATGGCATTATTTCATTCTTTTTTATGAGAAAGACAAATGTCATATGATATCGCTTATATGTGAAATCTAAAAAAATGATACAAAGGAACTTATTTACAGAACAGAAACAGACTCACAGATAGAAAACAAACTTATGGTTACCAAAGGGGAGAGGCGGGGAGGGATAAATTAGGAGTATGGGATTAAGAGATACACACTACTATATATAAAATAGATAAACAACAAAGACCTACTGTATAGTGCAGGGAACTATATTTAGTATCTTGTAATAACCTATAATGGAAAAGAATCTGAAAAAGAAGTGTATATACAGATATATATATATATATATATATATATATATATATATATGAATCGCCTTGCTGTACACCTGAAACTAACACAACATTGTAAATCAACTATACTTCAATAAAAATAAAAGTTAAAAAAGAATCTAATCCTTGAACCAGACTTCAGGGTTAGATGTTGAGTCTCAGTGGCAAAGCCTTACTTCTCACCACTTTCTTGTGTAGAGATATTTGCTGCCCAAGGCTTTTGCCTCCTAAAACGCCTTAATTAGAGCCTGATTGGATTTGACCACTAGAAAGCCTGCTGCACCTTTGGTGCATGGTTTCCTGTGCTCCAGAGAAATCTGCTGTTCAGAGGCTCATAAAGCACCCTCCTGGACAGCTTCTCAGGCCCGGGTTTCTGTTCCTTGGACAGCTCTGTGCTTTATTACCTCCTGAGGTACTTACCCACTTGCCTGTTCTCGTTACTTCCTCAGGCCCACAGTTTGACAGTGCTTTTCTAGGGGACACAGCCAGCCTCCCTGTTGCTCCAAATCAGCTGGAGGACTCGCAAAAGCCAGAAGCAACCACTTGCATGGGCCTGGCCTTGAAAATGGAATGCCTCACCTTTCTCACACCAGTTAGTGAAGGATGGGATCTGTATTAAGGGGAAGAATGCTAAGCGAATCTTTCCAGAAAATGAACAGAAAAGACAAGCAAGAAGGGGTGGGCATGTTCTCCAAATGGTAGGGCTCATTGTTCTGTTGGGAATCATCCCAGAGCTGGAAAAGATGCCAGAGCTGTGGGAGAGGGTGAGCAAGTGAGCTAATGATCAAGCATTTTGACCTGGGTTCAAGTGGATATGGCAGAACTACCTTAGACCATGTTCCAACTTCACTCTTTTCCTTAAATTTTATTTTATGCTCCTTTCCAAAAATGTTGCTTTCTAGTTTTTGTTTGTTTGTTTGTTTGTTCATTTGCAAAAGGGAGTTTGCAAACCCAAAACATGGTTGAATGTCAAAGGAGTTGGTTAGAACATTTGAGTCCTATACAAACACCATAATCTAAGGCCTTGGCCCAAGCTACAAACAATTTTCAAGAAGCAAAAAGTGCACAGTGATTAAGTTGAAGCTAACATAAAAGGATTTCCAAGGTTGAGACCCTATGGATCCCACTGGGGAGAGGAATAGGAAGCACTTCATTGAGAGTTCCCTACTCAATATAGCTCTCATTAAGTGCTCACCAATTTAAATGTAATTCCACCAATAACAACTCTGTGAGGAAGGTGTTGTTATTCTCCCTATTGAACAGATAAGAAGGCAAGTTTCAGAGAGGTGAAGTGACTTGCCCGAGTTCAAACTGTTACTAAATGGCAGAGCCAGGATTTGAACTCATGCCTAACACACAGCAGAGTCTTAGCTCATGCATAGTGTTTATGGAATGAATAAATGAATGAACAGTCTTTTTGAGTAGAACTGTTCTGTATCTTGATTGGGTCAGTATCAATACCTGGTTGTGATGTTGTACTATAGTTTTGTAAGATATTACCATTAGAAGAACTGGGTAAAGTGTTCAAGGGATCCCTCATTTTTATTCCTTACAACTGCATGTGAATCTACAATAATATCAAAATTAAAAGTTTAATTAAAGCAAAAACTATGCTAAGGAAAGAAGCCAGACACAAAAGGCCACATATTATATTCATTTATATGAAATGTCCAGAAAGGCAAATCTATAGAGATAGAAAGTTGTTAGAGATAGTAAAGTTGATAGAAAGTGATTGCCCAGGGGTGGGAATGGGGAGTGACTGCGCATGGGCCTGAGGGATCTTTTGGGGGCAATGCAAATGTTCTAAAACTCAACTGTGGTGATAGTTGCCCAACTCTGTAAGTTTACTAACAATCATTAAATTCTACACTTACAATGGATGAATTGTATGGTGTGTAAATTATACCTCAATAAAGCATTTTTAGGTAAGTTTCTGTATATGTAAAATTACTGCAAAATAAAAGGTTTATTTTGAAAAAATGAAGTAGTGTTAAAGAAAAAAATAAAAACTTGAGACCCTCCCCACAAAAAAGAAAAGACATAAAAAGATCAATAACTATGACTACATCTATATGCCAAAATACATAAAATTAAATGACAAACTGGGAAAATATTTGCGACAGTTATAACAGACAGTGTGTCAGTATTCTTAATATAAAAGCTTTTTAAATACTAGCATCCCCAAACAAAAATGGGTAAATGACACTCTCTTCGGATTCATTTGTTTACAAGAAAGAAAAGCCACTCTAGCTATCTTATTGTAAAGATATAACAGGTAGTCTCATAGTCATCTAAGGACCAGAAAAGTGGTGTACACAGGGAATAGTACTGGAAAGGCAGGAACAGAGACTGCCCACTCTCTCATGGACCTGTGTAGCTCTTCTTTCTGCTTGTCTGTTTCATCAACTTCTGAATCTCTTAGCTCAAATTCTCAAGACTCTGGCAAGCCATGGATTGACTTGACGTGGATCAGCTCTCCATTGTGTGTCCAAATAGCTGTCACTGTTATAAAGATAAGGCTTTAGATTATCTGAGACAGAGCAATAGACAGAAAAAGCAAATTCACTGACATGTCTATGATAGACATAGACCAGCCATAGAAGTAAATACGTGTTTGGGAAAAATATGCAACCTCATCATTAGCAATCAAAGAGACAGAAATTTAAATAGCAAGAGACTTTTTTTGCCCATAAAAACATCAAAGATTAATGATAATTCATGCTGACACACTACTGGGAGATAGGACAAATGGGTCTGGAAATTTTTTTTTTTTTTTTTTTGCTGTACCCGGGCCTCTCACTGTTGTGGCCTCTCCCATTGCGGGGCACGGGCCCCGGACGCGCAGGCCTCGTGGCCATGGCTCACGGGCCCAGCCGCTCGGCGGCATATGGGATTCCCGGACCGGGGCATGAACCCATGTCCCCTGCATCGGCAGGCGGACTCCCAACCACTGCGCTACCAGGGAAGCCCTGGAAAACAGGTTTGCAATATGTATTGAGGACCTTTAAAATGGACATAACCTTTTTTTTTTAAATATCTTTATTGGAGTATAATTGCTTTACAATGGTGTGTTAGTTTCTGCTTTACAACAAAGTGAATCAGTTATACATATAC
>NC_041234.1:34312903-34313398 GCF_002837175.3 Physeter macrocephalus | reverse complement strand
TTGCCTCCTTTATCAAAGATAAGGTGACCATATGTGCGTGGGTTTATCTATGGGTTTTCTATCCTGTTCCATTGATCTATATTTCTGTTTTTGTGCCAGTACCATACTGTCTTATTACTGTAGCTTTGTAGTATAGTCCGAAGTCAAGGAGCCTGATTCCTCCAGCTCCATTTTTTGTTCTCAAGATTGCTTTGGCTATTCGGGGTCTTTTGTGTTTCCATACAAATTGTGAAATTGTTTGTTCTAGTTCTGTGAAAAATGCCAGTGGTAGTTTCATAGGGATTGCATTGAATCTGTAGATTGCTTTGGGTAGTAGAGTCATTTTCACAATGTTGATTCTTCCAATCCAAGAACATGGTATATCTCTCCATCTATTTGTATCATCTTTAATTTCTTTCATCAGTGTCTTACAATTTTCTGCATACAGGTCTTTTGTCTCCTTAGGTAGGTTTATTCCTAGATATTTTATTCTTTTTGTTGCAATGGTAAATGGAA
>NC_041234.1:34246362-34312038 GCF_002837175.3 Physeter macrocephalus | reverse complement strand
CTTCTCCTTTTTCATTTCTAATTCTATTGATTTGAGTCTTCTCCCTTTTTTTCTTGATGAGTCTGGCTAATGGTTTATCAATTTTGTTTATCTTCACAAAGAACCAGCTTTTAGTTTTATTGATCTTTGCTATTGTTTCCTTCATTTCTTTTTCATTTATTTCTGATCTGATCTTTGTGATTTCTTTCCTTCTGCTAAATTTGGGGGGTTTTTTGTTCTTCTTTCTCTAATTGCTTTGGGTGCAAGGTTAGGTTGTTTATTCGAGATGTTTCCTGTTTCTTAAGGTAGGATTGTATTGCTATAAACTTCCCTCTTAGAAATGCTTTTGCTGCATCCCATAGGTTTTGGGTCGTTGTGTCTCCATTGTCTGGACATAACCTTTGACATAGTAATTCCACTTCTAGAAATCTATCTTAAGGGAATGAATAATCAGAGATACAGGGAGATTTATATATGTGAATATCGTTGTAGTATTTTTATAATAAAAGAAAAAGAATGAACAGTATAAGTGTCCAATATTATAGCATATTTAAGTAAATTGATAAACATACAGTCATTTAAAATCGTGTTTTTGAAAAGTATTTAATGAATGAAAGATTCTTATAGTATTATGTTGAGTGAAAAAAAGCAAGATATAATATTCTATATATAGTGTGAAAGAGAGCGAAAAAAATTGAGATTTGACATGCTAGGAAGAAAGAAGCCAAAATCGTGAACTTAACAGCGGTTATATCTAAATGGTAAGATTACAAATTATTTCCGTTTTTACTTTTCATTTTCTTCATACTTTTTTTGGCTTTTTAAATGTTTTCTGAATGAGAATGAACTTGAACTTTTGTAATCAGAATAACATCATAAATGTTGCTTACAATTCAAAGACATGGAGGGAAGACATGGAGTAAAAGTAGAGACCAGTAAATATTAAAGCATATTTAAAATTTAGGTCAGCATGGTAATGGCATGAGAAATAAAACACAGAATAAATTGGGTAGAAACAGATTCTTGTATGTGTGAGAATTTAATATAAGATATGGGAGGCTTCACCAAATAGTAAAAGAAGGATTATACCATGATTGAGTTAGTTACGAATAGTAACCAAGAGTTCTGCTATGCCATATGCTAAGTGCTTTTACATTCATTTTCTCCTTTACTTATTACAACCTTTGAGATTTAGATAGTATTATCCCCATTTTAGAGATGAGTGAACTCAAGCCCCTAGAGGTTTAGGCATTTGCCCAGAGTCACATAGAAAAGTAGTAGAACCTAGATTGGAACCAAGTATGTCAGATTCCAAGTCTCTATTCTGTGCTACCACATTCTATGTATATAAAGTTCCTGGCACGGTATCTAGAATCCAAGAGGCATGTAGTAAGTGTTATTCCTATGAGTAACTTATACTTTTCTGCACAAATTATAATGTAATATTTAATGCTTTATACAGTATATATAATAATGTAAATAATAGTAATAGTAATATGATAAATATATCATCTTAATAACTCTTGTCTTTGTCCCCTGGCCTTCTCTATGCCCTCATCCAGTGCCTTTGTTCAGACGTCTTTGGCCACAGGTTGCTTCAGCTGCCTCCTAACTGGTATCCATACCTCTTGTCCCTTACCCTCTGAGCCAGTCAATATCAAACCAATCTCCTGCTGACAATCCTTAACTGTCTTCATATATTTTCAGGGTGGAGGTCCAAATTTCTTAATATTGTTTCTGAGACCCTTCACAATCTGGCCTACTTTCTTTTTTTTCCAGTTTTATTGAAAAATAAGTGACATACATCACTGTATAATTTTAAGGTCTACAGCATGATGGTTTGATTTACATACATTGTGAAATGATTACCACAATAGCTTTAGTTAACATCCATCATCTCATATAGATGCAATAAAAATAAAAGAGAAAAAATTTCTCCTTATGATGAGAACTCTTAGGTTCTACTCTCTTAATAACTTTCCTATATACCATGCATCAGTGTTAGCTATAGTCACCATGTTGTACTTTACATCCCTAGTACTTACTTATCTTTTAACTGGAAGTTTGTACCTTTTTACCACCTTCCTCTAATTCCTCCTCCCCCACCTCCCCCATCCCCTGTCTCTGATAACCACAAATCTAATCTCCTTTTCAATGAGTTTGGTGGGTTTTTTTATTATTATATTCCACATATAAGTGAGATCGTACAATATTTTTCTGTCTCTGACTTATGTCGCTTAGCATAGTGCCTTCAGTGTCTATCCATTGTTGTTGTAAGTGGTAGGATTTCCTCGTTTTTGTATGGCTGAATAATATTCCATGGTATATATAAACACCACAACTTCTTTAACCATTTGTTCATTGATGGATGCCTAGGTTGTTTCCATGTCTTGGCTATATAATACTGCAATGAATATGGGGGTGCAGGTATCTTTTCGAGTGCATGTTTTTGTTTCCTTTGGATATAGCATTCCAGGAGGTAGAATTGCTGGATGATGTGGTCGTTCTAGTTTTAATTTTTTGAGGAACCTCCATACTGTTTTCCATAGTTTGGCCTACTTTCTCATCTCGCCTCCTGTCACTGCAAACCTGCTTAGCTCCAGCACTATGGGTCCTGGTATATCATACTGAACTCCACACCTCCATGCCTTTACACATGCTGTTCCCTCAGTCTAGAGCATCCTTTCTCCACCATTTGTCTCACTGATTTCTATAGCCCTTTGTAACAGCTCCTATTGACTTTTTCTTCAGGATGCCTTCCTTACTCTTCCAGTAGTAGCCCTCTTCTATGCTCCTACAGCACCCTGTGCATTCTTCTATCTTGGTACTTAACACACCGTCCTGTCTTTGTTGACGTACGTGCCTGTCTCCTCTACTACCTAGACTGTAAGTAACCAAAGGCAGAGATTCTTTTACCTTATTTCATTGGAATTATCAGAGCCTAGCTAGGGTCTGGCCCATGATAGGTTCTTAGCTTAATAAATGTTTGTGAAATGAATAAATGAGCTTTTGTCACTTAATGATGCTTTTATCTTCTAGATATATGGTTCAGTGGCCTGGTGGCCGAATCCTGCATCGCCATGAGCTAGACACCTTCCTTGCACAGGCAGTATCTACTCAGCTTTATGAACCAGATCACCTTCAAGAACTCAAGGTGATTTGATCGATCCTCATTTAAATTCTTTCTTTTATGAGCTCATAGCTTTATTTTAGGTCTTTTTTTTCCTGGAGCTAGGGAGAAGAGTAAGTTCTGCAGGTAAATGTTTGATTTACTTTAGCCAAATATTTATGTCTATTAATAAAGCCAACACTGTTCACATAGTGATAGGTGAGAATGGGTAGAAAAAATGGATATTGTGTAAGACAAATAAGTTGTGGCCCCTAGACCACAGTAAGGTTTCCAACTCTTACAAAAGATGCTACAGGGGACTTATCCTGGTGTTCCCTGTTTGTCTCTGAGTAAATGTCCACCCTCCCTTTTTTATTGAAGTATAGTTGATTTACAATATTGTGTTAGTTTCAAGTGTAAGCACAGTGATTCAGTACTTTTGCAGATTATATTCCATTGTAGGTTATTATAAGATAATGGGTGTAATTCCCTGTGCTACCCTCCCTTTTAAAATAATACTTATTGGGTGTTAGAGGAAAGTCTAGAAAAGCATAAGGAAGAAAGTAAATCCACCATATAACTGAAGGCAGTAGAATATAGTAGGTTGGAGGGCAGGCTCTGAAGCCAGGCTGCCTTGACTTTGAATCTTAGCTTCATTACCTTCTAACTATGTGTCCTTGAGCAGGTTGCTTAACCCCTGTAGCCTCAGTTTCCTTACTTGTAGGGTTATGAAGATATTAAATAAAATAATCCATGCAAAACACTTAGAACAGTGTCTAGCACATTTTAAGTACACAGTACTCAATAAATTTTAGGTACTAATGCAGGACATTCCTCTTCTGACTTCAGTAGCCATGGTCCTTTCAGGCCCTAGTATAAACTAGAAGATCAAGTCTAGTAAGTCTTACAAAATCTTGATTTCAGTGGAATCAACTAAGGAAAAGATGAAAACAGTCTTAGACAGTGTTGGTTCCTTTTTACAGCAAAGGTGATACTGCTTGGTGCTAGAGAAGGTACTGACAACTCCACACCACACCTAGGAGGGGGCCTGCAAGTACTTCCCCTTTTCCTGGTAAAGCCATCTAACAGACCAACTTGAGATAACCACTGTGAACATTTTGATGGTTTCTTCCAGCCTTTTGTCATGTATTTTCTACATAGTTGAAATATTATTTTTGTAGTTATATACTGTATTTTTAAACTTAATATAGCACATATTTTCTTAGCACATATTTTCTATGTCTTAAAAATTTTTGCTAAATATTTTATCATATGGATGTATCATTTAATTATTTTAATGTTGGCCATTTGGTTTCCAGTTTTCACCTATTATATGTGATTATTAACATCTTTTTTTTTTGGCTGCATTGGGTCTTCGTTGCTGCGCGCGGGCTTTCTCTAGGTGTGGCGAGTGGGGGCTACTCTTCATTTCGGTGCGCGTGCTTCTCATTGCAGTGGCTTCTCTCATTGCAGAGCTTGGGCACTAGGCATGTGGGCTTTGGGAGTTGTGGCACATGGGCTCAGTAGTTGTGGCTCGCGGGCTCTAGAGCACAGGTTCAGTAGTTGTGGCGCATGGGCTTAATTGCTCTGTGGCATGTGGGAGCCTCCTGGACCCGGGTTTGAACCCGTGTCCCCTGCATTGGCAGGCGGATTCTTAACCACTGTGCCACCAGGGAAGTCCTGTAATTAACATCTTTATGCATAGAGCTTTATTCACATCTCTACTTCCTTAGAATAGATACCTAAAAGTAGAGTTTCTGAGTCAACAAATGTGAACATTTTTAAGGTTCTTGATATATATTGCTTAATTGTAATATACATTACTCATTAGTTTTATTTGAGTGTACCCATTTACTTCACCATATCCTCATCAGCATTGGGTGTTCTTTTGGTCTTTAGTTTTGTTTTAATTTTTTTCTAATTTGACAGGCAGAAAAAATGGTTTCTCAAGTGGGTGTCTTTTTAAGGTTTTAAAGCTGATTGTTTTTTTTTGTAATGAGTATCATCCAAACCATCTCAGGGAAACAAATGGATAGAGGCTGCTTATACACTCAAATGTCTGTATTGAAAGGCAACATGTTCTAATTTAACTGGAATAATCAGCAAAACAGGAATAAGCAAATGTAACCAATAACACTAATTTCTTTTTTTAACACCTTTATTGGAGTATAATTACTTTACAATGGTGTGTTAGTTTCTGCTTTATAACAAAGTGAATCAGCTATACATATACATATATCACCATATCTCTTCACTCTTGCATCTCCCTCCCTCCCACCCTCCCTATCCCACCCCTCTAAGTGGTCACAAAGCACTGAGCTGATCTCCCTGTGCTATGTGGCTGCTTCCCACTAGCTATCTATTTTACGTTTGGTAGTGTATATATGTCCATGCCACTCTCTCACTTTGTCACAGCTTACCCTTCCCCCTCCGCGTATCCTCAAGTCCATTCTCTCGTAGGTCTGTGTCTTTATTCCCATCTTGCCCCTAGGTTCTTCATGACCTTTATTTTTTCTTAGATTCCATATATATGTGGTAGCATACGGTGTTTGCTTTTCTCTTTCTGACTTACTTCACTCTGTATGACACACTCTAGGTCCATACACCTCACTACAAATAACTCAATTTCATTCCTTTTTATGGCTGAGTAATATTCCATTGTATATATGTGCCACATCTTCTTTATCCATTCATCTGTTGATGGACACTTAGGTTGTTTCCATGTCCTGGCTATTGTAAATAAAAATATGGAACGCTTCATGAATTTGTGTGTCATCCTTGCACAGGGGCCATACTAATCTTCTCTGTATCGTTCCAATTTTAGTATATGTGCTGCCGAAGCAAGCACTAACAGTAATTTCTTAATGGTAGTTTTTCCTCTGTGGTGGTTTCAGATTGAGAAACTGGATGCTCGAGGGATCCAGCTTGCTGCCCTCTTCATGAGTGGGGTCGACACAGCTCTGTTTGCTAATGATGCCTGTGGCCAGCCAGTCCCTTGGGAACACTGCTGCCCCTGGATTTACTTCGATGGCAAGTTGTTCCAGAGCAAGCTAATTAAAGCAGGCCGGGAGCGAGTATCCCTGGTTGAGCTCTGCGATGGCCAGGTACCACATGTTGGGCAGCTGCTAAGACCGTCTCTGATCTGCTGTGGGGATGAATGACAGAAAGTGGAAAATGAGCAGACACATTGGGGAAGGAGGTAGCTGAAGTGGGAGAATGTGTCTGACCTTAACCTAATTTGGTCAAGGATGATCCCAAAGGCCCAGAGTCTGATATGTACATGTTACAAAATCATGTTGGGAAGGGTTTTTTTTTTTAAATGAGCTTCAAGTTTTCGTATTCCTTTTTTTGCTCCAAGTTATTTCTTCCCCATGGAATACTCAGATATACTCTATGCCTTTCCCCCAATTCTTAGAATTTCATTTCCCTTATTTACAAAAACTGTAAGTCATTTTTGCAAGTGATGATATTTTTTATAAAGGAACTATTTTGGAAATAGAAGAGGGTAGTAAAGTAGATGACAGAGTAAAAGCAGGGGATATTTTTTGCAGTAAAACCTTGGGAAAGATGAGAGAAGTCAAGGGAAAGGAGCCCTTACTTACTTCTTTGTCCATTTGTGGGGTATAGGCTGAGAGACTAGAGCAGGGGGTCAGCAAACTATTAAAAATTTTTTTAATTTGAATTTTTATTCCAATAAAGCTTTTTGGAATATAGCCACATTCATTCATTTACATATTGTCCATGACTGCTTTCACACTACAGTGGCAGAGTCAAATAGTTGTGACAGGAACAATACGGCCTACAAAACCTATCTGGCCCTTTTCAGAACAAGTTTCCTGACCTCTGGACTAGAGGCATGGACTTATCCTGGACAGAGATCATGGTCTCTGATCCTGGGTATGGGGGAGAAGGTTAAAAGGGTTTGTATATGTCAAGTTTTGTTCTCTCTTTTACCTCATTCTGTTACCTCCCCCTTAAAAAAATAACCTAGCCTATTGCTGGCTGTGTAATAGACAATTAGTAAATACTTCTTGTTAAATTTGTCTTCCTTGACCTAGTCAAGGTGCCTCACAAGCCCTCAGTCATAACTAGTATGATGGTAGTTTGGTGTCATGCAAAGAGTGGGGGCTTTGGTGCCAGACAGGCTTCCCTGAGTATGTCACCTTGAGCCATTTAACTCCAGGCCTCGATTCCTTTAGTGGGAATAGACTTGTGAGACTGTACCTAGACTGCCCAATACTGTGCCTGAAACATAGGAGAAGTTCAAAAAATGGCAGCTGTTATTATTATTCCGTCCCTCATTTGAAGGCTGACCTGGCAACCAAAGTGGAGAAGATGAGACAGAGCATCCTTGAAGGAGTCAACATGAACCATCCACCGCCTTCTGCTCTACTTCCATCACCTACTTTTGTGCCTCCCATGGTGCCCTCTCTCTACCCTGTTTCACTTTACCCCCGAGCCATGGGCCCAATGCCACCTCCCCCTCAAGGAAGGAGCCGGGGGTTCGCAGGTCAGTACCTAAGAATGAGGTGTTTGTCAAACTCAATCTATTTCATAGTAACCCATCCAGTAATTATTGCAGTTACAGAAGCAGCAGTTTCACATATATCTTTACCTTCTGTGCTGTGGTGTGGTTTGAAGAGGAGCTTACTGAGATGGAGGTGTGTAGCCTGCGGAGGAGAACCCACTATCTTCCCAGACCACTCTCCATAGAGGTGATTGATCCCTAGGGATTTGACTCTCACCAAACCACTCATGAAGTAACTGATGCAGAAACCAAGAGTCACTTTATTACTTTTTTTTGTCAATTTATTACTTTTGAGAACTGTAATTCATTTGAACTGGGTCTTCATGGTTGCTGGTTAGCTCACTCTCTCCCCATAGGCAGATGTACACAGGAGCTTGCAGGAAGAGCAATGGTAGGTAAGTAAATGACCAGTGTCAGCAAACAGCCATAGCTTGATGTACCCATTTCCACTCTGAGGGTAGATCTAACACATTTCCAGAAGCATGGAGAGAAATAAATCATAGTCTGTACCCTCCAGGGGATTGCAGTTTAGTGAAGAAAACAAATACATACACACTCACATGGATCCACACACATATGTATATACACACACGTATGTATACATTATGGTGATATCTGAGCTGTGGCTTAATGATGAACAGATGTTCTTGCTTAGGTAGGTCAGATACTGACCCTGATAATTCAAACAACCTGTCCCCTGGCGAAACAGGGTATTTTAATGGGGACTTTTTTTTTTTTTCGCGATACGCGGGCCTCTCACTGTTGTGGCCTCTCCCGTTGCGGAGCACAGGCTCCGGACGCGCAGGCGCAGCGGCCATGGCTCACGGGCCCAGCCGCTCCGCGGCATGTGGGATCTTCCCAAACCAGGGCACAAACCCGTGTTCCCTGCATCGGCAGGCGGACTCTCAACCACTGCACCACCAGGGAAGCCCTAATGGGGACATTTTAACATGAAATACCAAGTTTCTGTGATCGGGTGAGAGTGCTATGGTTGAAGTGTTTGTTGTGTATTGCTTGTCACTTTCAAAATAATAAAGCTGGAAGTTGAAATTTGTCTTAAATTTAGGGTCACAAAATTCAGCATGGATGTTTAGCTCAAGGCTGTGCTTAGAGGAGCAGTGTGAATGTCTGCTCTGTTCAATCAAGTAATGATTAAGTCTCACAAACCAGGGAGCCAGCCATTCATTCCATCCTTTGAAGGTGTCTTTATAGATGCCTGCTCTCATTCTTTGCATGTCGACTTTACTGTGTCTCAGAAGACAGCCTTAATTAAGGCCAAGTTCTTGGGAGGTCCTCACCATTGCCCCAGCTCTCACTGATGCCTAGTCTCCAGTTACTGGTGGTTCATGAGGAGCCTTCTGACTCCTTAAAGGCCACAGTAGGATCCCCAAATGCAAGTCTTTCTTTCCCTCTTAGGATTAGCTAGTCATCCAGTTCCTTAGACTCCCACTTTTATATAAATGAAGGGCTCTTTGCTAACAATCTGCTAAGTGAGTGAAAAGTTATTAATATTTGGGTTTTTTCCACAAACTAAAATAAAAGGTTTACTACTAGAATTCTGTATTCTATGAAGTCTTCCTTTTGTGCCAGATTACAGAGCTGTACTGTGCTTGTGAGCTCACACACAGAGTTGGAGTTTCCTGTTTTAAGGAGATCTGCTATCTTGTCTTGAATTGGTTCTGGTTTTCAACTGTTGCTGTTCTTACTTTTTAATCATAAATTACTGTTACTTTGGTTTCATTATTTTTCGTTTGGTTTGGTTGTTTGGCTAATCCTCCAGTGTGTAGTGACATGTATTTGAATCAAAAGTGGTTTTTGGCCTATAATTTTCCAATAGCTAGATCTTAAGACCTCATTCTCTCTCCAACTGTTACTTTGGTTTCATTATTTTTTGTTTGGTTTGGTTGTTTGGCTAATCCTCCAGTGTGTAGTGACATGTATTTGAATCAAAAGTGGTTTTTGGCCTATAATTTTCCAATAGCTAGATCTTAAGACCTCATTCTCTCTCCACAAATATTGACTGCCTACTGTGTGCAGGCTCTGTAGTTGGAAAATGAATCAGGCACACCTCACTTGCTAAAGTGGATATGTACGGATCTTCAACACCCTCTTCCAAAATTTGCTTCCACCATGACACTTTGTTGTTATCACAGAGTCTTTTTATCATAGAGAAATGGAAATACACAGAGTAGGTGGGCTGTAGATCTTTTGTTCCACCTCTTATCCTACCTTGCACTTACCATTCTTCCCCTCTTCCCAGGTCTCCATCCAATCCCACCCCAAGGAGGAAAACTAGAGATTGCCGGGATGGTTGTGGGCCAGTGGGCTGGCAGCAGATCCTCCAGGGGTCATGGCTCCCTTGGCATGCAAGTGGTTTCTGTCGGTGGGCCGGGAAAGGGGTATGTATTTGAATAGGTTGGTATAAGCTAGTGTCAATCAAGGTGCTCTTGGGAAAATGCCCAGCTACCCAACCCTTCTATTAAGGTAAGAGGCATTAACTAACTTTGCGTTTTTAAAGCCAGTTTTCAGTTGAGTTCAGCAAACATATAAAAATGCCCTGCCTTGATGAAAAAGTTTTTGCCCTAGAGGAGGACTTGGGACACAGGACAATTCGGTATGACATAGAAATGAAAGAGATAGAGGTTTACAGTGGTAACACAGAGGAGAGGCATCTAACTTAAGAGGGTCAAACTTCCTAGAGGAGGTGAGTAGTTAACTAACTTAAAATGGAGGTACAGGCTTTATGTGTTCCTCATGATCACTTTTCCCCCCACTTTCTAAAGGCATGGAAAAGAACAGACTGGTAGAGGATCCAAAGGACATAAAAAAGGAAATAAACAAGTAAGTACCTTTTTGAGATGATCTAGCTTCTGTTTGATACCTCTTTTGTCGGTTTTTTTTTTTTTTTTTTTTTTGCAAGAGATCAGGCATGGAAACCTGGGAGCTTTTATAGCTGCTCCCAGCATTTGATTTCATCCGCCTGCTCTCTAGCAGTCTAGTGAGGGTTAACCTGCCCAGGCTCTTCCTACAGGGCTACAGTGTCATCCTTTTCCCTGAGTGAGGCCACAAGATAGAAACCAGGTACTGTGTCCTAAAGACCTACACTTAGCATAGTATGCACTACATGCAGCCATAAAGGGACCAAAGTGAAGTTAACAGTGGGACTCCACCAGCATGCCTGAACTTCTGAGGGGCTACCAGAGATGCTTAGAAAATTGGACTTTTGCCTTTGCTGATGATGGGAGGGGAGGAGGCATCGCCATTCTGCTTACTCTTAATGGTTCAGAATGGTCTTAAACTCACTGGTCTTCAAATAGGCATCCCCCCTTCCCCCCGTAGTGATCCAAAATCTTTTAATGGCCTTAGACTGCTGGGCTCCTCATAGTATAGTAGCTACCATTTCTTGAGTGCTTACTTTCTTCCAAGCCATCTACTAGACATTTTATATGCGGTTTCTAATCCTCACAAGGGTCACTGACTAGACCATACTGCAAGGCAATTTTATTGTCAGCCCTCAATCCCAGCTCAGCTCTCATGTATACAACCAGCCCTCATTGCATCCATGTTAACTCCCATTGTCTAATGTTTTCTCAAGGAATACAAATTTGCTTTAATGTTATTTTGAGCCCCAAATGGAACTACAATGGTAAGTCCCCCACACAAAGCATTTTGTAATGTACTCCAAAGCCAGAAAGCAGTGACTTTGGATTTTTCCAAAGCTTTTCAGCTTTTTCCAGAAGCTGCTCAGTAAGGGAAAAGGGATTGCACCAGACAGGAAATCTAGTCACTAAAATAGTCTCCCATAAGATAGTACAGCCTTGATGAATTCACCATGATTCAGGGACTGATCAATAGGCATACAGTCTGAAAAACCTGATATTTTTGGTGCAATAATAGTGGATCCATCTGTAAGTGGTTGACTCACATTAACCAAGATCACAGAAATAGCTATGTGGATATGGCTAAAGGAGTGGAGGAAGGGAAGAGAAGGGAGGGGGTGAAAGATAGAGTACTGATTTACAGTGAGAAGAAATAATTATCGCAATATATTGTACACTTTTTTCCAGTCACTCATAAATACATGTATTTATTATTGCCATTTTAAACAGGAAAAAACTGAGGCTCAGAGGGATGAAGCACCTTGCCCAAAATTACCCATCAAGTTAGTATTAGAGTTGACATTCCAGCATGAGCTGACTGATTCCAAAGCCCTGTGCTGTGCTAATTCTGAAACGGGATAACAACTCTAATTGTTAGAGATAAGATTCAGACCTAGGCCTGGCTGACTCTTGTATGCATTCTCTTAACCATGTCTACCAGAGCTTTCTCTCTCTAAGAGAAAGCTGAAAGGGAGGCCATGGTATCAGAAGTTTGCCTGGGGGCATGGAATCAGAACAGAAACATTAGCTGGCATTGAGTTCTTACAGTGTGCCAGGCACAACATGTTCTAAGTGCTTTACATGGAGTGTGTCATTGAATCCTTATAGGAACCTATGAAATAGATACTATCATTCTCTCTATTTTACAGATGGGGAAACTGAGGGAAAACAAGGGATGGTAGATGATCTTAAGTTTCTCTTAGCTAAGATTTCTGGGGGTACTATTATCTACTCTAGAGGTAGCCTGGCCAAGGAAAGCCTCACGTTGACTTTGTTTTTAGCTAAGGCATCTTCCCTGGACAGAGCTGCTGCTGATTGCCTTGCTGACTCTCCTTTTTCTGTTCAGTTGCCCTTTCTCCAAAATCTGAGATAATTAATTGCTGCAGCTTATTAAATCTTCTGACATTACAGTTCTGTCTTCTTGAGACTATTCCTAGGTCAGTGGAGTTTTGTGTGTTCTCAAATTCTTCAGTCACTTACTTGTTACATTTTTATTTCTTTGTGGACTACCTCACATGGCTAATTCCATCCATTACTAGTTTCATCTTATTTCCAGGTTCTTGAGAAACACTTCACAGTAACGCCCATGTTGTGTAGGTTTTGGAGCCAAACGATCTAGCTTTGAATCTGGCTCTGCCACTTACCAGTTCTGTGACTTTGGGCAAGTTACTTAACCTCTCTGTGCCCTAATTTCCTCATCTGTAAAAATGGAAGAATTGGTATCTACCTCATAGAGTTATTTTGAGTAGTAAATGAGATGATATATGTAGTGTTTAACACAGAACCTGGAACATGGGAAGTGCTCAATAAATATTAATAGTTATTATTTATAATTGACCACAAATTCAACAGGTATTAGACTTCCATTATGTGTTGTGTCTTTAGTGGAAAGAACAATGTCTTTGGAGTCAAACAGACTTGGATGCAAGTCTAGGCATGCCAGTGACCTTGAGCAAGTTATTTTACTTTTTCGAGCCTCATTTGTCTTTCTTATCTGTGAAACCAACATCAGAGTACCTGGCATGCCCAACCACTGTTATTATTCCTAATAATATTCATTGAGAGCCAGTACTGCACTTTCAAGGTAATACAGTTCATGGCGTTAGCATTTCAAGAGCAGTTACATTTCTGAAATTAAAAGAAAACCAGATGATTGTTTTTACTTATGAAAAATTCTATGGAATATTGCACATAGATCTTATCATATGTTTTCTTTTCCTTTCATTTACATGTCCAATTGTCAGTATTGGACAGCATTGCGTGGAAGTTAAGAGAGTAAACTTTAAAGGCTGACCAACCTGGAGTGCAATCCTGGCCCCACCACTTTCTACCTGTGTCTCCTTGAGCAAGTTACTTTAATCTTTCTGAGCCTCAGCTTCCTCATCTGTAAATGGGGCATCATAATATCTACCATTTAGGGTCCCTTTTGGCATTTGAAAAAAATATATTGTAAAGCTTTGTAAACAGTAGCTGTGTCATTATTGTGTTGTCATTGCCATTGGATTTGAGTCAGATCCATTTGTTGTCACCCTAAGTTCTCCAGACAGTGTCAGAGTGTACTAGGTGTTAACAAGCTTTGGGCTTTCTGGTGTTTTTGAAGAACTGAAGCAGTTTCTACAGGCTAGCTTATAAACATGCTTGGAAAGGATCAGCCAGTTTGGGATTACCATTTCTACTGAATATCTGTTTTTGACAGAGCACTTCAGATGGAGTTTCTAAATCCCTGGAGCCTCATCAAGGTCGGTCTCGCTCACAGGTAAATGGAAACAATGGCACATTGATCAAGGAAGAGAAGAATGATCATCTTCCAGCTCCATCACAGTGTGCCTTAACCAGAGACAGCAGTGTGTGTAATAATGGTAACCGCTACTTCCCCGTGAAGAATGGTGAGAAGAGCCGCTTACGAGAGCAAAAGCTGGGAACTGTGGCACAACAGAAAGAGGAATAACAAGCAGAAGATGGCTTCAGCAGATCAGGAAGAGGGGAAAACCTATACTTTTCTGATTTTAGGCCCAAGTTAGAGGAGGACATAAAATGCTTACCCTAGTTTCATCCAGAATTTGTATGGGGTGTTCTATTGTATCCATCTTGTCCCCTTCCCTGTCTTTTTCTGGGCTTCCAGACTCAGTGGTCTGCTTCTAGGGAAGCTCTGATCAAATATGAATGGCAACAAGCACAGTTCCTGTTCTCAAATTGAATATATAGTGCCAATATTCTCTTTACGTCCCCTGGAAGCCTTTTAAGGCAGTGACTATCGGGTGTCATCACGTAAGGCCCTATAGAAAAGTTCCAGCTTTGGTTTTCTGAGTATATGGCTTCCTAACTTGCGTTTTTCTTTATGAAAATAGTAGGGCCTTCATATATAATCAGTATCCACATCTTCTAACTCTTTCTCCCCATTCACCTATGCCAGGAGTTTATACTACCACCTCTAGCTCTGACCTGACAATCAGATAGGTAGATGTTTTCAGGGAAGTGAGGTAGTATTGGTTATTTTATTTTTTTTAATTTTTTTTAATTTTATACACTTAAAATAACTACCAATGGCCTTTGTACTGGGGGATTCAAGTGAATCAGAAAAGTACTGGGCAGATTTTTCCTGCCTCTGAACTAATGAATCGTTTGTAAAATAGAAGATGTGGTGCAGTTCACCCACTCCCTGCTGCCCACACCCTGAAAGGGTGGAATCAATATAATGAAATTGAGTACAAAAGGGAACTCAAAAGACTGTGTGTGCTTGTGTGTGTGTGTGTGTGTGTGTGTGGTGTGTGTGTGTGTGTGTGTGTGTATGTGTGTATGGATGTTTGGATAGATATATATATGAATGCGTGTATCTATATGCATACACATACCCTTTATATAAAGAGACAAATCTATTTATCTATACATATTTTATATATATAAATATATGTGTATGTGTGTATGTATATATAAATATAAATATATATTTTTTGTATATATATATATTTATATACATGCACACACATACATACATGATGATGTCCCAGAAGATTTACTGAATTTCTCAGAAATGCTTCCACTGCTATGGAGTGGTAGGTTTCAAAAGACCACATTTTAAAATCCTTACTAAGTCGTAGCCCATCACAATTATGAGAAGATGGGCTTCTCTAAATCAGACAAAAAGTACTTTCCAGAGATTGCCTGTTCAGAACAACAAACAGTTGGGCTGTCACAAGCCTAATCTTGAACAGAGTCCTCACATCCCGTATGGTAAAAACAGGAGGTTGGGATAGGATTGGGAAGAGTTGGGCATTTCCTTATGAAGGAGCAGCCTGGTTGGGAGAGAGAAAGGGGATGGGAGGTAATTACTGGGGCTTGCAGCCAGTTTGGAGGAAATCTCCTCTGAAACTCCGGGATCAAACTGGCCTCAGGCTAGAATTTATTGCCATGAATCCCTGAAGGAGAGAGGACTAACATTGGAAAGATGGGGTAGGGAAGTGTGAGGAAATCGGCAATTTGATTTTACATACCTAGATTGTTTTGTTTGTTCATTGACATTTTGACTACTGGATCTTTTCATTTGCTTTGCAAGGAAGACTTCAGAGGACTCTGGCCCGGGCCTATAGGGGTATTCTGTAAAAGGTTCCTAGCCCCCAAGTGAGGTCAGAATCTGTCCAGGACAAAGAGGCTGTTCCCCCTTTCTGGAGATACTCTTGAGACAACCTTGCACTTCCAGTTTCCCTCCTCAGCAGTATGAGGGATGGGAACATGGCTTGCAACAGATTAGCATTGTGTCTTCGTTCAGGAGTTGAGGCTTCCAGCCTCATACACTTCCTTTTGGGCTTTGTGATATTCTTGCCCAAGAAGTACCATTTCTACAGGAATACAACTGACTAGACTTCTAGCAGGGTTCTCTCTCTTTTTGAAAAACCCCATGTACCTTAACCCAGAGTAGGTCCTTGGTGATTTTTTTCCAGACAACCAGAAGGCTGTTTGCTCACTACCCACTTAAAATGAGTGTATCATCATGAGAGACTGAAGACAGTCTCAGACTGTTTTATCCTAGTCTGGCCCAATTTAAGAGAAACCACAACTTGCAGGGGGAGGGAGGTCTAGAATGCCTTTCCCCCTGCCCAGACACTTCTTACATAAACCAGAGCAGGATGACAAGAATGCATACCCAGCCAGATATAACCAAGAACAAAGTGTACAAAAACCTCCTCTATGGAATTGGCTCCCCTAATTTGGTTCCCACTCTTCTCCTAACCTGCCCAACCTTTCACAACATCTTGAAGGTTAGGACTTCTGTATCCAGCAAGAGAAGGATTTAGTAGCGAACTTAGATGGCTTGGAAATTTCTTTCTGGAGCCACAGAGGGAGGAGTCCTTTGGAGCTCTAAAAGTAACCAGAATCACTGAGCTGTGTTAAATTAAATAGCTAGCTAGCTAGCTAGCTAGCTAGCTCCAATTTCTAATAGGAAGTACTTGGAGTTATATGGAAAGGCATTTTCTTCAGTTGATGTTTCTGTGAATCTTGAATCTATTTGACACAATCAAGTGACAGTATTGTTAACTCTCACAGCATTAAGAAGATTTATTATTCCGTAGGCATTCACTGTGAGAAGTAAAATTGCTGCTTTGACAGGGATGATTCCAGTTTGCCAAACGGCTTGCTTTTCTCCCTTCCACACACCTCTACTTTCTCCTAGCCTGGCCCAGGATGAAACAAGTGTCTCACTTCCAACTTTGATTTTTATTTGGATTCAGCATTTTGGGTTTGTAAGGTTACAAGAAAGAACCATAAAGGGCCATGTTTTAATTTATCTGCCAAAACATACAATTTAGAAGCCAGAAAGACTAAGGTCTATTACTGGAAGATTAACTTTTTCTAATTACAAGATTAACTTTTTCTAATTTCTTTCAAATTAGGGAACATGAGTCTGCTTTTTGCTGTGAGTACCACTTGAAGAGACTGTCATCCTTCACTTGAGGTTCAATTTCTGACTATGATGTGGCCTTTCTTGAACAGTCATGCATCATATGGGAACCCCCAGAAATGACCCCTTTACCTTGTAGGGCCACAAGCAAAAGCACCCTGGATGTATATAGCCACTGATCCCCAAGGACTTTCAGTTCTTGATTTCTGCTGGTGTGTATTGGGGTCAGCCTATAACTCCCACCCTTATTCAGTAGCCAGTCTAGTCTGGACCAGGCCTGATAAACTTCTGCTCACTTGTGTCATTTTCATTCTGAGCCAGTAGGACTTTGGGTAGACTTTATAGCCCAAGAAATGGCACTTGCTTTGGCTAGTGATATTTGATTTTTGTCTCCATCTTGATTTCCTGGCATCGTTGGCCAAGTCACATTAACTTGTTTTTAATCACTGAGAAAAACAGCCAGGTAAGGCATTAGGGAGGGTGGTTAAGGAGGGGGGTGGGGGGAGGAATGCTTATGTAGGGTAGAAAGAATGTGGAAGTAACTGTTTGGTTATAGTGATCCAGTCCGCTGGAACCTTAGAAGGCTCCTGTGGGCCTGTCCGTGCTACCCTTTCAGCGTCTAAGACTCCCCCACCCCACTTTGAAATGACAGTACAAGTAGACCACAGTTTAAAGTAGTTAGTATAATTCTACTAAGGTTTAATCATTATACTTGTTTACTTCCTGATGCATATTTCCTAAATATGCTTGGGGTTTCGGGGGGGGTAAGTTTTCACTGTTCCATCATGTGTCACCTATATTTTTCTCCCTCTTGTGACTTTGGCATCTTCTTTTATTTGACTTTCCATTTCCTTTTCCCTTGGCTTATTGCAGTAGTCTGCTGGAGCAGGTATTCCCCTACTCCCCTGTTACTGCTAATTATCTTCAGTATTGTCAGAGGTTATTTTGATGTTCTAAGAAAATAACTTCATATATTTTTTTTTGCAAAATCATCTTTTCCAAGGTAAAAGCAAAATAAAAAAACCCCTATGCTAGGGTGCCCACTGCAGCTTTTGACATTGCCCTTGTACTTTTATAGATGCTCTTTTTGTCCGTGTTGGTAGTAACTAATGACTAGTGAATTTTCATGTAAATGAAACAAATTAAATATTTCAGATTTTATTAATCTCTCATAACCCTGCCAAATCTGATGACTTCATTTTAGTTACTTCCCAGAAGACACATCCCCATCCACCTTTTATTTTATTCTATTCTATTCTATTTTTAGAATAACATACTAGGTAAAGAAACTTTAACTCAAGGAGTCATTGATTTTTAGTGCTCCCTGATAAATGATGTTATTGACAAAAGTAAAATCTTTCATTGTTTTTTCCTGTGGTAGTATCTCTTCTCCTGTGCTCTTGACAGTGTGTTTAGTGGATGGATAATATGTATTTCTCTTCCAAATTCCCTGCCTTTTTGGCCCACCTCACCACAAAAGCTCCATAGTTTATTAATGTAAGTTTGAATGGATGCTTCTTAGGGGAAACTGCAGGAGTTAAGGAAAGTGTTTCAGAAAGGAATGAAAATGTCTCAGGAGTTGTTCTGTGATGGAAATTGGTCTGTTGTTCTGTTAATGCTGATGGAAAGAAACTTACAGTGCTTAATAAAAGTCTATTCTTTTAGTAAAAAAAATGTGAAATAATTTTGGGTGTGCGAAGTTTAATTTCTTCTCCCATTTCTGGACTCCTTTCGGCAAATGGGGAATATACTTCTCTCAATTCAGAAGTGTTGCAGAGAGATTTAGGAGCCTATTTGTAGTTGAATATCAGGGCAAGAGAGCCACTACAAGAAAAGGAAGGGCATATTTAGCTTCCTGCTGAACTTCTTTATTTGGATGTTCTAAAGGCACCTTTGACTTGACATTTCCCAAACTGAACCCATCTTCTCTTCCGAAGCCTGCTCCTCTCCATGAGTGACACTACCTTCTACTCAATTGTCTACACCACAAACCAACCTGGGAGTTATCCTAGATGCATGTCTTTCTTTCCATCATTTCTCAAATCCAATTTGTGACAAGATCTGTTGGTAACACTCAACCGCCTTTCTCTTTCTCACATCTATCTCTTTTCTCTCCCCACTTGCTGTGGTTTAGTTCAGGCCTCCTCATGTCTCACCTAAATTGTTGCAGTTGCTCCTCTGTCTTACTCCTAACCAGGCAACTGTGAGCAAATTTTGTGTCTACGTGTATGTACCTTTTCCCAGTGAAAGGGACCATACCTTTGTTAGTTACTTAAAGAAGTCTATGACCTAAGAGACGTTAAGAACCACTGCTTTAATCCACCATGCTTATCAGCTTCCAGAGGAATCTGTCCTAACATGCTGCATGCCCATTTCCATGGTCCCTTCATGATCTGGCTCCTAACCACTTCTCCAGCCTCATTTCCTGCCACCCCAACTCATTCCAGCAACACTAAAGCACATCCTACACACATTAAGCTATTAATATCCATTTCTTCTCATTTGCTTATACCATTGCCTAGAATACCTCTCTCCCCTTGTCTCTGGTGCAGTCTCAACTTTTTCCCCTAAGATTCAGCTCATATCTTTGTGATTCTTTTCCTGATCTCTTACTAGGGACCCCTGTACGGACTCCCCACAGCCAGTCCCTGTAGCACTTCACTGCATCTCTGCTAGTAGATTAAACTTGACCATCTTTGTCTTCTTGGCATCTCCCACCGAGCATGCACTTAGAAATGTTTGATGACTAAATCAAGGACAGCTAAAACACCTTTGAAAATGTTCCCTGGTGCAAAACAGATTGTAGATTTCTGAGGCAGAGGATGTGTTGGTGGCAAAAACACAAGAAGATTGAATATGAAGGTTCATCACTGAATGGTATGCATTTAAATGTGCTTTTAAATGGGGCTCTCAAAAAAAAAAAAAAAGAGTTCTGAGTCACCTTTGAGCAATAGACTGATGCTTGGAGCAGAGTCTGAAGCCAGGGCTCTAGGGCATTCTTCTTAACTTACTGCTTCTGCTGAGTGTTGCTAGCTGGGCTTGGCCTCCCTGGCTGCTCTGTGCCTTGTGTGTACAGATTACAAAAGGAAACAGCTGAACCTAAAGGCGAGCATTAGAGATTACTGAAGCTTGTAAATACTTACCCTTAAATGAAAACTATCATTTGTAAAAATTTGTTTTGTATTTGGTTCATTATGGCTATAGATGTCTTTTCCTAACCTTTGATCTTTGCGTGTTGGGACTCAGAACTTAATAGTGGGAAATCCTTAGCATTTGGCTTTTAAAAGTTACTGTTTGCTGAGGACCTCCTGTTAGGTACCAAGCATAATACTAAGCTATTGTACACTGTTTCTAAGCTTCAAACAACTCTGCAAAGTAAGTACTATCCTCACTTTACACACGAGCAAACTGGTTCAGTGGTGCCCAAGTTCACACACAGCTAATAAGTGATAAAAACCAGGGTTCTAAACCTATGTTTTGACTAAGTAGATAACTCTTATTTCTGCCTCCTCAGCATTCCTTCCTCTTTCTGGCAGCAGTTAAGTGCAGTTTTTTGTTTTTCTTTTTCCTTTGGGGAACTGCTCTTTCCAATCTTGGGGTAGGGATGGGTTGACCATCAGTCACATGGCTTCACCTCCCCCAGTGCAGGGATGGGTATATGACCCAAGTAGTGTCAACTGTGTTTTTTCATGGACTTGAGGGATAAAGTGACCAAGAATGAAATATCTCTTCTAAAATCACAAGTATTAGGAATAATGTGAGCCTGGAACATTGTCTTCTATTTATATCTTCTACAACTAGTCTTTTATTTGTGTGTGAGAAATATGAAAATTCTGTGCTCATTTATTAGGAGCAAATGCAGAAAGTCATCTATTGGGGGATTACTATGTGCCAGAGAGAGTTCTAGGCAGTTTATTTTATATATTTTAAAACATTTTCATCTTATTATTCAGTGCTTACACATTTATAATCTTCAACTCTAGAAAAGGGGAGTGTATCCGTTGGGATAGGCTAGGTTTTGCTGCTATAATAACCCCCAAATCTCACATAATAAAGGTATACTTCTTGCTCATTATGTCCAACATGTGTTGTCAGGGGAGCTCTGTTCATCCAAAGCCACTTGATAACTCAGACCAACAGAAGCCACATCACTGAGTTGGGAAGGAATGTGACCAAAATACACACTGACTCTTAAAGCTTAAAATGTCACACATCACTTCTCTCTTTTTATTGCCCAAAGAGATGGCCCACATGGTTGCACCTAATTTCCTAGAGATGGAAAAGTACAATTCTACTATGTCCCTGGAAAAAGGGAGAGGTAAGTTTGGTGAGTCGCAATAATAGCATCACAGGGAGAAATGACCCATTTCTGGGTAGATTTGACTCATTGCCTTTTGGCTGGTTGCCATTACCTAACCGCTTGAGTCAGTATACCTAAAATTTGTAATGGAATAGTGAAACATTCATTCCCATTCCAGTGTCATAGGGATTCTCTGCATGTGGGCTGAAGTGGATATAATCTTGTGGTAACACAAGCATTGAGTTTAGCTCCCCTAGCCCACCCTGTGGGGGTGGTTATGAGGATTAAATGACATAGTGTATGTAAAATGCCTGGCATATAATTCAGCCTCAATAAATGTTAGCTGTTTTGGGTTTGGTGGGGGTGGGAGGGTTGGTAGTAGATGAAAGACTTGTCTATGCTCCCAGTCCTGATTTCCTCATAACACATTCCTTCCTAGCCTATAATCTGGTATCAGCCCTTCGCATTTGAATATGGCTGCTTCCAAAGGCGACTAGTGTGCTCCCAGTCACAAAGTCCAGGGTTTTCATACAGGCATCTTGCTGAGGACTTCCACAGTAATTGACACTGAAACACAACCCATTTCCTGAAATTCTCTGGCTTCCCTGACATTTCTCTGCTATTTCTCTTTCCTTTTTTGACTACTTAAAAAAATTATTATGTATTATTTGATAAACACAAAAGGATACATGTAACATATGTTAATGAAATTCAATAATAAAATGAACACTCATGAGCCCATTGCCCAACCTAAGAACTACCCCATCTCTCTGCCTTCCCCAGAGGTAACCGGTATCTTGACTTTTAGTTTTCATTCCCTTGGTTTCTTTTTAAATAGTTACATCACATATGTAATTATTCCTAAACAATATATTGTTAGGTTGTACTTTATAATTTTATAAAAACGTTATTTTTATGTAGTGTTCTGCAAATTCCTTTTCTCACCCAACTTTTTTTTTTCTCTAAGACTCAAACACGTTACTGCTGTAGCTGTAGTTAATTTGTTTTCACTTCTGTATAGTATTCCATTGTGTGAATATACCACAATTTATCTACCCATTCTCTGTCCAATGGAAATATGGCTTATTTCCATTAATGTTGCCATGTATGCTTGTACACATGTCTCCTGCTGGGACCTAAGGCATGCAAATGCTCACTTTTATAAGATAGTGACAAAATTATTTTCAGAAGTAGTATTAAATGGGAATAATAATGCCTGCTTTACCTCCCTTATAGGCAGTTGTGAGAGTTACACAGCTAGTGGATGTGAAAACACTCAATACCTTAAGAAGACACAGTTGACATGCTGGTTTTGAGTCCAAGCTCAAACTCCTAAAAGTTGCCTCATGTGCATACTGGTTTCAAGGACCAAAAAGACAAGGCTGTTCCGTGTCAATTTAAAGTATTCCTAGAATTTTCTCATGACAAAGACTAGACTCTTGGATTCTGAGGCAGATGTCTATTTGTTTTCCTACCTGACCAGCAGCCTTTCCTCATTTCTTCCAGTAACAGCACCTCAATTTTCCAAGGAACTACTTCTATTCCATTTTTGGAAGTGTCCTCTAGTGCCCTGCTCTCCCTAGACAGCTCACTGGGGTTTATTAATATTGTCATGGCTTTGTTTGTTTGCTTGCTTGCTGTATTTTGCTTGCTCTTTAAAGACTCCTTTTACTTCTGATAGGTCCAGCATGATAAATTGATTACAAAAATGGCCACAGTTGTTCACATCTCCCTGTATCTACACCTTTTGCAGCTCTTCCCATTAAGAGATGGCATCTGTTTCTCCACCCTTCAAATCTAGACCAGTCTTGTGTTTTGCTTTGATCAATAGACTGTTGCAGAAGTGATATTATGTCAGTTCTAAGCCTTGCATGCTTCTGCTCACTCTCTTGGACCCCTGGAATTACCATGGGAATGAGCCTGGGCTAGCCTTCTGGAGGATGAGAGACCCATTTGTCTAGCTATATCCAGCCAGACCAGCTTAGACCTGTCAGCCACCAACCAACCCACCAGCAGACCACAGATACATGAGTGAGCCCAGCCAAGATCAGCCTAGCCTAGTGCAGATCAATAGAGCACTAACACACAGACTCATGAGCAACAATAAATGGTTTGGTTTCAAGCTACTGACTTGTGGGTTGGTTTATTATGCAGCAGTTGCTAACTCACACATCCAGCAATACAATAAAAATTATGTTTTATGCAGGATCTAGTTGTTCTTTAGTAGGAAAGCCCTTCAGGATATTTAGTCTTCTATACTGCCTCTCCAACTACTTCTTCATTTCCTTCTTAGCATGTCTCTTAAGATTAGCATTTCTCAGAGTTTCTGTTTTCAGCCATCTTCTCACTATTCTTTCTCCCTGGTCAGTTTCATCCTATCCCATGGTCTCAGCTCTTACCTTTATACAGATGAGTCTCAAATCTACCTCTATGTGAACTCTACTGAGCAGAGTCAGAGTTCAAATGGTCTGCTGGACAAGTCCACATAATACTCTCCCAGAAAAATCATAACTCAATATGTTTAAATGTGAAGTCTTACTCACACTCCTTCATTGTTTCCTATACTTCCTCCTCCACCAGCTTGATTCCTCTATCTCTGTGTAATGTCACTACTATCCTCATATCACCCAGGCCAAAAACCTCATCACCTCAGACTCTCCTCTATCCATATGCCCAATCATTCTGCAGTGTCTCATATCTGTCCCTTCCTCTCCATCTTCATGGTCCCTCCTCTTCGTCCTTCTTTTTCCTCTTTTTCTCTTTCTTTGTTCTTGCTATCAAAGTGTGATCAATAGTCCAGCAACATTAGCATCACTTGAGAGCCTATTAGAAATGCAGAATATTGGGCCCCACCTAAGATCTATTCAATCAGAATCTGCATTTTAACAAGATCCCTAGGTAACTCATATGCACATTAAAGTATAATTAGCAGCTCCCCAGTTAAGCCTCAATCTGGATAGGTATAAGTCCTCACCAGTTTATAACCTATGCACCATGTTAGTGGCACTCAAGCCTGGCTGCACATCAGAATACCTGAGAAGTCTTTAATTTTCCATTCACCTTTTCATGACTTAATCTTTTAAAAAATAACATAACGTTTATTAGTTGTTTCTTCAATACAGAAACACAAAGAAGGAAATTAAAATTGGCCTATGCCTTGCCCAGATAACTCCAAATGACATTTTCTTTTTTGAAAAAAGGAAAGTTTACCCAAGGTTAGGCAACTCAAGCAGAATAAAAATATACAAAATGAAGACTGAAGAACCTCTAGCACCACCTCAATTTCAACTCCTTTCCTCAAATATAGCCATTCTTAATCAGAATTAGCCTTCCAGGAAACAAGTAAGCATATACCTGCATATCTGCTTATTTATTCTTTTGTTTAAAAAGTATAAATTACTCCCTTTTAATCATCATGATTTTTATACTTAATATATCTTAGAGATATTTTTCTATGAGCATGTACAGAGTATTTCATAATTTTTAACACAACATAGTGTCCATGAGATGGATGATTCCATCAGATGGATCAATTCCCTATTGACAACTACTTTGAGGTCCAGATTTTTTTAAAACATCTTTATTGGAGTATAATTGCTTTACAATGTTGTGTTAGTTTCTGCTGTATTAGTGAGGTGGATGGACCTCTGTCTGGTCTGTCATACAGCATGAAGTAAGTCAGAAAGAGCAAAATAAATACCATATGCTAACACATATATATGGAATCTAAAAAAAAAAAGGTTCTAATGAACCTAGGGGCAGGACAGGAATAAAGACGCAGAGGTAGAGGATGGACTTGAGGACACGGGGAGGGAGAAGGGTAAGCTGGGACGAAGTGAGAGAATAGCATTGACAAGTACTTTGATTGCTTCCAGTTTTAGCTATTACAAATGGTGCTGCAATGATCATCCCTGGGCATATATTTTGGTAAACTTCTGCAAGTATATCCATAGGGTAAATTTTTAGTCCGAGATTGCTGAGTATATTGGTTAGGGCGCTTTTGGTTACAAGTAACAAAACACAACTCCAGCGGTAGGGTGAGCTAGAGCTACCCAGTTTCTTTAAGTCTCTCTGCTGTGCAGTCCCTACTTTATCCAAGTGGTTTTCCAAGTGTGGTCCCTGGACCAGCAGCATCAATATCACCTGGGAACTTCTTGTAAAAGGAAATTCTTGGTCCCTACTGCAGACCTGCAGAATCTGAAACTCTGGGAGTAGAGATCAGCAATCTATGTTTTAATAGATTAGGTGATTATGATGCACACTAAAGGCTGAGAACCAGTGCTTTAGCCAAGGTGGCCACGAGATGGCTGCAGTGGCAATGGAGGCTTTGAATCTCTTCCTTTAAGTCCAGCAGAGAAGAGAAAACTCTGACCCAACATTCCCAGTGAGCAGGACTCCCAAGGTTCTCCCTCATTGGCTTGCTTAGGTCACAAGTCCTCCCCTGAACTAATGATGTCTGTGGTCAGAAGAACTGGGAGTAAGATCTGTTTACTCCAAAATACATGGTCTATGCGTGGGAAGAAGAGATATACAAATAAAAATCTACAAATTGTTGGGAAGGAAAAAGTGGGAAATGATAGCTGAGGAGGCACTGGCAAAGCCCACAACATTCAAAGAATATGTGCGTGTTCTATTTTGATATATATTGCCAGATTATAAATGAAAAAAGTTGTACCAACTTCAGTCCCACCAACAGCATATGAAAGTATCTAGTATTTCTTCATACCCTCACTTGCTCTACATACAATCAAACTTTAAACATTTCCCAATCTGATAGGTGAAGAGGGTATTTTATTGTTTTGATTTATATGCCTTTACTCATGGATGAGATTGAACATCTTTTCAAATCTCTGTTGATATGTGTATGTCTTTCTCTGTAAATTACTTGCTTATTCTTTAGCTCATTTTACTATTGGGTTTTGTCTCTTTCATGTTAATTCTTCTGAACTCATTACAAATTAAAGAAATTAGCCTTTTATCATATATGATGCAAATATGTTTTCCCAGCTTTGCTGATCTTTTGAATTTGTTTATGTTTTTTTGTTTGTTTGTTTTTTTGCGGTATGCGGGTCTCTCACTGTTGTGGCCTCTCCCGTTGCGGAGCACAGGCTCCGGACACGCAGGCTCAGCGGCCATGGCTCACGGGCCCAGCCACTCCGCGGCACGTGGGATCTTCCCGGACCGGGGCACGAACCCGTGTCCCCTGCATGGCAGGCGGACTCTCAACCACTGCGCCACCAGGGAAGCCCTATGGTATTTTTTTACCTCACAAAGTTTTAACTTTTATGCAGTGAAATTCATCAGTATGTTTCTTTACTGGCATCTGGGATTGAGATTCTGCTTCAAAAGGGCCTTCCCCCATGTCCACCTTTCCAGGTGAACATTGATATCATTTGTCAAGTCTGTAAAACTTTTAAAAATTAAGGATGCTGGGCCTCCACTCCAGACCTAATAAAGCAGAGTTTGTAAATGTGACACTCTGTACTGGGTTGAATAGTGTCCCCCCCAAAATTCATGTCCACCCAAAGCCTGTGATTGTGACCTTACTTGGAAATATGGTCTTTGTATGTTATAGTGAAGTCATATTACATTAGGGTGGACCTTAGCCCAATGACTGGGGTCCTTATAAAAATAGAGAAATTCAGGCACACACATGTGATGATGGAGGCAGAGTGATACACCTACAAGTCAAGGAATGTCAAGGATTGCAACCACCAGAAGCTAGAAAGAGACAAAGAAGGATGCTTTGCTAGGGCTTTCAGAGTGAGTGTGGCCTGCCAATACCACTTCTAGCCTCCAGAACTGTGAGACAATACCCTTCTGTTTTAAGCCACCCAGTTTGTGGTACTTTGTTATCTATATCTAAATTAAAATTAAATATAAATTAAAAAAAAATCTCCAAGTGTGATTCCAATACACCACAGGTTGAGAACCACTGGACTGAATAATAATCATAACCATCCTCGACTCAGTAATAATTCTCCTTTAGAAAAGCAAGTCCTGGTGTTGAGACAATCAGCTATCCTTTTGGAAAAAAATAAAGTTATCCTTATATCATATCAAATTCACTATAATAAACTCTAAATGTATTCTAGAAGCTGGGGACAAGACAAAATCCATACTTTCATGGAGTTTCCAATCTAAGGAGAGACAGACCATGAACATATAAACAAATAAGTTGGGTAACTTCAGTAAGAGGTGATCTATGAAGAAAATAAGTCAAGGTAATGAACTGGGGCACATCTTTTTTTGTTTTTGTTTGTTTTATTTTGGCTGTGTTGGGTCTCAGTTGCGGCACACGGGATCTTTGTTGCGGCATGCAGGATCTTTTTAGTTGCGGCATGTGGGATCTTTTTAGTTGTGGCATGCATGCGGGATCTAGTTCCCTGACCAGGGATTGAACCTGGGCCCCCTGCATTGGGAGTGCAGAGTCTTACCCACTGGACCACCAGGGAAGTCCCAAAGTAGGGCACATCTTAATGTAGACAGGGTGGTTAATTTAGTTAAGGAGGTCAGGGAAGACCTTTTGGAAGAAGTAATATTTGAGCTGACTCTGAAGGTGTCAGCCATAGGAAGATCTGGGGGAAAAGAGTTCCAGATAGGAGAAATGCAAAAGTTGAGAAGGAAATGAATTTAAGGTAGGTTAAAGACCTAAATGGAAAGCACTATAACAGAATGAGAAAAAAAGATAATATGGTTGTTGCCTTGTATAAAAAAGGTCTTCCAAAACAATAAACAAAAAAGAAACGCCATAGAAGAAAAGATTGATGTAAATATATCAAGTGGCTGTACAAACATTCTGTATGATAACTCCTGTATGCTAACACAAACCATAAACATGTTACATACTGTGGGAAAATATCAGCTATATAATAGACAAAGGGTTAATATCCAGAAATATAAATGACTCCTACAACTTAATATGGAGAAAACAAACAAACCTGTAAGAAAAACTAGGCAAAGGTTACAAAAAGTTCACAGAGGATGGGCCAATAAACATCATATAAAAAGACGTTCAACTGCACTAGTGAGGGAAAATGCAGAGTTAAAAACAAACACGAGTTACCATTTTTTTTCTCCATCAGATTGGCAAACAGGTTAAAGGTCAGAGTCTTAGGAAATGTGAAAATACACTGCTGATGGGAGTGAAAACTGGCACAATGCTTTTAAAAGGCAATTTGGTAGTATGTAATTAAGATTGAAAGTGGCCCAGCAACTCACTTGTGAGTGTCCACCTACAGAAACATGCCTGTACACAAGGAGGCCCCTACTGGTATGTTCACTGAAGCTCTGTATTACTGAAAAATAAAACCACTTTAAATATCCATCAGGGGAGTGGAGAAATAAATCAAGACCCATCCAAATTATGGAATTCCCTGAACAGGAATTCAAAAAAGAACAAGGTTGATTTTCCTTGCAGAAGGATCTCCAAGATGTTGCCAAGTGAAAAGTAATTGGCCAAATGATATGGACAGTATGATCCTGTTCACGTGAAAATGATAGATATCCACACTAACCTCCATTTTTCTGTGTTGACATCTTGTCTCTACCCACCCTCATGCCTTACTCCCAGTGGAAAGGAGTTTGTTTAGAGCAGTAAGGCTGTTTGAGTGGCTACAATCTCTTCAAATCATCTCACAATTATCATCCAGCAGGAGTGGGAGCCTGCTACATAATTTGTAGGGCCCAGTGCAAAATGAAAATGGAGGGTTCCTTGTTCAAAAACCAGGGGAGAGGTGGGAAATGTAGTTAAAGGCACTAAAATAAAATGGTTTTTTCTTTATAAATATTTTATTACTTATAAAACATAATAGGGATAATAGTGATAAATGAATAACAACATAAACCTACAAATTGCAGAACAATATTTTATCATAATTTATATAATAAAATAAATAATAACATTATTAATATGATACCTTGATTGATCATAAGATTTTTCTGGCTCACTTTTCTGCAAATTCAATTATTTAATCATCAAATCTATATTTTTAGCAACCTCGTTTTGAACCAGTATGATCGAAGGTAACATCGGTCAAGATTGCAAATGTTTGATAACTTCATTTTGAGAAAGAGCTTTCTACTGATGCAACTGTTACTGGCACTGTTTGTTGTAGGCTGTGACAACATTGGGATAGATTCCTGATAAATTATTTCAAAATACAAATTTTCATACATCTAGATATGATGATTCTTGTAGAAAAATGTTTCTAAAAAGATTTAACTCTTCATACAGATCAGTTTTGTCTAAGTCTGAATCTAACTTTAAATATAAATTTATACAATGGCATTTAACGTTTCCTCTGACATTTCCTGTAACTTGTGGAGGTATGCTATAGACTGAATGCTTGTGTCCCTGCCCCCCAAAGTCATGTTGAAATCCTAACCCCCACAATGTGATGGTAGTAGGAGGTGGGGCCTTTGGTAGGTGATTAGGTCTTGAGGGTGGGGCTCTCATAAATGAGATTAGTGCCTTTATAAAAGAGCCCCCAAAGAGCTCCTTCACCCTTTCCCCCATACAGCAAGAAGATCACCATCTATGAACCAGAAAGTGGGCTCTCACCAGACACTGAATGTGCCAGCACCTTGATTTTGAACCTCCCAGCCTCCAGAACTTTAAGAAATAAATCTGTTCATTAGCCACCCAGTCTACAGCAATTTTGTTATAGCAGCCTGAACAGACTAAGACAAGGTCATACAAGGAATGAAAATGGCTTCATTATTTATTTATAATTCAAAACACCTTTTTATGCATTCTACCACTATATCTTCAATTATAAGGAAAACACTTTTAAATTGTCTTCCTCATTAATAATTGGTTCATCCAAAGCCTTCATCTGTGTCTACTTTGATGATCTTTAAATTTAATTTCCATTTCCTAGCCTGTGGATATTTGCTTCGCAATTTTGCACTAGTTTTCAAAATGAGCTATTCTAAACCAGGGGTCCCCAACCACAGGGCCGCACAGCAGGAGATGAGCTGTGGAAAAGAGAGTGAAGCTTCATCTGCCACTCCTCATCACTCGCATTACCACCTGAACCATTCCCGCCCCCCCGCCCCCCTCCATGGAAAAATTGTTTTCCACGAAAGCGGTCCCTGGTGCCAAAAAGCTTGGGGACTGCTGTAAAACTCCTCAAAGAATTCTAATGACCTCCCGTGATGAACTTTACTTCAATGTCCGTGAGTACTTTTTTTATTTTGTAATAATTTACTGACAAAGTTTACTGCCTGAGTGCCAGCAGTTCATGTCCCAGTGCTCAGGCAAGAGTTAATATTTGTGCACATGCTGCAGGGACAGGCTCTGTTGACAGAAGGGCAAGATTGCCTCTCACCACAGGTCCCATCACTGCCCCCATGCAGAGGCTGTCCTTTCTCTCAGGGCTATGGCTACTGCCACCCCTGCTGCTGCTTATGCTACTCCTGCCACTATTGTCACTGGCCCAATGTCCCCCAACTCCCCCGCTCTGGGTCCCATGGTGCCCCAGACTGCCCCAGATGTGCTTGTATATGCCAGGTGGCCTGGCCAACTGCTCAGCATGTACATCACCTGCCGTGCCCACAGGCTCTGCTCACTGCCACCCAGTGTATCTCTTCTGCTCATGTGTATGCTCCATTGTCACACTGGACTATACTTACAAGACACAGGTTCAAAGATAAAATTATTAAGAATGTCAAGACAATGACAGGAGAGCATTAAATCAAGCCTGAAATCCTTTCTGGGAGCAGAGCTCTGTACAGGTGGCACACCCCTAAAGCTGGCCCTGGAGGAGTGGGTTGGTGTTCTCAGCTACCTAGTTTGGCACCTGGGGGACCATCCTGCTAGTTTGTATTCCAAGTGAGTGTAAACCATATTTTGCTTCTGTGATTCAAATTATGCAAAGAACTGTCGATCACCTTTCCCTATGACATGGATCTTAGAGCTACCAGTTGCTGTTAGATTCACATAAGGAGTGGTGAAGAGCCTGGAGTCTGGTCCTGTATTGCCAGGAACCCCAGCCTGCATACATACTAGCTATGTGGCCTCGAGCAGGTGGTTTAAAGTCTCTACACTCAGCTTCCTCATCTATAAAATGGGGATAGTACTAGTACCTACCTCATGGGGATAGTACTAGTACCTACCTCATAGGGTTGCTGTAAGGATTGAGTGAGTTAATGCATGTAAAGAGGTTAGAACAGTGATTAGCACACAGTAACTTCTCAGATAATGTTATTTGTCATTATTTTGTCTTTTGTTTTCACCGTCTTTGTACTTTCAAGTCCGTTTTGGAGCAAGTCTGTTCTTCCTCATGTAATGTTCTCCCATTTTTCTTCATGTATTTTATAGTCGACTTTGGCCCTCATCATTTTTCCTCTCAACAGTTATATGTACTTATATGCAGAGAGATGAATCGGAAAAGAGCTCGCTGAGGTTCCCTCTAGGAAAGTAAGCAGGGATTGAGTGGTGGTCAGGGGCATCTTCAGCCTGTTTGGATGTTGATTTACAATGGAAATGCATATACGATTGCCTATGTAATTAAAAGTAAATGTTTACAGCTGTTAAGTGGAGGTGGGGTAGAGGAAGAAAGTTTCCAGGGCAGACTTGTACTATGGCGGCCAGTTCAGATCATGCACTGATGTGAGACACAACTAGAGCACGTATTTCCACGGCAACAGCTGGCTGCCTCCCATCCATGGCAGTGTGAGTTCCTTTGTCAGCAAATCTAACTGCCTCGGATTCAGCCCCCTGACAGCTTTGCCTTCCCTGTTATCCTTTACCCCCCAACTCTACTACCCAATATCACTGGAGAAGAACTTTTAGGGGTATGTACCACTGTACCTGGGTCAAATGCCACCTCCTGTGAAGCCTTTCCTGACACACTCACTGAATATGTTTGAACTAATTGTGGCTACCTTTTTGTTCCTACACATGTTGTTCATACCTCTAGGTAGCACTGAGGGTTTGACCTTTTTCAGCCTGTTATTGTTCATTGAACCTTGCTTCCCTCATTAGATTGTATACTCCTTAAGGGTATACACAGGGTCTCTTACTCATGTCTGGAGATGCCACCCCAAAACCCCACCCATACCCCACCCAGTCCATCATAAATAAATGCTCAGGAGGTATTACTGAGAGAGTGCCCTGAACTGGCCCCCACCACCAAATTAGGGACTTTGTACTTTTATTCCTCCTACCCTGTCCCTGGCCAGCTCTTCCTGTTATTCAGGTCTTCCACTCATATGCCAGCTTCTCTAAGAGGCCTTCCTTGAATGTCTAAAATAGACTACCATCTATTCAAATCTTTCTCTGTCTCATAACTTGTTTTATTTTCATCATAGCACTCACTGCAGTTTGAAATTCTCTTATTTGACTCACTTTATTGTCTGTCTCCCTCTCTGGAATGTGAATCACAGGAGGGCAGGGACCTTGTCTGAATCCCCAGTGCCTAGAACAGTACCTTGTATATAGTAGGTGCTCAATAAATATATTAATGAAATTGTATTTGTTTTGATTATTGACTGATCCCCATGAAGAATATTAGCACCATGAAGGCCAGGACCTAATCTGGGTTACTGCTACATCCTCACACCTAGTGCCTCTGGGTTACTGCTACATCCTCACTGTAGTGCCTAGTGCATAGTAGATGCTCAACAAAGAATTGTTGGGTGAGTGAATTAATGTTCCACATACACCTTAACTCAACATACTCCACACTGAACTTAGTCTCTTCTTCCCCACAAAACCTGCTTTTTCTTCTGTGTACCCTGGCTCAGTCGATGGCACCATCATCCAGAAATGACACCCAACCTAGAAACGAACTCACACTCCTTTCACTCATTCACCTACTGTTTTCAATTAGCCTCCTAGCCCGGCCCATTCAACCTCCAAAATATCCCACTTATCTGATCATTTTTTACCCCTGCTGCAACTATCCTGATTCAGGCCTCATCTTTTTTTCATGACTAATGCAACTGCCTCCTCCTCTCTGCCTCTCCCCTTTTTCTCTCATTTATTATGGAATGCTTCATAAATCTGCATGTCAAACTTGTACAGGGGCCATGCTAATCTTCTGTCTTTTCAATGTTAATATATGTGCTGCTGAAGCGAACAACCTCCTGCCTTCTTGTGAAGCTAAGAAAGCTTAAGCTGCAGGGTTTGTCACTTGCCATATGGTCACATGGTCATATGTTTTATAAAGTTTGCAAAATATATTTAAACCACAATTGGTTAAAATTGCTGTCCCTTTCCACTGAGAGTTTTCCTGGTCACATTTTCCTTGTATTAGGTGGTGCTGGAGCTGCCTCAGACATTTTTGAGATCCATCTAAGTGGAAGTTGATTTGTGGAATACATTTAGTTTGGGTTTAGTGGGGACATTTTTATGTTTGTACCGCTTCTATTTATAGTTATTACCCAGGTGTAGGAATGACTTCTAGAAATACTGTCTACCTTTGAACATAATTTTGTATTCACAAGTCTATATTCTTAATGAAATCCTACCTCACAAACTGTACAAGTTTCAGGTCCCACTAAACCTGGATTGTCCTCTGGCTAAGCCACAAATGTGACTCTGTTGCTTTTGCTCAAAAACCTACAATGGTTTCTTATTGCTTACAGGATAAAATCTAATATTCAACTTCTTTTTGTAAATGTTTTCCCAGGTGCATCCATGCATCTGTACATGATAATCCTTTATATACGATGTTCTTGTTAATTTAGTCAACTTTTATATACCCTCCAAGTCTCTCTGAAATCTTCCTTGACAGCAGCAAGCAGCTTCTGAGGCACTTTCTTAGCCTTATTCTGGACTTTGCAAGAGGTATCTGTGTGCTTACTAGATGCTGTATTCCAACTGTTTACCTGCAAGCTTGTCTCCTGCACTGGCTGCCAATCTCCCACCGCAGAGTTCCTCTTTTGCAACATTGTATCCCCAGGGCCTAACCCACCATCACTTAGGAAACTGGTGTGCACACACACACACACACATTTCCTTTTCTAAAGCAGTTGGACCCTAAGAAAATGAAATAGTAAGAGTATTCCTAGAGAATATTCAAGAATGTCTGAGGAAACCAGCGCCACCTTGAAGCATGTGTGTGGAGTTCCACTCATTCAACCTCTTCTCCCACCCCACCCTCAGGCTGTAGTCAGAAAATCGTGGGACAGGTGCATGGAAATCCTTGAACTGTATCTGAACTGAACTAAACTGAACTGGGGTGGGGTCAAAGAAGAGAGATTTCAGAGGGAGCTGGGGACAGAGGATTTACAGAGGAATTACGATCGAGGGACCGAGGGCAGGACGCGGGCGGGGAGTATAGTAGAGGGTGCAAGGTTCAACAACTTCCCGGCTCTGAAACTTAAGCCACTTGGCTTCCCTAAGCGCATGTCCTCACTCTGGGATAATAACAGAGCTTCCCTTGCAGGGTGAAGAGTAAACGACCCGGAGACCGTGTGAAAGAGGCCGGCCAGCTGAAGGTGCTCAATGAACGGGAACCTGTGAGTACTCGCCCCGCCTCCACCCGGGCCAAAGGCCCGCCCCCCGCCGCCACCTATTAAGTTTGCGGAGCACAGTCACTCGTAAGAGGAAAAAGCTGGGGGGCGGAGGGTGTGTGTGTAGGGTGTGTGAGGGGAGGGAGTGTGTGTGTGAGGGATGTGTGAGGGGAGGGAGTGTGTGTGAGGGGAGTGTGTGTGTGTAGGGTGTGTGAGGGGAGTGTGTGTTTGACGGGAGGGGGTGTGTGTGTGTGAGGGATCTGTGAGGGGAGGGAGTGTGTGTGTGAGGGGGAGGGGTGTGTGTGTGTGAGGGGTGTGTGTGCAGGTGTGTGAGGACGGGTGTGTGAGGGGTGTGTATGTGTGAGGGGAGGGTGTGTGTGTGTATGAGGGGAGGGAGTGTGTGTGTGTGTGTAGGGTGTGTGAGGGGAGGGTGTGTGTGCCTGGGGAGTAGGGGAGAGAGTGAGTGACAGTGTGTCAGTGATGTTGGTGGGGGGGGGGGGTGTGTGCTTAACTCCCTGCTCGCCCGGAGTAGGGGGAAGGCGAAGGCGGGGAAGGCGAAGGCGGGGAAGGCTCTGGCCCCACTCAAAATGGAGCCAGGCGCCTGCCTCGCCTAAGATGGCGGCCTCCCCGCCTTTCGGTTCCGGGTTCTCAGCGTCGATTGGGTACCTGGGGAGTCGAGCGTGTCCAAAGGTGGCCGAGCCCCGCCCCCTTTCTCAAGGTGACGCTCCGCCCCCGATGGCGTCACACGGGAGCCGGGGCCCGCCCTTGCCCGCCTGCGCCGCGGTTACCTCGCGTGTCTGGCCTTCATAAGATGGCGGTCGGGTCGCCTACCCGCGGTGGCACCGCCACTCTCAACATGGTAGCTGTTTACCCCGTATTTCTCCTCCCCTCTCCTCCTCAACTTCCTCGTTGTTTTGAATAAACTTTATTGACTACTCTGAATTGCCTATCACCGCCACCAGGCTTCTCCTGGCGATTTTTCGGGCTGTTTTTCTCCAACCGGGCCGCCAGTTCATCTCCTTCCTCGTTGGTTTGCTCGCGGCGATCTCCTGCCGGCCCAGCGACGCCGCCGCTTGCCTGTTCGTCAGGCGGCCGCTGGACTAGGCCCGAGCCTCGGGCTCCAGTAGGCCCTAACGGCCGGGCCCGGAGCAGAGCTGTGGAGAAAGCTGCCCTGAAGCACCGCCGAGCCAGCGGGTGGCTCGAGAGTAAGGCGAGAGAGGTTCGCCGCGTTGCCGTAACGATCCCAGAATTCGGTGCGCGCCGCCTGTGGGGCCGGAACTGCCGGCCGAACCTCAGCTGAGCGAGGCGCTGAGCAGCTCCGGAGCGAGCCTGGCCGCCGGCGCTTCGGTGGGACTGAGCTCCGCGGGCGTGAGGAATCCCTGCGGCTTTGCGGATGAGGAGGTCCCTGTAGGGTTCCGGACCGAATACGTTCTTGTCAGGTTTTGGGGCGTGAGGAGGTTCCTGTCAGTTTGGGAGGCGTGAAGAGATTCTCGTAAGTTTCGGGGGCTGCAAGGATATTCCTGTCACTCTTGGGATCTGTGACGAGATCCCTGTCAGTTTTGGGGGACAGGGGAGTCTTGGTCAGTTTGAGGGGGCTGTGAGGAGATACCTGCCAGTTTCAGAGCTGTGGGAGGAAAATCCTGGCTTGGTTGCAGGAGTGAGGAAATTCTAGTCAGTTTCAGGGGTTTTGAAGTGATCCTTTCGAGTTTTGGGGGTGCAATAAGAACCCTGTCGTCTTTGAAGTAGAGGGTGAGCTTATCAGTTTTGAGGTTGAGATTTATTTCAGTTGTTGGGGTGATGAGACTCCCGATTGGTCGGGGATGGAATGATTTCGAGAGTGAAGGAGCAGATCATTTAAACTCTCACAACAGAACCCCAGAACTGTGATTTGAGTTGGGCGCCTAGTCTTGTCTGCCTCGTTGCTGAAGACATCGAGGTAATTGTCGAGTAATCTGAGGACTTCCAAGGATCCCTCATCTCTCTCTAGTTGCGTCTATTTTTGGGGTGAGAGAAGTGGCTTTTTCTGAGGTACCCCCAGCCTCATCCTCTAGGCTATGCTTTGTGTCATAATAAATATTGAGAGCTCTGGGAAACAAGGTTGATAACTAGGAGAGGGTGCAGTGAGGGATTAAAGAACCTTCCTGAAAAGGCATCAGATCTTTCCCTGAAACCCGGAAAGAAGTTATCACTGACCCTGGGGGCTGAAGGAGGTAAGGAGGGAAAAAAAGCCTCGACGGCAGAGCGCCGTTCTTTATTTGTTAAAGAAATTCTGGCGGCCGGTGGACTTTCTCCGTTTGCCCCCTACAGCCGCACCAGCTGTGTTGCATCCCGGCAGCGGTAACTGCCCATTTGTGAGCTGAGGGACCTGATTCACTCTGTAAAAAGTGTTGTTTTTGCCCAGCCTTCGTCCAGAGAGAACGCGTGCTGCCGCCTCCCGCTCCCTTTGACGCTGAGAACCTGGCCCACCGCAGGACGCTCCAAGGCCAGGCGAAGATGGCCTCGGTACCGGTGTATTGCCTCTGTCGGCTGCCTTACGATGTCACCCGCTTCATGATCGAGTGTGACATGTGCCAGGACTGGTTTCATGGAAGGTAAGGAGGGCAGGGCACGCTGGACAGGGTGTAGTGACCAGGTGCTCACTCGCTTGCTCCTTTCTCAACTCTGGTTCAGGTTCCTGCTCAGAAACTTATTTCCCCTCTCTTGCAGACAGTTAACACCAACCCACCTCCCAGACCCAGATTCTTCCATCCTTCCTTGCAGACTAGGGCCTAGCTGACATTGGCCTCTGGTTTCTCCTCTTTTTTCTTTTCCCATATGTATTTCTTCTTTGTACCCTTCTTCTGTTTCTTTGTTTTTTTCTCTTAGAAAAATACTTTCTTTCCAGCCACAAAGAATGTATCATTTTTGTATTCTGGCAATTTTGTTTTGACTCAGATGCTGGCTTTGGGGGAGACGTACTGCATTTTTGAGATATTTGAGTCCAACAAACATGGATTTGAGTTGTGGTTTTGCAGCTTACTATCAGAGTGACCTTGGGCAAGTTGCTTTGCCTCTCTGAGCCTCTGTTTTCACCCATGAAGTATATCTAATACATCCTTCCTGTTTACTTAAAGCATTTTGCATGCACTCAGTAAATGGGGGCAGAAATGCAATAGTATTTTATTTCTACAGTATTTATCTGCAGAACCATCCAGCTAAATTGAATTAAGCAGAGGAGATGTTGGGTAAAACAGTAGGAGTAAAACCACTAATGAATTCCCTCCAGCTAAACATGTGTGCACATAAGCACCTGTCACCCAGGATTCCAGAGAGGTTAGTGTGTGGAATAAACCTGTAATGTTATCCCATTATTGGGACTTATATCCCAGCTCTGGAAAGAAAACCATGAGAGGGATTTGTACATTAGAGTACAACAAAACTGTATGGTGCCCTCCTCCTGTTGCATGTTGTTAGGTTCTAGAATTTTCAGTTGTCATTAGTCCCTTCCAAAGGAGCTGTTCCTGCTATCATACCCAAGACTAAACTGAAGGTGTTGGTGCTGCTAAAATTCTGCTCTTAGCAGGGACTGCCCTGTGCAGCACATCCAAATTCATATTCAGCTGATCTTTGTTGAGTATTACTGTGTGTCATGTTCCCATGGCACTTTGTGTACATCCTTATTGAAAGTGATTATTTCATCATCTCCTAGTTATAAATACGTCTGTGTCACTCATTAGCAAGAGCTGCCTGAGGGCAGAGATGTCAGCTTTTCATGTTTGGTATCCTCAGAACCTAGTTCAATGCTAAACATATAATAGATTCTTTTTTTTATAAATATATTTATTTATTTTTGGTTGCATTGGGTCTTCTTTGCTGTGCGTGGGCTTTCTCTAGCTGCGGAGAGCAGGGGCTACTCATTGCGGTGGCTTCTCTTGTTGTGGAGCAGAGGCTCTAGGCGCACAGGCTTCAGTAGTTGTGGCTCACGGGTTCTAGAGCGCAGGCTCAGTAGTTGTGGCGCACGGGCTTAGTTGCTCCGCGGCACGTAAGATCTTCCCGGACCAGGGCTCGAACCCGTGTCCCCTGCATTGGCAGGCGGATTCTTAACCACTGCGCCACCAGGGAAGCCCTATAATAGATTCTGAGTACATTTTTGAATGATCAGATGAATGAGTTGTCTTGAAAAAAGCTATTGCCTGTGGCCCTTGCTTTGGATTGTGTAGGTTTAAACCTGGAAAGTGAACTCCTACCCACAATACAGAGACCCTAACTCTGCAGTCTGGGAACAGGAAACAGGAATGAATCCTTCCTGAGTGCTTACTGTGTGCCAGGCCCCATGACAGAGACTTGGCATACATTTATCTCATCTAATCCACATCCAAGCCTGAAAGTTAGGTATTTCTATTTTAAATAATAATAAAAAATTTTCCCTGACTATGTAAGTGAGACATGCTCATTGTAGAACATACAGAAAAAGAATAAAGAAGGAAATAAAAATCATCCGTGAGCCTACTATCCAGGACAATCTACTGTTTAATTTTTTTGTTGCATTAACTCCCATCGTTTGACTTAGAATATAAACATATATTTTACAACATGGGATTGTATTATAAGTACCATTTTGTAATGTCATTTTTATTCCTACTTAACATTATAAAGTTAAGGTCATTAAATATTCATCTGATTTCTGATATCCCATCATATATCTGTATCATCAGTTACTTGGTAATTTCCTCTGAGGTTGGATACTTAGGTTATTTCTACTTTTTTATATTATAAATAATACTATGATGTGAGGGAAACTTTGGGGGTTCTGGAAATGTTTTGCATTTTTATTTGGGTGCTTGTTGAAACAAAAAACATTGCGGTGAACATCTTTGCGTAGTAGAGACTTGACATTTACAAGGAACACCACTGAGGCCTTTAAGAATTCCAATTTTACAAATATGGAAATGGATTTATGGGCCAGGCCCCTCCTTAATCACGTTTCTGTGGTGAGTCCTGTGTTTCTGTGCACACCCTGACATAAGTTAACTGCTTTAATTGTTTTTCCTGTGAAAGAGACCAAGCTTTTATCTCTTATCATGCTTTTCTCTATGGGCTGCCAGAGAATAAGGAAGCCAGCTGAGAATCAGGTCCTTGGTGGGTGGCTGTTCTTGCTTACTTAGTGCGTTGCGCGCGCGCGCACACATGCGCGCACACACGCGCGCGCACACACACACCAGGCTCATAGTGCTCTAGTTAAGTCTGTACTTTAGCATAATTGAAAATTACTAAATATTGTGGACATTTCACAGTTGTTCACAATAGTTAAGCCCACAAATGCCTAAAGATGATATAAATCTGTTCACATCTCTGATGACTTCCATAGGCCAGATTTCTTAAAGTCCAGCTGGGGATTAGTAATGCTATGTTACTTCCTGGTAAGGTTATAGCAAGGAAGGTGACTATTCCATTTTGCTGGTGAGAATCTGGAACTCATGGAGGTTAAGTTACTTTCTGAGTCTGGATTTGAACTTAGAATTATCTGGCTCCAGAGCCCAGGTTCTCAAAAGTGGGAAAAAAATGGTATAGCTCCATTCCTCTATTGTAAAGGACTGGATTTTGAAGAGCATTTTGATTTGTAGAGCAGTGGTTCTCAAACTTTAGGGTGTATCAGAATCACTTGGAAGACCTCTTAAAAGATGAGATAGGTAGGCTCCACTTGCAGGGTTTCTGATTCAGTATGTGAGCGGAGGCCACTCTCAGAACCACTGATTTAGAGCATTATTCTGTCTCAGTTCCTTCCCTTTCTGTAGAGTGTGACAGCTTCTGATATTGGGGGATGGGTGGGCTAACATATCATTACTGTACACTGTTCTCAAAATGTGGTTCATTAACTGGGAATTTGTTAAAAATGCAAATTCTTGGGTTGGGACCTGGCAATCTATATTTTAACAAGCAGGTAAATTCTGATGTACCCTAACTTTTGAGAAACATTGCTGTACACTGGTGGAGGAAGTTAGTTGGCAAGCATTTATTGATGTCTGGGGCTTTGACAAAACCTCACCCCTCTACAGTTTTCCTATCTATAAAGGAAGCATTGGTTGGCATATCCCCAAGGTGGTGGCTGTGGTGTGGACTCTAAACTCTAGAGGAAATGGCACTGGCTTCAGATCTGGGTTCAAATTCTGACTCTGTTACTTTTTAGCAAAGGATTTCATCTCTGTGAAGCCTCAATTTCCCCAAGAGTGGTTGTGATGATTTAAATAAAATGGTAGTGGCCCTTGTTTATTGAGCACTAGCTAGTCTGCTGGTCACTATGCTAAACGCTTTGCTTAATTATCTTTAACCTTTTTTTTGAGTTTTTAAAATTATGAATTCAGTTCATTTAATAGTTATAGTACTATTTAAATTATCTATTTTATATTGGATATGTTGTGGTAGTTTGTGCTTTCTAAGGAATCGATCTATTTCTTCTAAGTTGTCAAATTTAAGCATGTAGAATTGTTCATAGTATTCCCTTATTATCCTTTTGATGGCTGCAGGCTGGCTCTGTGGTGATATCTCATTTCGTTCCTGATATTGAAAATTTGTCTCTTCTCTCTTTTTTTCTTTGTCAGGCTTGCTAGAGTTTTGTCAGTATTATTGATCTTTTCAAAGAGGAAGCTTTTTGTTTCATTGAATTTCCCTATTGTCTTTCTGTTTTCAATTTCACTGATTTCTGCACTTTATTATTACCGTCCTTCTGCTTGCTTGCTTTGGGTTCATTTTGCTCCCCTTAATGTCTTGAGGTGGGAGCTTAGTTTATTGATTTGAGACTTTTCCTGTATTGTAATATAAGCATTTAGTGCTATTGGTTTCCTTCTTAGTACTGATTTAGCTGTGTCCCAAAAATTTTGATATGTTTTCTTTCTCATGTAGTTCAATATAATTTTTAATTTGCTTAGAGACTTCACATTTGACCTATGAATTATATAGAAGTATGTTGTTTACTTTCCAAGTGTTTGCAGATTTTCGTGTTATCATTCTGTTATTGATTTCTGGTTTGTTTCCATAGCAGTCAGAGAATATACTCTATACAATTTCAGTTCCTTTAAATTTACTGGGGTTTGTTTTATGGCCCAGGATATGGTCTGTCTTGGTAAATGTTCCATGGTCACTTGAAAAGAATGTATATCCTGCTGATGTTGGGAGGAGTTTTCTGTAAATGTTGATTTACTCCTGTTGGTTGATGGTGTTGCTGAATTCTACTCTCTTTGCTGATTTTCTGTATAGTTGTTCAGTCCATTGTTGAGAAGGAGGTGTTGAGGTGTCCAGCTATAATTGTCAATTTTTTAATTCTTCCTTTCAGTTCTATCATTTGCCTCACATCTTGCAGCTTTGTTGTTTGAATGCAGATGCATTTAGGATTAATGTGTCTTGGTGGATTGACCCTTTAATAATTATGTAATGTCTTTCTCTGTCTCTGGTAATTTTCTTTGCATAGAAGTCCACTTTATAGGTTATTAATATAGCCACTCCTGCTTTCTTTTGATTAAAGGTTGCCTGGTATCTTTTTCTATCCCTTTACTTTCAACTGATGTCATTATATATGAAGTGAGTTTCTTGTAGACAGCATATAGTTCAAAATTATTTTTGTCCACTCTGCCAATCTCTTTTAATTGGTATATTTTGACCATATATACCTAATGCAGTTATTGATATGTTAGGGCATAAGTTAGTCATTTTATTTTTTTGTTTTCTGTTTGTTCCCTCTGTTCATTCTGTTTTCTTTCTCCTGCCTTCCTTTGGGTTACTTAAATCTTTTCAAGAATTCCATTTTGATTTATCTGTAATGTTTTTGAGTGTATCTCTTTGTATAGCTTTGTCAATGCTTGTTCTAGGCATTGACATAATACATACATAACTTACCATAATCAACTGGTATTGACATTTTACCGGTTTGAGTGAAGAGTAGAAACCTTACTTCCCTTTAAATTCCTTTATGCTCCCCTGCTATAATTATCTTAAATATTTCACCTACATACATTGAGAACCATATATAGTGTTACAATTTTTGCTTCAACTCTCAAACATGATTTAGAAAACTCAAGGGGAGAAGGAAAGTATATTATATGTACCCATATTTTCACTCTTTCCCTTGTTCTCGCTTACTTCCTAGTGTTCCTAAGAGTCCTTCTTTTATCATTTCCTTTCTGTTTAAAGAACTTCCTTTAGCCATGCTTTTAGAATTGGTCTACTGGCAACAAATACTCTTAGTTTTCCTTCATATGAGAATGTCTTGATTTCCCCTTGAATTCCTGAAGGGTCTTTTCATTTGATATCAGATTCTGTGTTTCCAGTTCTTTCAGTCCTTGAAAACTTGTGCTACTTCCTTTTGGCCGCCATGGTTTCTGATGAGAGATCCTGTGTCATTTAAATTGGTGTTTTCCTTTGGGAAATGTCATTTTTCTCACTGATCTCAAGATCTTTCCTTTGTCTTTTGTGTTCAGGATTTTGATTATGCTATTTTTTTTGGCCACACTGCATGGCTTGTGGGATCTTAGTTCCCCGACCAGGGATTGAACCTGGGCCACAGCAATGAAAGCTCTGAGTCCTAACCACTGGACCGCCAGGGAATTCCCTGATTATTGCTGTTTCTCATTGTGGATTTCTTTGTTGCTGAAGCGCTGTTCATTTTTTTCAATCTATTTTCCTTTAGTTTTATTAAGATATAATTGACATACAGTACTGTTTAAGTTTAAGGTATAGAGTATAATGACTTGAATTACATATACATATATTGTGAAATGATTACCACAATAAGTTTAGTTAACATCCATCATCCCATATAGGTACAAATAAGAGAGAAAGAAAGAAAAATAAGTTTTTTTGCTTGTGACGAGAAGTTTTAGGATTTACTCTTAGCAATTTTCAAATATACTATACAGCAGTAGTCATCATGTTGTACATTACATCCTCAGTACTTATATATATTATAACTGGAAGTTTGTACCTTTTGACCACCTTCATCCACTTCTCCCACCCCACCCCCACCTCTGGAGGATAACCACAAATCTCACTTTCTCTATGAGTTTGGGTTTTGTTTTTTTAGATTTCACATATGAGTGAGATCATATAATATTTGTCTTTGTCTGACTTATTTCACTTAGCATAATGCCTTCAAGGGCTGTCCGTGTTGTTGCAAATGGCAGGATTTTCTTCTTTTTTTATGACTAAATAGTACTCCATTGTGTGTGTGTGTGTGTGTGTGTGTGTGTGTGTGTGTGTGTGTGTGTGTGGTGTATTTATATATACATGTATTACATTTTTTTATCCATTCATCTTTTGATGGACATTTAGGTTGTTTCCATGAGTCAGTTATTATAAATAAGTCTGCAGTGGACATGGAGGTGCAGATATCTCTTTAACATAGTTTTTGTTTCTTTCAGATAGATACCTAGAAATGGAATTGCTGGATCATATGATAGTTATATTTTTAATTTTTTGAGGAATTTCCATACTGTAAGTGGCTGTGCCAGTTTGCAATCCCAACAGTGCACAAAGGTTCCCTTTTCTCCACGTCCTCACCAACATTTGTTATCCCTTGTCTTTTTGATAAGCCATTATAACGGGTGTGAGATGATATCTCATTGTGGTTTAGGTTTGCATCTTCTTGATGATTAGTGATGTTGAGCACCTTTTCATGTACCTGTTGGCATTTGTATGTCTTCTTTGTAAAAATACCTATTCAGTTACTCTGCCCACTTTATAACCAGATTTTTTTTTTTTGCTATTGGGCTGTATGAGTTCTTTATTTATTTTGAATATTAACCCCTTATTTAACATGATTTGCAAGTATATTCTCCTATTCCATAGGTTACCTTTTTATTTTGATGATTTCTTCTTTCTTTCTTTTTTTTTTTTTTTTTTGCTGTGCAGAAACTTTTTAGTTTGATGTGGTCAAACTAAATTTTTAATTTATTTTTGATTTTGTCACTTTGTGCTTTAGATGTCATATCCAAAAAATCATTGCCAAGATGCATGTTAAGGAGCTTTTTTCCTATGTTTTCTTCTAGAAGTTTCATGGTTTCAGGTCTTACATTTAACTCTTTAATCCATTTCGAGTTAATTTTTGTGAGTGGTGTAAGTCAGGGTTCTATTTTCATTCTTTTACATGTGAATATCCAATTTTCCCAGCACCATTCACTGAAGAGACTGTCTTTTCTCCACTGAGTATTCTTGGCTCCCTTGTCAAATATTATTTAACTGTGTATGCATGGGTTTATTTCTGGGCTCTTGATACTGTTCCAACAGATACTGTGTCTGTTTTTATGCCAGTACCATACTGTTTTGATTACTATAGCTTTATAATACAGTTTGAAATCAGGAAATGTGATGTTTCCCACTTTCTTCTTCTTTATCAGGATTGCTTTGGCTATTCTGGGTCCTTTGTGATTCCATATGAATTTGAAGATTGTTTTTTCTACGTTTGTAAAAAAAATACTGTTGGAATCTTGATAAGGATTGTTTTGAATCTATAGATGGCTTTAGGCAGTGTGGACATTTTAACAGTATTGATTCTTCCAATCCATGAACATAGGATAGCTTTCCATTTCTTTGTGTTTTCTTCAATTTCTTTCATTGATGTCTTGTAGTTTTCAGTGTAGAGGTCTTTCACCTTCTTGGTTAAATTTATTCCTAAATATTTTATAGTTTTTGACATTATTGTAAATGGGAATGTTTTCTTTATTTCTTTTTTAGACAATGTGTTTTTAGTGTGTAGAGATGCTACTGATTTTTGCATGTTAATTTTTTATCCTGAAACTTTACAGAATTCATTGATTAGCTCTAACAGTTTTTGGATGGAATTTTTAGGATTTTCTATATATAAAATCATGTCATCTGCAAATAGAGATAATTTTCCTTCTTCCTTCTTCCTTGTCAATTCTGATGCCTTTTTTTCCCCTTGACTGATTGCTCTGGCTGGGATTTTCAGTACTCTGTTGAATAGAAGTGGTGAGAGTGGGCACCCTTGTCTTGTTCCTGATCTTAGAGGAAAAGCTTTCAACCATTCACCATTGAGTCTGATGTTAGCTCTATGCTTGTCATATATGGCCTTTATTATGTTGAGGTGCATTTCTTCTATACCCCATTGAGTGTTTTTTAAAATCATGAATCAGTGCTGAATTTTGTCAGATGTTTTTTCTGCATCTTTTGAGATCACTTTTTTCTTTCATTCTATTAATGTGATGTATCACCTTTATTGATTTGCTTATGTTGAACCAGCTTTGTATTTCAAGGATAAATCCCATTTGATCATGGGAAATGTTCCCTTTAGTGTGCTGCTGAATTCAGTTTGCTAGTATTTTATTGAGAATTTTTCCGTGTGTATTCATCAGGGATATTGGCCTGTAGTTTTCTTTTCTTGTAGTGTCCTTATCTGGCTTTGGTATCAGGGTAATGCTGGCCTCATAAAATGAGTTCTGGAGTGTTCCCTTCTCTTTGATTTTTTAAAGAGTTTGAGAAAAATTGGTGGTAATTCTTCTTTAAATGTTTAATAAAATTCACCAGTGAAGCCATCTGGTCCTAGGTTTCTCTTCGCTGGGTGTTTTTTTTTTTCTTTTTTTTTTACCGATTCAATCTCATTACTAGTAACTGGTCTCTTCAAATTTTCTATTTCTTCCCGATTCAGTCTTGGCAGGTTGTATATTTCTAAGAATATATCTATTTCTTCTAGGTTGTCCAATTTGTTGACTTAAAGTTAGTTGTTCGTAATTCAGTCTATTTTCTTTCTGTTGTTCAGATTGGATAATTTCTATTGTTCTATCTTCAGGTTTACTATTTTTTTTCTCTGTTGTCTACATTCTGCTATTGAGCCCATGCAGTGAGTTTTCATTTAAGTTGCTATAGTTTTTTCTAGAAGTGCCATTGGTTCTTTTCTATATCTTCTATTTCTTTGCAGAGATTCTATTTTTTTGCTAACACTTTTTATTTATTCATTTGTTTCAGGCATGTTTGTAATTGTTTTTTGAAGCATTTTTGTGGTTGCTCCTTTAAAATCCTTATCAGATAATTCCAACATCTGTGTCATCTCATTGTTGAGATTGATTTTCTTTGCTCATTCAAGTTGTGATTTTTCTTGTTCTTGATATGATGAGTGATTATTTTCATTATATCTTGAATATTTTGGATATTATGTTATGAGATTCTGGATATTATTATATCTTACGTTTTTGTGGGCTTCTTCAGACACTGCACTTCAGTGGCAGGGGAAGGGGGTACTACTTCTTTACTGCCAGGTAGGAGTGGAAGTCCAGGTTACCCCAGTTGCTCTCTGTTGGCACTCACTACCTCAGATCCTGCTGTCATCTAGTCAGGCTGCCTTCTCTCCATCTTTCAGAGTCGTCTTACCTTTTAATGTCCAAGATTTTTAGCTGTATTTAGTGGTAGTAATAGGGAGAAATAGGGAGAAGTGTGTTTACTCCATTATTCCAGAACCAGAAGTGACCAATTAATCTTTAAAATAGCTCTTTGGAGCTATTATTTTCTCTCATGAGGCTAAATAGCTTGCTCAAAGCTACACAGCCAGTTAGTTGCTCAACCACAAGTCAAACCTGGGTCCCTTGGACTCTTGCTATAGGATATAATACTATAGATAGTATAAAGCACTGTTCAGGTTAAGCCATTTTCAAGGTGGTGTGGGAGATAGAGAAAATCAGGCTTATAAACTCACACACACTCCACATTTTTGTTCAAAGTGAAATCAGGTTAAAATGGACATCACTCGTTTTGAAGCAACTGAAGCAGCTGCTACACAGCTTTAGGAGTGTGTAGCAAAGGGAAGAGAAGGCCTAGCATCCATATTCAGAGTTTACTATGATACAATGTATGGGCTGCAGAATCCCTGCTCTGGAGAAGGTCTTATAGGGTGTGGAGTTAAAAGTATCAGAAGGACAGCCTGCTCTGTCAGGGCTTACAGGATGTCTCTTGGAGTGACATATTTTAAAAAAATAAATTTTATTTTTTAATAATTATAGATTCATAGGAAGTTGCAAAAAATGTATGTGGAGGGCCTTTGTACCTTTACCCAGTTTCCCCCATGGTGATATCTTATATAACTACAGTACAATATCAAAACCAAGAAACTGACCTTGGTACAATCCACCAATCTTATTTCAATTTTTCCAGTTTTACACGCACTCATTTGTGTGTGTGTATGTGTATTTAGTTCTATACAATTTTATCACACTTGTAGATTCATGTCACCACTACAATCAGAATGAACAACGGAAGGAATCAGAATTCCTTCACCAGTGGGATAGCATAATTTTTGCCCCAACCCACCTAGAAGAAATTTGGGATGGCAAACGTGTACCAAAGGATGGGTGGTCAGTATCCAAGAGGAGTATTATGAAAATTCAGATCAGGTCTGATAGGCATGATGCCCAGGACTGAGTTATGGGAGGTAAATGAAAATCTGCTTTTGGAAACAGAGGCATCACTGAGTGGGGAGCACACCTGACATGTTACCTTTCCAGTTATAGCAAAGGGACCAATGTTATTAGACAGAGTGAGGGGAGAGTAGTAGAAGCTGATGATGGGGGGTGGGGGTGCGGGTGCAAATCATGTAGGGCAGTGGTTCTCCAAGTAGGACCAGCAGGATCAGCATCACCTGGGAACTGGTTAGGTAAATTCCATTGTCCTACCCCAGACCTACCAAATCAGAAACTCTGGAGGTGGGACCCAGGAATCTATGGTTTAACAAGCCTTCCAGGTGATTCTGATGCACACTAAATTTTGAGAACCACAGGTATAGGGTCCTGTGGGCCATTGTAAGAACTTGGTTTTCACTCCAGATAGGATGGGAGCCATAGAAGGATTTTGAGCAAAGAAGAGTTGTGATCTGGTTTAGGCTTTGGCTGTTGTGAGGACAGACTCAAAGTGAGTATGGGATGAAACAGGGAGAGTTCGGGGATCACTGTAGATCATTATTTCTTAAAATGTGGTCCCTGCACCAGCAGCATCAGCATCACCGGCAACCTTGTTAGAAATGCATGTTTCTGGCCCCCACCCCAGATCTACCAAATCAGGATCTCTAGAGATGAGGTCTAGGAATCTGTCTTAACAAGCCCTCCAGGTGTTTCTGATGTGCCCTAATATTTGAGAAACACTGGTCTAATTAGGCAGTGGTGACTTGGACTGGAGTCAGTGGTGATGAGAAGTGGTTGGATTTTGAATATATATTGATACAGGATTTGCTGACAGATTGGATTGGGGTTGTGAAAGGACTCAAGGATGACTCCGTTTTGAGGAGTTTTGGTATACAGGGGAATAGAGTAACAGGGCAGTGACAGAAGGGGTCACAAGAGGATTTTTTGTTTGGTTGGGTTTTTTGGGAGATAGAGATTACAGCCTGTTTGCCTGCATGTCAGTGCACATGGAGTGATTCTGTTGGTGCATCCAGCATTTAGTGAAGCCTGTTATTGGCAAACTTATGTTCCAGGGTCTGGGTAGAACAAAAAGAAACATCCCTGGTGCACTGAAACTTGCTCAGTGTCCTTTGTACTCCTCCAAGTCCTATGTGCTTGGAGGCGGGGGGGCCACTGGTGCGAATGGTGGGTGCCTCAGCATCTCAGAATGGGTCATCCCTGTTTTTATACATTGTGCTTGGCCTGATCAAGGTGTTGCAGGAAACTAGAAATTGACTTGGATTTTCTGATATTTTTTGAATAATGAAGAAAGGTAAAATATGTTCTTTTTCCTCTTTATTGATGAATGAAGACATTGTTTTTCCAAGGCACAGGTGGTGACAGGACCTGGCTCTTAGGGAATCCTCAGAGAGCAGAGGTTGAGCAGATAAGAAGCTAGACAGGATCCTGGGCAATCTTGTCACCTCTCAAGCTTCTCCAGCCCTCAGCTCCCACCTCAGTTCCACATCCCTGGAAGGACTGAATGCCCACTTTTGTGTTCTCATAGCACTTGACTCTACTAATAACACCACATTATATTCTAGTTATTTATTGTAGTGGTATAGTGGAGTCAGATGGATCTGGATTTTTATCCTGCTCTGCTATTTATTAGTTTTGTAATGACCAACAAGTTCCTTAACCACTCAGATTTCCTATCTGTTAAATTAGAATAATATTAATAATGATGATAGCTAATACTTTGTCCCAAGTACTCTCAGTTCTTTACCTACTTTAGCTCATTTAAGCCTAACAACTCTATGAGGTGGGGTACTATTAATATTCTTCTTTTATAGATGCAGAAACTGAGGCACAGCAAGGTTAAGTAAATTGCCTAAGTTCACACAGCTAGTAAGTGGCAGAGGTGAGATTTAAACCCAGGCAGTTTGGCTCCCAAGTCTGCACTTTTAAACTCTGTGCCTCTAAATACTGTACAGAATGCCCTGATTTGTTGTAGAGATTAGATGTGTTAATATATGTGTGATAGTATATTCACAGTTCACTTTTCTCCTCAACTCCTTTTATGCAGGCTTCAAATTCACTCACCACCCCCTTACCCTGCTTTATTTACTTTATAAATAAAGTAAATATACTTTATTTACTATAGCGCTTATGAAACTGTTTTGGTACCACCTGTCTCCCCCTCCAGACTGTCCACTCCATGAGGGCAGTAGCTATTTTCAGTCAATATTTATTGAATTTATGCACCCACTTACATCCAAATACTGAGTGCCTACCATGTGCCAGGTTCTGTGGCACATGTTGGGGATAATTCATCTTAATCTTGAGACCTGGTGCTGTGATAATTGTCCTCTTTACTAAGGAAGCAAAACAGCATTTAGGAACCTTGGTCCAGGTAATAATTATTGAGACAGTGCAGCCAGAAGCCTGATTTTCATCCATATGCCTTCCTGATGTGAGATATTATCTAGCCCAATGAATTGGGTTGAATAATAAATAAAGCAAGACTGGAAGATGGATAAGGTGAGGATTTGGGGTGAACAAGAGTTGCTGTCTGCTGTATGTAGTAGGGGCAGATAGCAAGTAAATGGGCAGTTGCAAGTCTGCAGGGTGAGTGCTGAAATATGGATAGTTAGGGGGGTGAGGCATGGCAGTAGGGAAGAGGAAGGGAAGGAATGTTGTAGGCACAGGGAGCCATGTGTGATGAGTCCCAGAGACCAGAAAGAGCATGGCACTGGGGGTCGAGCTGGGTTTTAGAGCAGCGCTGGCCTCATGGGTGTGTGACTGCTGTAGTCACACACAACCTCATATTTGGAAGGGGGCCCCATGCCCATGCTTGAAGTTTAATGCTCTGTGGTTGTAGTCTTGAAATTCTTAATAATTTTACCTTTGAATTGTGTTTTGTATGTGAGGTTCAAGGGGACAGTGGAGTTTGTCCTGGGGACCTAGAGCTTTAGCTCACCTGTGGTCCTACCTCTCGCTGCCTCCCTGAACAGATTCTCGACTGGCTGCCTGGGTTGCTGGGCCTGGGTGCAGGTGCTGGAGAGTCAGGGTCAGGTTCATGCACCCTGCACACTAAGTCATAGTGCATGGCCCCTGAGTGCCTGTGAGGGCCTGCACTTGCCCCTTGAGTATCCCCATGCCCAAGGGAACATGACAGTAATTAACAAAAAGCCCCATGGCAAGTTGAGAGAGATCATGGAAGAGAGGAAATAGCTTTTATTTGTCAACTGGGGGCCCCTGATTTTCATTTGCACCAGCCCCACAAATTTTATAGCCGATGCTATGTGTGAAGGGCAAGAGGTAGGGTCTTTTAGGCCATGATAAGTTTATACTTTATCTTAAGAAAAATAGGAAGCATTTGAGGGGTTTTGAACAAGGGTTGACAGGATCAAATTTACATTTTAAAAAGATCACTTTGGCTGTAGTGTGGAGGGCCATTTGGGTGAGGACAGAGTAGAGGCCAGGAGCCCAGTTAGGAGGACAGGACAGTAGTCCCATTTAGAGATAATAGTGGCCTGGATTAGGGCAGGGGCAGTGAGGATGACAGAAGGGAACAGTTGATAGCCAGTTAGGAGATAGAAGTGATAGGACATGGTGATAACTTGGATGATAATAGCATCACATACAGAACACTTACTCTGTACCAGGCACTGTTCTAAACACTATATAAATTAACTCATTTACTTTTGAGAGCAACATTATAATACACATACAAATTTTTATCCCCACCTTAGAGGCGAGGAAACTGAGGCATAGAGTTAAGTAACTTGCCTAAGATCTCACAGGTAGTAAGTGGAAAGTATAGCTAGGCTATAAACCCAGGCAGTCTGGCCCTAAAGTCTAAGGTCCTGAGCTTGAATACCTACTCAGGGTGTAGTGGAGGGAAAAGGTGAGAGGCAAGTTATCAGTGGCTGCCAGGTTTCTGGCTTAAACACCTGGTAAGGTTATGGTGCCTTAGAGAGGGAGCAGGTTTAGGGGCCAGGCAGGGGGAAAAATTGAATTTGGACGTGTTAAATTTGAAGTACTGTGTAAGTGGGCTATCCAGTAGAAATATCCAGGAGAAATTTCGAGGAAGGGTCTGAAACTCAGCAGAGAGATCTGGCTCGCAGTTATAGTTATATAGAGGGCACATGGAGCCCTGGGAGTTAGTGAAACCAACAAGAGAAAGTAAGGAGAAAAGAGAGCCTAGGCAAGAGGACCTAAGAAATGTCAACATTTAAGGAGTGGGCAGGAGAAAAAGAATGCACTGGAAAACAGAAGGAGCAGCCAGACACATAATTAAGATAACATCACATCCCTGCTCATAATCCTCTTGTGGTTCCACCCAGTTCTTTACTCAGGTAAAGCCAAAGTCCTTTATGATGTCCTACAGCCGTGGTCCCCAACCTTTTTAGCACCAGGGACTGGTTTCATAGAAGACAATTTTTCCACGGACCGGGGTTGGAGGGGGATGATTCAGGCAGTAATGCGCACGATGGGGAGCAATGGGGAACGGCAGATGAAGCTTCCACTTGCTCGCCACTCACCTCCTGCTGTGCGGCCCAATTCCTAACAGGCCACAGACTGGTACTGGTCCAAGGTCCGGGGGTTGGGGACCCCTGGCCTACAGGACTCTACTGCATGAGCCTTTCTGACCTATTATTGCCCCCCTTGCTCTCTCTATTCCAGAACACTGTCCTCCTCTCTGTTGATTTAATAATCTAGGCACACTCCTGCCACAGGGCTTTTGTACTTGCTGTTCTAATTGGGATGCTCTTCCCTCATATACATATGGCTTGCTCCTTTACTCCCTTCAGGTCTTTATACAAAAATTGTTTTGTCAGTGAGTCCTTCCCTGGCTTCCCTACCTAAAATTTCAACACCACTGTCATTCCCCTCACCCCCCACTGTGTGTATGTATACTTACATATACATGCATACATATTCCCCTTCCTGCTTTATTTTTCTACTTAACTCCTCTATCTAACGTACAATATATTTCACTGATTACCCTGATTTATCTTGCTTCTTGTCTGCTTCACCCACTAGATTGTCAGCTCCATGAGGGCAGGGATTTTTGTATGCTTTGTTCTGTGTCTTTGTCTCTCCAGCACCTAGACCAGGGCCTGGCAGATGCTCATTAAATGTTAGCTGGAGTGATGGACCCCGGGCAGATGGGGTGTTACGGAAGTCAAGTAGAGAGAGCACAGGGTCGGCACTCTGGTAATGCTGCTAGGAGGTCAAATGAGATAAAGGAAGGAAGTACTTATTGCATGTTTCAGTAAGGAGGTCAAGATATCAGTGAAGTCTCTTTTAGAGAAGGTGGGGACTAAAATCAGACTGCAGCAGTGGGTGAGAAAGTGTACACAGCAACTCAAAAAAATTATTTTTATAGGTTTGGCCCTGGTAGAACATCTCTGGATAGTACAGTGTGGCTAGGAGTAGGAGGGAGACTTTTCACTGTATACACTTCTGTACCTTTTGAGTTTCATAAAATGTATAATCAATACCTATTTAAATAAAAGTCATTGTGAAGCTGCATAGGATTAAACAAAGAAGATATTTAGCTCTGAAGTGGCAGAGAGGGGCAGAAAGGAGGCAGGGAAGGTCTTGCAAAGATCAGTGAGTTAGTTTAAATGCTATTGTGAAGGAGAAGGTAGAGAGGGAGAGGTTGAAGATACTGCAGAAAGAAGAGAGAATTTATTGAGAAGGTAAAAAAAAAAAGATGTGACCCAGGTGGAAAAGCTGACTTTACAAAGAAGGAAAGATCGTTCTTTCGTTGTAACAGGAGGAAAAGAAGGGTGCAGAAGGAGGTGGATTTGGTGTGAGAAGTTGAGGTAGTTCCCATCTGATTACTTCATTTTGTCTAAGAAGTAGGAGGCAGGGTCATTTGCTGAGAGAGAAGAGGAAGGCAGTGGGGGGTCAGAGATTTGAAATAGCCATTGTGGATAATGGTGGAGAGAACTGAGCAGGGAAATACAGGAGAATTGTCAGGCAGCATGACCCAGATTTTTTAAAATAGACTTTATTTTTTAGAGTAGTTTTAGGTTCCCAGCCAAACTGAGTGGAAGGTACAGCGGTTTCCCATATGCCTCCTGCCCCCACATGCATAGCCTCCCCCGTTATCAACATCCCCCACCACCAGAGTGGTACATTTGTTAAAGTAGATGAACCTACATTGACACATGATTATCACCCCAAATCCATAGTTTACATCAGGATTTACTCTTGGTGTTATACATTCTGTGAGTTTGGGCAAATGTTTAATAACTTGTACCCACCATTATATCATTTTAGTAGCAGAATAGTTTCACTGCTCTAAAAATTCTCTGTGCTCTGCCTGTTCATCTCTCTTCCCCTGCAATCCCCGGTGACCACTGATCTTTTTACTGTCCCCATAGTTTTTCCTTTTCCAGAATGTCATGTAGTTGGAATCATATAATATGTAGCCTGATTGGCTTCTTTCAAAGTTTCTTTCATGTCTTTTCTTGACTTGATAGCTCATTTTTTTTTAGTGCTGAATAATATTCCATTGTCTGGATGTACCACAGTTTATCCATTCACCTACTGAAGGACATCTTGGTTGCATCCAAATTTTGGCAATTATGAATAAAGTTGCTATAAACATCTGTGTGCACGTTGTTATGTGGACATAGTTTTCAGTTACTTTGGGTAAATGCCAGAGAACACAGTTGCTGGGTTGTATGGTAAGAGTATGTTTAGTTTTGTAAGAAACTGCCAAACTGTATTCCAAAGGGGCTGTTTTTTGCATTCCCACCTGCAAAGAATGAGAGTTCCTGTCGCTCCTCCTCCTGGCCAGCATTTGGTGTTGTCAGTGTTCTGGATTTTTTGGTTATTCTGATAGGTGTATAGTGATATCTCATTGTTTTAATTTGCATTGTCCTATTGATACAGGATGTGGAGCACCTTTTCATATGCTTATTTGCCATCTGTATATCTTCTTTGGTAAGGTGTCTGCTCAGATCTTTTGCCTATTTTTTAATCAGGTTGTTCATTTTTTTATTGTTGAGTTTTAAGAGTTCTTTGTATATTTTGGATAACAGTTCTTTATCAGATATGTCCTTTGCAAATATTTACTTCCAGTCTTTGACTTGTCTTTTCATTCTCTTGACAATACCTTTTGCAGAATGGGTTTTTAATTTTAATGAAGTCCAGCTTATCAGTTCTCATTTTTCATGGATTGTGCCTTTGATGTTGCATCTAAAAAGTCATTGCCAAACCCAAGGTTATCTAGACTTTCTCCTATGTTGTCTTCTAGGAGTTTTATAGTTTTGCATTTTATATTTAGGTCTGTGATCCATTTTGAGTTCTTTTTTGTAAAGGATATAAGGTCTGTGTCTAATTCCATTTGTTTGCATGTCCAGTTCCAGCACCATTTGTTGAAAAGACTGTCTTTGCTCCATTGTATTACCTTTGCTCCTTTGTCAAAGATCAATTGACTATATTTCTGTTGATCTATTTCTGGGCTCTCTTTTCTGTTCTGTTGATCTGTTTATTCTTTCGTCAATACCACACTGTCTTGATTACTGTAGCTTTATAGTAAGTCTTCAAGTCGGGTAGCATCAGTCCTCCAACTTTGTTCTTCTCCTTCAATATTGTGTTGGTTGTTCTGTGACTTAGATATTTTGGACAGTGAGAATTTATTGTGGCACCAATCCAATGGATGATTTTTCTCTAGCCATGTCCAGTGGTCCAATGTTATATAGTTGGATTGAGCCAGGGTTGGGATTTGCATGTGGGAGTGATGTAAAGGCAGTGGGGCAAGTGAGTTGAAAGTATCTGTAAGAGAATGGTTGAAACGAGGAATGATGAAATCTATGAACTAGATAGGGAAGAACGGTGAAGGCAACAGTAGTTGAACAGGTGAAAAGTAGGATCAAGGGATTTTGAGGGCAAAGAACAGGTGTAATGAATGAGAGCTGGATGGATGTACTTGTGGTCAGAGTGTGATGTATGCATTTCATATTCCAGAGGTGAAGCAGTTGCAAGTGTTGACAAGGTCTGGGGGATGGCCATGAGAGTTGATAGCTGAAATGGGAGTGGAGGCAGCAGTCTCTGAAGATGAGAAGGTCAATGAGCTAAGAGGCTGGGATATTAGGCCTTTATATCTGTAATTATGTCACGTGGGAGGCTGACAGGACTTGGGATGAAGAGGAATCTGTGAGCAAGTTCTTCAGTGAGTGAAGAGCATATGTTGGGGAGATAAGTAGCTGATAGTGAAGAGGAGTGGGAAGAGCTGTTGTTGGATGATATGAAACTCAGAGGAATAGGAGATCTTACACAAGGATAGAGGAGAGGTGATCTCAGAGTCTCACTGGAAAGTGAGGGGGATGTTCACCCCCAGCCCAGCCCTGAGTTACAAGGGTCTGGGAGAATGTACAGCTTCTACCTGACCGGGTTCTAACACAGTGCTTCTTAGGCGTTCTGAGGTGAAGGACCCAGGGTATTTTGGTTTTTTTTAAATTTCCAGTTCATAATAGACCAATCCTTTTATAAAATAAAATGTCCTCAATTTATTGATGTGCAACAGGTTTACAGGGTTAGCAGTCGGGAAGGTGGTGGGGTCCTGATCCTAGGAAGTCAGTCTTGGCCAAAATGGTTGGAGCTCTGCCTTATTTTTATGCTCCCTGTTCTCTGTGGCTGACCAAAGATTTTAGGAGATCTTAGCCAGAAGTTTTTTGGAGGGCTGCCGATGACTTCTTTGGTGAGGAAGGCTTTAAATTTTGTGAGATTACCAGCTCACATACATGCAGACTCAGATTTTCAGAATTAAATACTCTTTCTCAGACATTACAATATGAAATAAGTAACACATGTTCATTGTAGAAAATTAGAAAATACATATAAGAGAAAAATGGTTACCATAATCCTTCACTTAGAGGGAACCACTGTTGACTATAAAATACTGTTTTCATTCCTTTTCATTCAATAAAGTAAATAGCTCAATAAAGTTTAAATGTTTGATTTTATGTTGAAATAATATTTTAGATATATTGGTTAATAAAATATTAAATTATTATTAAACTTAATTTCACCTGTTTCTTTTTACCTTTTTAATATGGCTATTAGAACATTTAAAATTACATATTTAACTCACATTATATTTCTACTGGACAGCACTGCTCTAGAGTCTCTTTCAGCTTTGACCATTCTGAGTCTTAATGATGCTTTAGTGTCTGTACATTTTTAGCTCTGTCATAATTATTTTAGACCATTTGGTCCAATAGAACTTTTTGCGTTGACAAAAAAGTTTGATAATCTGCCCAATATGGTAACCACATGTGGCCAGTGAGCACTTGAAATGTAGCTAGTGTGATGGAGGAACTGCATTTAAAATTTTACTTAATTGTGTACTGAACAGCACAGTTCTAGACCTTATGAAAAGTAAAATTTCCACAAACCTTGGCTGATTTTCTATTTTCTAGTTGTGTTGGTGTTGAAGAGGAGAAGGCTGCTGACATTGACCTCTACCACTGCCCCAACTGTGAGGTCTTACATGGGCCCTCCATCAGTAAGTAGATCTTGGGGTTTTTAAGAGAAGGCAGTCCATAGGAGAGACAAAGCAAAGGAAGCTTGGTAGGAAAATTGCCTTTTCCTGAGTGCTTCAGATTTGTCTCCCTTGGGAAATAGCAGAAGCCTGTGTAGGCCCTGCAGGCCAGCAGCTACTCCACTGAGAGGGCAGAAATTCAGAGTTTCACCTCCCTCCCTTACTTAGGGATTCCCCAGAGGAAGCACCTATCCTCACCAAGAGCTTTCCTGAGACTGTGAGGGCCTCCTTGACTCCAGATGATCCAAGGGGTTGTTAGATTGGAAGAGAAGCAGGATCTGCTGAGGCGTTTGCTCTTGGAACCATAGCTTGTAGCCATTTTGACCGACAGTGTCTTGTCTTTTTCTGGTTTAGTGAAAAAACGCCGTGTATCTTCAAAAGGCCATGATACACACAAGGGGAAGCCAGTGAAGACGGGAAGCCCTACGTTCATTCGAGAGCTTCGGAGTAGGACCTTTGACAGGTGAGGACCCCGTACTCCAAGGGCCAGTGAATGCCAGGGCTCTGGGAAGCTGGGGCCCATCTCTTCCCAGCTTTCCCACTGGCTGTCACACTGGGTACCTCCACCATCTGGGGATGTCTGCAGGGCTCTGTGAGTTCCCTCTGGGGAGGGATCTTCTGTTTTAGTCAGTTTCTGAGAAACATTGCTAGAGTTTCATTTGATGTGCAGAGTACATTAAGGTCCACTTGTAGAAACTTTTGGTAGATAGGCAGTTTTCGCATCAGTCAGGAGAGGATATTTACATGCACCCAGGGAATGCTGTAACTAGAAGGAGTCTTAAAAATCAGAAAGTTTAATTCTCTCATTGTAGAGAAGACGAAACTCTTTGGAAAAAAATTTTTTTGAGTAGTCATGTATTTCTTTTAAAATCAAGAAAATTTTTTTTCTTTTAGAATATTAAGATGGGATTATTAAATAAATTACTTGAATTGAGCAAAAATGTTAGAAAAATTAATGAATAACGCATTCTTTTGCTTAGTTTTTAATTCATTTGACCTTTTCCAGCTTTCCTGTAATTGAAGTGTTATTTAGGATTTTAAGTGTTTCTTCAACTTAATAATTTTTGTTTTATTTGTTTATTTAAAGGCAGTGAGTCTCCTTTCTACCCCAGACCCCTCAGGTCCCTTCTCCAGAGTCAACCAATTTCTTGTGCATTCTTTCAGAAATAGTTTTTGCTTATACAAACATATGTGTGTGTGTGTGTGTGTGTGTGTGTGTGTGTGTGTGTGTGTGTGTGTGTGTCCCCTTTTTTATTAAAAAACACAAACAGAAACACTTATTGTTCTGCATCTTGCTTTTTTTAAAATCTAAATTATGGAGCTCAATCCATAACAGCATATACCTATGTTCTTCATTCTTTTTCATGGATGTTTAGTACTCCACTCACTGTATGGATGTATAATTTATTTAACCAGTCCTCTGTTGATGAATATTTAAATCAATTCTAGTTTTTTTTTTTTTTTTTTTGCGTTACACGGGCCTCTCACTGCTGTGGCCTCTCCCTTTGCGGAGCACAGGCTCCGGACGCGCAGGCTCAGTGGCCATGGCTCATGGGCCCAGCTGCTCCACAGCATGTGGGATCTTCCCAGACAGGGGCACGAACCCGTGTCCCCTGCATTGGCAGGCGGACTCTCAACCACTGCACCACCAGGGAAGCCCCTAGTATTTTGCTATTAGAAAAAAAATGCACAGTGAATGTCTTTGTACTTAGGTTTTTGCATATGTGGGTGAGTATACGTGTAGATTTACTACCTAAAAGTGAAATTGCTAAGTCAAAGGGTATGTGCTTTAAAAATGTTTATAAATATTGCCAGATTGTTTTCAAAGTGGCCACACTATTTCATACTCCCACTAGACAATGTGTAAGGGTACCTATTTCCCTATATCCTGGCCAACACTGTTTATTATCAAACTTTTTTGCCTTTCTGATAAGATAAAAAATGAGATTTCATTGTTTCCACTTGCATTTCTTTAGTTATGAGGGAAGCATGTCTATTATCGTACATTTATAAGTCATCTTTATTTCTTTCTCTGTTAACTGCCTTCTTAACATTGTTTAGCAGTTTTTCTGTTGGGTTACTGCCTGTTTCATACTGATTTGTAATAGCTTTCCTTGCAGAAAATTTTAATTTTATGTAAATTTACTTATTACTATTTATATTGATTACTGGGCCTTGTCTCTCCGATAATTTTTCTACTACTCTATGGCTTTATTTTTTCTAATTTGATCTTTGTTCCATCTAGAATTACTTAAAGAGTGAGATAGACATTGATCTTAATATTTTTTCAGATGTTTGTCCCAACACAACTTGTCAAATAGCCAGTCTTTTCTCCAGCATGATTTTAAGAAAACCAAAAACTCCTGTTTTCTAGTTAACTAAGTATGTGTGTCAAGAGAGTGGCTGTAAAAATTGTTTTTGTTTTTTAAATTAGTCTTTTCTCTTTATTTGCCAGTGTTTAAAATGGGGTAGTGCTGCTCTGGGTTAGAGTAATTTAGCTAAACTTGTCAGATATGTCTTTTCTTCCTGGGCAGGCTGTTGAGTGATTTCTTCCTTTGTCATCTAGAGAAGAGCACCATATTGACAGGCTATCCTGGATTTAGCTTCCCACCTCTGCCAGTGACCTGGCTTCTTGCCTTCGATAGGTCATTTCTTCCCTGGCAGGTGAAGTTTATGCCACTCATTAGTTTCCAGCCAACATTAGAGCCCCTCAGGAAGACCCCACACCTTGGGTGAGTGACAGCAACCAGTGAGGCCTTCAGTAGCAGGGCCTCTAGGGTTCAGGCTTTCTCTCATGTGGCCCACAGCTCAGATGAAGTGATTCTGAAGCCCACTGGAAGTCAGCTGACCGTGGAATTCCTGGAAGAGAATAGCTTCAGTGTGCCCATCCTGGTCTTGAAGAAGGATGGATTGGGGATGACGCTGCCCTCACCATCATTTACTGTGAGGGATGTGGAACACTATGTTGGTAAGCACCACAGACCCTCTTAACTGTGACATTGTTCACTCCCATCAAAATGTATGACCCTTCCCCTCCAGTCTATGTTTTTCATTTCCTTTCTAGCCATCTTGGGAATTTGAGGTGAAGTGCCTTGCCCAGAGTCATTCTTAGGTAAAGCTAGAACCAAAATCCTAGCCTTCCCTTCCTTTTCCTCCTAACAGACCACAGAACCCCAGGCTGAGCCCCATCTTTTACCTGGGGAATTCCAAGGATTGTTATGGCCTCTCTGTCCTCTGTTGAGATGAGAAAGCCTTTGACTTTTGCCCTCACATGCTAATTGTGTTCTGGACATGAGTTTTGGGGGATAGGAAGAGAAGTGAGGAAGCAGGGCCCAGGCAGGTGGATAGTACTGTGAGTGAGACTATGTGTCAGGCAGTTCTGTTGCCCTAGCAGGTCTGGACCTGGCACATAGGTCTAAGGAGAGTGTGAGGAATACCTATCTCCACTTCCCATTTATGCACATACAAATACAGTGAGAAGTTTTCAGTGTAAGGTCATTTTAGGGACTGGTTAGGGGACGTGAGAGTCTTCTCTGATCCCTGAGACTTGGTGCAGAATCCATCTCTTTACTCCAGGTTCTGACAAAGAGATTGATGTGATTGATGTGACCCGCCAGGCTGACTGCAAGATGAAGCTTGGTGATTTTGTGAAATATTATTATAGCGGGAAGAGGGAGAAAGTCCTCAATGTCATTAGTTTGGAATTCTCTGATACCAGGTAAGACGGAAAGGGGTAAGTAAAAAGCCTCACAAAGTGCCTAGGACTTGTGATATACTGAGTGTGTATTAGTGTTCCTTTCCCTTCTTCCTGGTGGTTTCTTCCTTTGGGATGAGGAGCTGGTTAATACTTTCTAGGGTAGCTGCTCACATTATAACAACCAAATCATATTTCTCCTTTACAGTTTCTAGCATAGAATAGATTATACAGTAGCTATTTTAATTAATTTTTGTTTCCTTCAAGATTTAGGACAGCTTTCTTAGACCTTTTTTTGGTGTTTAGATTGTGGCATGGTCACTGTTTAACCCCCAGGATAGGTTCTCTGTCCCAGGTAAACACTTCTTTACCTGGAACTGAGCCCTGAGAGGTTTCTCTAATTGTTCCTCATAAAGAAGACACTACGACATGGGGACAGTACAATACTGTTAAACACCATGTGCCAAGTGAGTGGGCCTGGGTGTGGAGATTCTGAGCATTTAGTGGAGGAAATGATCACCTTTGACTGGGGAAGGCTATGGAGCTGGGACTTAGGAATTCCAGAGCTGAGTGGAATGAGGATGCTGACTGGACTTACAAAAATATGTGTCCTATGTGCTCTTTGGGATTCTGTGGAGAGAACTTCTTTTTCTTATCTGAGTCTCACTGGGATGGGGGGGCATTTTATTCAGGCTTCAACCTTCAATTCCCAATCAGCTGACATCTGCTCTCCACCCCTTCCTTGATAGGCTTTCTAACCTTGTGGAGACACCCAAGATTGTTCGGAAGCTCTCATGGGTGGAGAACTTGTGGCCAGAGGAGTGTATCTTTGAGAGGCCCAATGTGCAGAAGTACTGCCTCATGAGCGTGCGGGATAGTTATACAGACTTTCACATTGACTTTGGTGGCACCTCGGTCTGGTACCATGTGCTCAAGGTAAGAATGGCTATGGCTTCTGAAGACAGCCAGGCCTTGGGCCTCCGTGTTTGTTTCAGGTGGCAGCATAAAGACAGGCTGCTAAGGCCTACCTGCGTCCTAGATTCTATTTGGGTGCTATTTCCACATAACTGCTCTATCAGGGTTGGGTACTGAGTGGATATGCCATATAAACTGTCTCTACTTTACAGTTCTGATGGTTAACTTTTATTTTTTTTTAATAACAGCAGATGCCTAAGGTTTTCTCTGACTGTTATTTTAATTGAACCAATCTGTACTCCTACCGCTATGTATGGAAATGTCCATATTTACTGCAGAAATTTCTGGTAACATGAGAAATTCCCTCTCCCCTCCAAGTTTATTGAGTTAGAATTTGTATACCATGACATTCATCTGTTTTAAGTGTATAGTTTGATGAGTTTTGACAATTATATAAATAGTTGCATGACTGCCACCACCATCAAGATAGAGCACATATGAGATGGTTTTTTTTAATGTCAGCCTTTCTATAGTTTCCCTTTTAGTGGTCGTTACAATTTTATAATTAGCATATCGATTGTCAATGAGTATAAAGGATTTTTGAGGTCTGGAAAACAAATTTCTTAAGTTTTATTGTTTTCCACCACTGTTCATGCTATTTAGCTTTCTTATCAGAAACGCCAAGGAAAGAGCAGAAAACTTGGATGTGGCTCTTGTCCAAATGATCACAAATCCTGAACTAGTTGTTTTCATTGGTTTATCATGAAGAAATTGGAGTGTGTAAACGAAAGTGCTATTATGCAAATGTTAGATTTAACTTTTTTATTTTTAAATAGTTTCTTTTTCATAGAACAATTGCAAAAAATAATAGGAAGATTTCCTGTGTGCCCTTCACTCAGATTCCCATGTTACTATTTTATTATACTCTCTCTTTCTCTGAAGCAAACATAATAAAATGGTTTTACATAAATATTTTTTCTGAAACACCTGAGAGTAGTTGCAGACAAGGTGTCCCTTTATGTAGTAATAATTCAGTGTGTATTTCTTTAAAACAAGGGTATTCTCTTATATAACCACAGTATAGTTATCAAAATCAGAAAATTTATATTGATATATACTGTTATCTAATCTACAGATCTGATTCAAATTTCTCTAATTGTACAGTAGATAATTTCTAGTAGATAATTCTCTACATTGAAATGTATTATGAAATATTGGTTAAACTAATCAAGCTATGGGTTGGGGATATTTTGTGCTAGTGGGTTTTTTTCTTTTCTGCCAAATTATCTATCTGGTGATTATCCAGGCAAAACATAGTTAGGAAATACTATGTTCTTCCAACAGATAATCACCCAACATATAAGCTTACAGAAGTCCTTGGGTGATTACTGAACTTTTAAACTTTTATTAGCTTTGATTGCAGGTGTGAGAAGGAACGCTCTCTGTAAATGGCATTTAAAGGCAAATTCAATTTTCTTCTCATTAGTAATGTGGCCTTAAATTCTCCTAGGGCTAGTAATATTGATCTACTCATCTATAGAGGCCATTTTTCATTTGGCATTGCATCTAAAATAGGAGCCTTTGGTGTACATTTGTCTTAAGTTGACAATTTTGTTTGAAATGCCCTTTCCAAATTGTTTTTGTCAGTTTTATAGAAGCTTAAAAGTACAAAGTGCAAAAGGACTTTTGAAATTTTCCAAATATATATATAAATGATCCTTGGACAGAAGGAATTCTAGCATACTACATGGTCTTGGAACATGAGAGAGAGAATATTCTTTTGGAGACTCCCAGAAGACTTTTCTGGAAACCCTTGATATTTTTGACATGTCAATCTTTCTTTGTTTCAGGGTGAGAAGATCTTCTACCTGATCCGCCCAACAAATGCCAACCTGACTCTCTTTGAGTGCTGGAGCAGCTCCTCTAACCAGAATGAGATGTTCTTTGGGGACCAGGTGGACAAGTGCTACAAGTGTTCTGTGAAGCAAGGACAGACACTTTTCATTCCTACAGGTCTTCCCTGGGCTCCTCTGGGAGGGTTTGAGGAAGGTGGGAAGAGGAAGAGAGCTTGTGGCACTGTAACCAACCCCTTCCCATAATGTGTTGATCTGATTATGGGAGATATCCCTCTCATATCAGTTGAAGGCTCAGAAGTGGACATCAAGAAAATTCGAGTGGTGGCCAGTGGGCAGTGTGGTTGCTTGGGGAGGTCCAGGAGGAAGTTGATAGGCTCCTTTGCACTGGACTGATGTAAACTTGGTGGACAGATAGAAAACAGGACTCTTAGCCCCATGACTCTAGAGATAGTGAATGACAGACTCGCATTATAGACTATAAGTCAGAATGACCTAGGTGGGGGTAGGGGTTTTTTTTTCCCCGAAAAAATAAATGCCTTGGCTTCACCCCTAGAATTATGAATTCGTTGGTCTGGGGTGGGATCTGAGTATATTTATTTTGAAAAAGTCCCCATAGTTGTCTCAATTTGGGGAAAGTTGACATCTTTAGTATGTTGAATCTTCCATGAACACATATGTCTTTGCATTGATTTAGATTTTTCTTGACTTTCTAATTTCTTAATTCCTTGATTTCAGAATTAGTGTTAAATTTTCTCAAAGTGTTCAGTAGAATTCTCTACTGCAGCCACATGGACCTGGAAATTTCCTTTTTGGGAAGTTTTTAATTAACATTCAATTTCTTTAAACCTGTATTAGGCTATTCAAATTACCTATTTCTTATTGAGTGAATTGTAAGTTTGTGCTTTTCGAGCAATTGGTCCATCTTATCTAAGTTGTCAAATTTATGTGTGTAGAGATAGTATTTCTTTATTATTCTTTTGATATCTTCCAAATCTCTAGTGCTACCCTGTGTTTCATTCCTGATGTTAGTAATTTGTGCCTTCTCTTTTATTCTGTATTAGTCTTAATGGAAGTTTGTCAATTTTGTTGAACTTTTTAGAGAATCACTTTTTGTTTCATTGATTTTCTCTGTTGTCTTTCTATTTTCAGTTTCACTGATTTCAGCTTTTATCTTTGTTTTTCCTTCTTTCTGCTTGCTTTGGGTTTATTTTGCCCTCCTTTTCCCAATCTTGAGATAAGAGCTTAGATTATTATTTTTTTTATCATGCCCTTCGTTATTAAATTACATCAAATGCTTCAATAATTGCCCCCTTTTTTTAACATCTTTCTTGGAGTGTAATTGCTTTACAATGCTGTGTTAGTTTCTGCTTTACAGCAAAATGAATCAGTTATACATATAAATATGTTCCCATATCTCTTCCCTCTTGCGTCTCCCCCCTTCCCACCCTCCCTATTCCACCCCTCTAGGTGGTCACAAACCACCTAGCTGATCTCCCTGTGCCATGTGGCTGCTTCCCACTAGCTATCCACCCTACGTTTGGTAGTGTATATACGTCCATGCCACTCTCTCACTTCGTCACAGCTTACCCTTCCCCCTCCCCATATCCTCAAGGCCATGCTCTAGTAGGTCTGTGTTTT
>NC_041234.1:34244074-34245856 GCF_002837175.3 Physeter macrocephalus | reverse complement strand
GAGAAGATATCTCATTGTAGTTTTGATTTGCATTTCTCTAATGATTAATGATGTTGAGCATTCTTTCATGTGTTTGTTGGCAATCTGTATATCTTCTTCTGAGAAATGTCTATTTAGGTCTTCTGCCTATTTTTGGATTGGGTTGTTTGTTTTTTTGTTATTGAGCTGCATGAGTTGCTTGTAAATTTTGGAGATTAATCCTTTGTCAGCTTCATTTGCAAATATTTTCTCCCATTCTGAGGGTTGTCTTTTGGTCTTGTTTATGGTATCTTTTGCTGTGCAAAAGCTTTGAAGTTTCATTAGGTCCCATTTGCTTATTTTTGTTTTTATTTCCATTCCTCTAGGGGGTGGGTCAGAAAGGATCTTGCTTTGATTTATGTCATAGAGTGTTCTGCCTACATTTTCCTCTAAGAGTTTGATGGTGTCTGGCCTTACATTTAGGTCTTTAACCCATTTTGAGTTTATTTTTGTGTATGGTGTTAGGGAGTGTTCTAATTTCTTACTTTTACATGTAGCTGTCCAGTTTTCCCAGCGCCACTTATTGAAGGGGCTGTCTTTTCTCCACTGTATATTCTTGCCTCCTTTATCAAAGATAGGTGACCGTATGTGTGGGGGTCTATCTCTGGGCTTTCTATCCTGTTCCATTGATCTGTATTTCTGTTTTTGTGCCAGTACCATACTGTCTTGATTACTGTAGCTTTGTAGTATAGTCTGTTCATATTTTCTATTTCTTCCTGGTTCAGTCTTGGCAGGTTGTGCATTTCTAAGAATTTGTCCATTTCTTCCAAGTTGTCCATTTTATTGGCATAGAGTTGCTTGTAGTAATCTCTCATAATCTTTTGTATTTCTCCAGTGTCCATTGTTACTTCTCCTTTTTCATTTCTAATTCTATTGATTTGAGTCTTCTGCCTTTTTTTGTTGATGAATCTGGCTAATGGTGTATCAATTTTATCCTAACAAAGAACCAGCTTTTAGTTTTATTGATCTTTGCTATCGTTTCCTTCATTTCTTTTTCATTTATATCTGATCTGATCTTTATGGTTTCTTCTGCTAAATTTGGAGTTTTTTTGTTCTTCTTTCTCTAATTGCTTTAGGTGCAAGTTTAGGTTGTTTATTTGAGATGTTTCCTGTTTCTTAAGGTAGGATAGTATTGCTATAAACTTCCCTCTTAGAACTGCTTTTGCTGCATCCCTTAGGTTTAGGGTCGTCATGTCTCCATTGTCATTTGTTTCTAGGTATTTTTTGATTTCCTCTTTGATTTCTTCAGTGATCTGTTGGTTCTGGAGTAATGTATTGTTTAGCCTCCGTGTGTTTGTATTTTTTCAGATCTTTTCCTGTAATTGATATCTAGTCTGATAGCGTTGTGGTCGGAAAAGGTACTTGATATGATTTCAATATTCTTAAATTTACCAAAGCTTGATTTGTGACCCAAGATATGGTCTATCCTGGAGAATGTTCCATGAGCACTTGAGAAAAATGTGCATTCTGTTGTTTTTGGATGGAATGTCCTATAAATAACAATTAAGTCCATCTCGTCTAATGTATCATTTAAAACTTGTGTTTCCTTATTTATTTTCATTTTGCATGATCTGTCCATTGGTGAAAGTGGGGTGTTAAAGTCCCCTGCTATGATTGTGTTACTGTCGATTTCCCCTTTTATGGCTGCTAGTATTTGCCTTATGTATTGAGGTGCTCCTATGTTGGGTACATAAATATTTAAAATTGTTATATCTTCTTCATGGATCGATCCCTTGATCATTATGTAGTGTCCTTTGTCTCTTT
>NC_041234.1:34200134-34243370 GCF_002837175.3 Physeter macrocephalus | reverse complement strand
ATGGGACTCTCTGTTCTTCCTGGACTTGATTAACTATTTCCTTTCCCATATTAGGGAAGTTTTCAACTATAATCTCTTCAAATATTTTCTCAGTCCCTTTCTTTTTCTCTTCTTCTTCTGGGACCCCTATAATTCGAATGTTGGTGCGTTTAATGTTGTCCCAGAGGTCTCTGAGACTGTCCTCAGTTCTTTTCATTCTTTTTTCTTTATTCTGCTCTGTGGTAGTTATTTCCACTATTTTATCTTCCAGGTCACTTATCCATTCTTCTGCCTCAGTTATTCTGCTCTTGATCCCATCTAGAGTATTTTTCATTTCATTTATTGTGTTGTTCATCGTTGCTTGCTTCCTCTTTAGTTCTTCTAGGTCCTTGTTAAATGTTTCTTGCATTTTCTGTGTTCTATTTCCAAGATTTTGGATCATCCTTACTATCATTATTCTGAATTCTATTTCAGGTAGACTGCCCATTTCCTCTTCATTTGTTAGTTCTAGTGGGTTTTTACCTTGCTTCTTCATTTGCTTTTTGTTTTTCTGTCTTCTCATTTTGCTTATCTTACTGTGTTTGGGGTCTCCTTTTCACAGCCTGCAGGTTCATATTTCCCGTTGTTTTTGTTGTCTGTCCCCAGTGGCTAAGGTTGGTTTAGTGGGTTGAGTAGGTTTCCTGGTTGAGGGGACTAGTGCCTGTGTTCTTGTGGATGAGGCTGGATCTTGTCTTTCTGGTGGGCAGGTCCACGTCTGGTGGCGTGTTTTGGGGTGTCTGTAGCCTTATTATGATTTTAGGCAGCCTCTCTGCTAATGGATGGGGTTGTGTTCCTGTCTTGCTAGTTGTTTGGCATAGGGTGTCCAGCACTGTAGCTTGCTGGTCGTTGAGTGAAGCTGGGTCTTGGTGTTCAGATGGAGATCTCTGGGAAATTTTCGCTGTTTGATATTACGTGGAGCTGGGAGGTCTCTTTTGGACCAGTGTCCTGAAGTTGGTTCTCCCACCTCAGAGGTACAGCCCTGACGCCTGCCTGGAGCACCAAGAGCCTGTAACCCACACGGCTCAGAATAAAAGGTAGAAAAAATAGAAAGGAAGGAAGGGAGGAAGGAAGGGAAAGAAGGAAGATAAAATAAAGTATGATAACATAAAACAAAGTTATTAAAATAAAAAATAATTTTTAAGAAAATTTTAAAAAGTAAAAAACAAACAAAAAAAAATGGGGCAGTCAGAACCCTAGGACAAATGGTGAAAGCAAAGCTATACAAACAAAGTCTCACACAGAAGCATACACATACACACTCACAAAAAGAGAAAAAGGGGAAAAAATAATATATCTTGCTCCCAAAGTCCACCTCCTCAATTTGGGATGATTTGTTATCTATTCAGGTATTCCACAGATGCAGGGTACATCAGATTGATTGTGGAGCTTTAATCCGCTTCTCTGAGGCTGCTGGGAGAGATTTCCCTTTCTCTTCTTCCTTCACACAGCTCCTGGGGCTCAGCTTTGGATTTGGCCCCGCCTCTGCGTGTAGGTCGCCTGAGGGCGTCTGCTCTTCACTCAGCCAGGACGAGGTTAAAGGAGCAGCTGATTTGGGTGCTCTGGCTCACTCAGGCCGGGGGGAGGGAAGGGCACGGGATGCTGGCCGAGCCTGCGGTGGCAGAAGCCAGCGTGACGTTGCACCAGCCTGAGGCGCGCCATGCGTTCTCCTGGGGAAGTTGTCCCTGGATCACGGGACCCAGGCAGTGGTGGGCTGCACAGGCTCCTGGGAGGGGCGGTGTGCACAGTGACCTGTGCACGCACACAGGCTTCTTGGTGGCTGCAGCAGCGGTCTTAGCGTCTCATTCCCATCTCTGGGGTCCGTGCTGATAGCCATGGCTCGCGCCTGTTTCTGGAGCTCCTTTAAGCGGCACGTTTAATCCCCTCTCCTCGTGCACCAGGAAACAAACAGGCAAGAAAAAGTCTCTTGTATCTTCGGCAGCTCTGCGCCCATCTCTGGAGCTCCTTTAAGTGGCGAGCTTAATCCCCTCTCCTGGTGCACCAGGAAACAGAGGCAAGAAAAAGTCTCTTGTCTCTTCGGCAGCTCCGCGCCCGTCTCTGGAGCTCCTTTAAGCTGCGAGCTTAATCCCCTCTCCTCTCGCACCAGGAAACAGAGGGAAGAAAAAAAGAAGAGCTTAGATTATTGATTTCAGACTCTTCTTCTTTTTAAAAAAAATTAATTTATTTTATTTATTTATTTTTGGCTGCATTGGGTCTTCGTTGCTGTGGATGGACTTTCTCTAGTTGTGGCGAGTGGGGGCTACTCCATTGTGGTACACAGGCTTCTCATCATGATGGCTTCTCTTGTTGCGGAGCATGGGCTCTAGGTGTGCGGGCTTCAGTAGTCTCCTCGTGCACCAGGAAACAAACAGGCAAGAAAAAGTCTCTTGTATCTTCGGCAGCTCTGCGCCCATCTCTGGAGCTCCTTTAAGTGGCGAGCTTAATCCCCTCTCCTGGTGCACCAGGAAACAGAGGCAAGAAAAAGTCTCTTGTCTCTTCGGCAGCTCCGCGCCCGTCTCTGGAGCTCCTTTAAGCTGCGAGCTTAATCCCCTCTCCTCTCGCACCAGGAAACAGAGGGAAGAAAAAAAGAAGAGCTTAGATTATTGATTTCAGACTCTTCTTCTTTTTAAAAAAAATTAATTTATTTTATTTATTTATTTTTGGCTGCATTGGGTCTTCGTTGCTGTGGATGGACTTTCTCTAGTTGTGGCGAGTGGGGGCTACTCCATTGTGGTACACAGGCTTCTCATCATGATGGCTTCTCTTGTTGCGGAGCATGGGCTCTAGGTGTGCGGGCTTCAGTAGTTGTAGCACGTGGGCCCAGTCGTTGTGGCTTGTGGGCTCTAGAGTACAGGCTCCATAGTTGTGGCGCATGGGCTTAGTTGCTCTGCGGTATGTGGGATCTTCCTGGACCAGGGCTTGAACCTGTGTCCCCTGCATTGGCAGGTGGATTCTTAACTACTGCGCCACCAGGGAAGCCCTTTTCTTTTTTTTTAATATAAGCATTTAGTGCTATAAATTCCCCCCTCAGCACTGATTTAGCTGTGTCACATATTTTGATATGTTGTGTTTTCATTTTGTTAAATGTGCTTTTAAAAAAATTGAGATGTAGTGCACATACCATAAAAATTACCATGTTAAAGGGTACAATTCAGTTTTTAAAAAAATATTCATGAAGTTGTGCAAACATCACCACTATCTAATACCAGAAAGTTTTCATCACTTCAAAAAGAAACCCTGTACCTATTAGCAGTCACTCCCCATTCCTTCTTCCCCCCACCAGCCCCTGTCAACCACTTCTGTACTTTTCTCTGTGTATGAATTTGCCTTTTCTGAATATTTCATGTAAATGGAATCATGCCATATGTGGTCTTTTATGTCTGGCTTCTTTCACCCAACATAATATTTTCAAGGTTCATCCATGTTATCAGTACTTCACTCTTTAAATGGCTGAATAATAATTCCATTGTATGGATATACCATATTTTGTTTATCCATTCATCATTTTATAGACATTTGGGTTGTTTTCACTTTTTGCCTATTATGAATAGTGTTGCTGTGAACATTCATGTACAAGTTATTGTGTTAACATATTTTCAGTTCTCTTGGGTATATCTACCTAGGAGAGGAATTGCTGAGTCATATATATGGTAACTCTGTGTTTAACTTCTTGAGGAATTGCCAGACTGTTTTCTAAAGCAGCTGCATTTTACATTTCCACCAGCGATTTATGAGGGTCTCAATTTTTCCACATCCTCCCCAACACTTGTTTTTGCCTGTCTTTATGATTATAGCCATCCTAGTGGGTGTGAAGTTGTAGCTCATTGAGATTTTAATTTGTGCTTCTCTAATGGCTATTGATTTTGAACATCTTTCCATGCACTTATTGGATGTTTATATATCTTTTTGTGAAGAAATATCTATTCAAAACTTCTGCCCATTCTTTTTATTTATTTATTTATTTGATTGTGCCAGGTCTTAGTTGAGGCAGGCAGGCTCCTTAGTTGCAGCTCACCGGCTCCTTAGTTGCAGCACATGAGCTCCTTAGTTGTGGCATGTGAACTCTTAGTTGCGGCATGCATGTGACATCTAGTTCCCTGAGCAGGGATCGAACGCAGGCCCCCTGCATTGGGAGTGTGGAGTCTTATCCCCTGTGCCACCAGGGAAGTCCCTGCCCATTCTTTAATTAGGTGATTTGTCTTTCTATTGTTGAGTTGTAAGAATTCTTTATATATTTTGGTTTAGACCTTTATCAGATGTATGATTTGCAAATACTTTCTCTCATTCTGGGGGTTGTCTTTTCACTTTCTTGATGTTCTGTGAAGCCCAATAGTCCAGTTTATCTGTTTTTTCTTTGCTTGTGCTTTTGGTGTCATATCTAAGAAACCATTGCCTAATTCAAGGTCATGAAGATTAACACCTGTGTTTTCTTCTGAGTTTTCTTTTTAGTTCTTACATTTATGTCTTTCATCCATTTCAAGTTAATTTTTGTATATGGTGTGAGATATGGGTCCAATTTCATTTTTTTGCATGTGGATGTCCAGATGTCCCAGAACAATTTGAAAAGACCATTCTTTCCCCCATTGAATTATCTTGACACCTTTGTTAAAAATCAGTTGACCATAGGCCATGTATTGGTTTTTTTCTGGACTTTGAATTCTATTCCACTGATCTGTATGTCTGTCTTTATGACAGTATCACACTGTCTCAGTTATTGTACACTTGTAGTAAGTTTAGAAATTGGGAAGTGTCAGCCTTCCTGGGCCCCTTGAATTTCCATATGAATTTTTCAGCTTCAGGTTTTATATAGATTTTTTTTAGTGTTTGCTCTAGTTTTATGTATATATGTATACATATATAGATGTATATGTACATATACATATACACATATGTCTATGTGTATGTACATATATAGATAAATATGTATATGTATATGTATATATATATACATATCTATATGTGTATATTTATATATACATATATATCTATCTTAGGACAGTCTACTGGTATTGACATTTTACCAGTTTGAAGAAAGAGTTGAAACCTTACCTCTTCACATCTCTTTTCCCTTACCACATGTAATGTATTTGTCTTAAATATTTCCTCTGTATACATGAGAGCCACATCACATAGTGTTTTAATTTTTGTTTCAGCTGTCAAACATAATTTAGAATACCCAAGAGCAGGAAAGTCTATTATATTTACCTGTATTTTTCCTCTTCCATTGTTCTTCCTTCCTGGTGTTCCAAGATTCCTTCTCTTATCATTTCCTCTCTGTTTAGAGTATCAGGGTAGGTCTGCTAGCAACAGATTCTCTTAGTTTTCCTTCATCTGTAAATGTCTTGATTTCCCTTTCACTCATGAAGGATATTTTTGCTGGGTATAGAAATCTGGGTTGATATTTTCTTTCAGCACTTGAATGTTGTGCTGCTTCCTTCTGGCTTCTGTGGTTTCTGATAAGATTTTGGCTACCCTTTAAATTGTTTTTTTCCCTGTATGTGTCATTTCTTGCTACTTCCAATATTTTTTCTTTTTTATTTAGTTTTTCAGCAGTTTGACTATGTGTCTTGGTGTGGATTTCTTTGGGTTTATACTGTATATGTTCATTGAGCTTCTTGAATGTGTAGGCTTATGTCTTTTGCCATATTAGTGAAATTTTTAGGTATTATTTCTTCAAAGACTTTTTCATTCCCTCACTCTAACTTTCTTCTGGGTCTTTGATTATACGAATGTAACACATTTTGCTGTAGCCCCACAGGTTCCTGAGGGCTTTTTTTCTGTCCCATTGCATGGTTCTTTATTTTTTTTGTCTTTTTAAATTTTTACTGGCATATAGTTGATTTACAGTGATTCAGGTGTACAGCAAAAAGATAGTTATATGTATAGTATCCATCTTTTTTCAGATTATTTTCTATTATAGGCTTATTACAAGATATTGAATATAGTTCCCTGTGCTATACAGTAGGTCCTTGTTGGGTTCCTGAGTTTATTTTTCTCTCAGTCTGTTTCTTCTCTCTTGTTCATATTGGGTGCTTTCTATTGTTCTGTTTTCAAATTCTCTGATTCTTTTCTCCATTGTCTCCATTCTTCTGTTGAATCCATTGTTTCATTATATATTTCAGATGTAGTATTTTTTAGTTCTATAATTTGTACTTGTTTCTTATTTATAGCTTCTCTTTTTTTCTACTTCTTTTGTTTGTTTGTTTCCAGCATGCTTGTAATTGTTCGTTGAAGCATTTTTATGATGACTCCTTTAAAACTCATGTCATGTAATTCTAACATCTTTGTCTAACATTATATTGTATAATTCTGGATTTTCTTTTCTGTTACTGAGATCTGTTTGTCTATTCATATATCAATATCATATTGATTTGATTACATTGGTTTTTTAGAATGTTTAATATATGATGAGGCAAGTCATGCCCCCCTCCTCCTACCCCCATACCCATCTGCTTTTCTCTTTCTATTCCCATGCATTTATTCACCCATCTTTGAATTCTTTGCTGGGTCTCACATGGTTTTTTTTTTTTTTGTACACTGGGCACTTGGTAACTGGTGAATTGAATTTGTCTACCAGAGATTTGAGTTGGATTCATTTGCATCTTGGTAAAAATTCTCACAAACTGGGTGCAATCTACTTAGTTCCACAAGCATTTCATGTCTACTGTCTGCCCCAACATTGGGCTAGGTGCTAGAGATAGAAGATGGATAGGCCATTTCAGTATAATGTTCTAATTGACTCAATAGAGGTATTCACCAGAAGTTTTGGGAGCACAGAGAAGAGCACTTAGTCTGGCCAGAGGTTTGTGAAAATCTTCTCAGAAGAGTGACACCTGAAGAGTAAATAGAGACTGACCAAGGAAAGAAAGGCAGGAAAGCCCTCTCAGATAAAGGGAAAGGCATAAGCAAAGCAAAGATATGTGAAGCAGTTTATGAATACTGGAGCCTAAAGACCAAGGGCTGGGAGCAGATGAAGCTGAAAAGGTTGGCAGGCTGAACTTACTTCAGAGGCAACTGGGGACTATTGAAGATTTATTTGTTTATTTAATTTCTAATGAAATATTTCAGATGTAGCAAAAGATATAAAGAATAATATAATGAACATTTATGTGTTTATAACTCAACTAAAAATATAACATATTACAAACATATTTGAAGCCTTGTATATACCTCTCCTCAATTACATTCCCATTTTGCCCTCTCAGAGCTAGCTGTTGTCCTGAAGTCATTCTCATGCATTTTTATCCCTTTATTACACAGGTATGCCTTAGTAAGCAGTATATAGTATTGTTTTACATGTTTTTGAATGTTGTATAAATGAAATCATATTATATGTATTTTTCTCAACTTTTTTCTCTGAACATTATGATTGTGAGATCCATGTTGATACATGTGGCTATTGTTCATTCATTTCACTTGCTTTTTAGTATTCCATTGTATGAGTATACAGCAGTTTATCTATTCTTCTGTGGATGTACATTTCATTGAAGAGTTTCAAGCAGAAGGTGACATGGGCAGATTTGCATTTCACATATATCACTTAGGGTTGAGATGTGGAGGATACACTTCAGAGGTTGAGATTGGTGTGGAGCAGTGGTTTACAAACACTTTGGACTCTGGACCTCTTTATACCCTTAAATATTATTGAGGACCCCAAAGAGCTTTTATTTATGTGGTTTATATTTATTAATATTTACCATATTATAAATTAAAACTGAGAATTTAAAAATATTTATTAGTTCATTGAGGAAAAAACAAGAATAAACCCATTACATGTTAGCATAAGTAACAATTTTTATGAAAAATAGCTATTTTCAAACTGAAAAGATTTACATTTCTGCAAATCTTTTTAATATTTGGGTTAGCAGAAAACTTCTGTGTCCTCAAATCTGCTTCTGTGTGTTGTGATATCATGTCATGTACCCCTTGAAAAACTCCACTGTATACTGAGGGTTAAAAAGACAAATAACATCTTAGTATTATCATGAACATAGTTTTGACCATGCATATGCTCTGAAAGAGTCTCAAGGAGCCCCAGGATTCCCTGGATCACACCTTAAAGAACCAGTGGTGTTAGAGGAGCCAGTTTGTAGGCTGCTGCAAATAGCGTAGGTGAGAGATAATGATGGATCTGAACCAAGCCATTAGTAGGATGGATGGATGAAGAAGGGGAGATGAATATGAGAGAGATGTAAGAAGAAAAATCAGAAGGTCCCAGAAGGGAGTATAGGGTCAAGGGCAAGGAAACTAATTTAGTTTCAACTAGGTACATCATTCACAACCAAACTGTGAAGTGGATATTTAGCTATAGAAAATGGCAAGATTTGAACCCAGGTCTGTCTAACACAAAAGCTGTTTGTTTTACCTAGCGCAGAGTTAGAAGGGGTAGTCATGGCAAGGAGGTGATGCCTTTCTCAGCAATAAGAGAGAGAATGGGTGAAGCAACGAAGAGATTTTGAAGTGCAGAGAAGGGAAGTAGAAGGAGTTTATTAACCCCACAGGTTGGTCCAGTTCAGGGTTATAATGATGGCAGACTTGGCTAGGATGGGCATTGGGAGAGTGGAGGAAGCTAGAATGTTCTGAATTACTGCCAGGCTGGCTGGTCTAAGGAGTTGTGTTTGAGCTGAGTGGGCAGTGGTGATGTCCAAAGAAGAAAGGCCCTCTGCTAGCTATGTATTTTGCCTTGTTACACTGCAGGATGGATCCATGCTGTGCTGACCCCCGTGGACTGCCTTGCCTTTGGAGGGAACTTCTTACACAGCCTTAACATTGAAATGCAGCTCAAGTGAGTCCTGAAGCTCTGGTGATCCCGAGTTGGCCATTCCCATCTGCTAGAGTCCTTGAGTTCTCTGCTATTATGAGGAGTGCAGCATAGAAGGGAGGCAAGATGATCAGAAAGGAATGGATACTGGTTTCTGATGATGTTCAGCCTGAAGATGAATACCTCTTCCTCACTTAGTAGTTATGTGAATTTTGTCAAGTCACATAACCTTTGAGCCCAAGTTTTCTAACCCATAGAGTAAGGTCTTAGAGGGTAGTTGTGAGGATTAGAGATAATGGATACAGAGCATCCAGAGCAATACCTGATACATAGTAGGTGCCCAGTAAACAGGGTCCTTGTTATCATTGTTATTGTTGTGCCTACTTCCTCCAGAGCCTATGAGATTGAGAAGCGGTTGAGCACAGCAGACCTCTTCAAGTTCCCCAACTTTGAGACCATCTGTTGGTATGTGGGAAAGCATATCCTGGACATCTTTCGAGGTATGGAGCCCTTTGCCAACTGCCCTTTTTGCCCTGCTGCCCTGACCATGTGTGTGTGCACATGTGCACATAACCATCACCTCAAATCAAGATACAGTACACATCACCACAAAGATCTCTGTAGTGTTACCCCTTTATAACCTCACCCACTCTCTCCCCCTGAACTATCCATAACTTCAGGAAACCACTGATCTCTTTTTCATCTCTATAATTTTGTCATTTCAAGAATGCTATAAAAATGGAATCAAGGGATGCGATCTTTTGAAATTGGCTTTTTTACTAATCGTAATGTAGGGTAGGGCATGGATTTTAACTTTTTTATTTAGCAAAGGGGACTGAGAAAAGTGGATCACAGTGAAATTATTCCTATTTCCTGCCAATTAAAATAAGAAACTCAATCGGTATAGTGTCAGAGTTCCCTGGACATGCTTCCCCTGGGGACAAGACCCAGTCCTGACTACCCATCATTGGTTTGGTTCCTGGGTATGAGCCCAGGTAGAAGCCAACCTGCTGGGTTTCCTCTTTCCTGGTCTGCTTGGAAATAGAGTGGCTCCCTTACTCAGACCTGAGATTCTTCAAGGTGACTTGGCCAGGAAGAGTTACAAAGAACCTCAGAGGCCAATGAGTACAGTCTCTTATGCAGTACCTCAAGCCCTTATTCTTCCACCTAGACAGACCGCCACTTAAGTGTTCATTCAGAGGCTGGATGACTAACTGCTTATTATTTTCTGTTTTGAGCAGCTTAGTTCAGTAGAAAATTCTTTATTGAGCCTAAATCTGGATGTTTGTTATAACCTCCTCCTGGAGTAACTCAGAACAAGGCATTAATGGCTCTTCAGATCTGTGTACGTGGCAGTCGTCCTCCTGAGTGTTCATATTTTGAAACCCAAGAGGTAGAGTAGTGTAAAAGGAGCACAGGCCTCAGATTTAGACAGATGAGGTTTCAGTCTTGGCCTTGGAACTTACCAGGTGTAGCCTTTGGTTGTCTCTTTGCCTCTCTGAGCCTCATTTCCTGAACTGTAAAATGAAGATAATGATATCTAGCTTATACGGTTCGGTATAGGATTAAATGAGATAGTAGATGTCAAGGTAGTCATAAAATGAACACCATTATAAGAACTGAGATCTGGAGTTGTGCTCAGAACCTTGAGCATTTTCTCTGGTTGTCTGAAAAAAAATAACAAGTCCTTCACTTCCCTGCATGGCTTATTTGACACTCTACCTTCCTCTTTCCCTCTTTAGGTTTGCGAGAAAACAGGAGACACCCTGCCTCCTACCTGGTCCATGGTGGTAAAGCCCTGAACTTGGCCTTTAGAGCCTGGACAAGGAAAGAAGTAAATATACTTATTTCTCTACCTATTTTAGAGGTCTCCTCTCAGCAGGGACTGGCTTTGGGAAGATCCTCTGGGGATGTGGAGGAAACTAGGGAGGTTTGTGGGCTCCTAGGATTAGAGTAGAAGACTGGGCTAGGACTCTTTGGATTATATTTTTAAACCTTTCTTTCTGATTATAAAAAGTAATACATGCTTACTGTAGAGAATTAGAAAAATACAGAAGAGTGTAAAGAAGGAAAAACTTCACCTGTAATTTTAGCTCAGAGGGAATAAACATTAACATTTGGGTATACTTTCTTTTGTTTTTTTAATATTCATTTTTAAAACATGATTGCTCTCACCCTGTACATATAATTTTGTATCTGAATTGGTTGGCTTTTCTTAATTTTTCTGTGTCACCAGAGTTCTCCACGAACATTAATAGTTACATGATATTCTTTTGCAGGGACGTACCATCCTTACCTAACCACTTATTTATTGTTGCTTATTTATTTATTCGGGGGGGTAGTTCTAGAAAATCATGCAGTAAATAGCTGTTTGCATCAGTCTTTGTTCCCCATCTCTTGATTGTTTCTTCAAGATAGATTTTTAGAAGAGCGATCACTAGATCAAAGTATGTGAAAAAATGTAAGACTCTTGATGCATACTGCCAAAGTGGCTTTTTAGGAATATACCAATATCCATCTATCCAATTGAATACTAAACAGCTATAAAAAGAGATTAAGAAAGCTCTCTATGTACTGATTTGGAAAGATCTCCAGAATTTATCATGTAAAAGTGTAGAGCTGTGTGTATAGTGTGGTACCTTATGTGTAAAAGGGGGGAAAAGAAGAATTATATTTGTATGTGCTTGTATTTGACTGAAGACACAATCTGGAGGGATGCAGAAGAAACTAATAAAAGTGGTTACCTGTTGGGGTGGGCTAGGGGAGCTGATGGCAGGGTCAGATATATACTGAGGCTTTTCAATATATATCTTTTTATATTGTTTGATTTTTGAACTACGTGAATGGATTATCTACTCAAAATGTTGAATTTATTTAAAAACCAATTTTAAGAAATGCAAAAAAAGGAAATATCAATATATTCTTTTATGCTTCTGATACTCTGTAGATTCCTCCCCCTGCATACAGTAGCCTGAGGAGACTTTTCAGCCACTGCAGGCTTAAATGTGCACAATCTCCCCATTTCCTGTTGACAGCATTCCCCCCAGGTATCCTTGGACTTCATGTTTTGGGTCTTCTTTTGCTCCCTGGACTCAACTGCACCTGGGCCTTAGCCTTCGATTCTGTTTTGCCACATCCCTCAGGTGTGGCTACCTTGGGTTTCATCTCTGACTCTGCATCCCCACCTGACCCTCCCACAAAGTGAACTTCAGAGTGACTCTGTCCCAGGAATACCAAAATGGAGGGAGGTGGGTAGGTCCTAAGCACTCATGTCCTGAGCCAGGATGGCCTCAGGGACCAAGGGATGGCCCCAAACAGTGTGACCAAAGGGAGCTGGAAGAGAGTAGGACACAGAATTGAGGAGCCCACACTCATGGGAGAAGTCTTTTGTGAAGTGCAGGCAACTTCTCTTTTGTGAAGAGAAGCAGTTGCTCCTTCACGCTTCCGGAGCCCCTGGCCTGGGAGGAGGGAGCTGTCAAGGTTATCCAGCTGGGTCACATGGGTTCTCAGCCCCCATCACTGCCCAGCCACCAAAATAAATTCCAGATGGATTAAAAGAGTTAAAGGAATCAAACCATGGGAAGCAAGGAGGAAATGCTGAGGAACTTTTATCAGTCCTCTGGATACAAAATTCAAGTCAAAACTGGTGGAAGAAGTCACAGAGGAAAAGTTTGAGCTGTCTGTCTGCATAGAGATGCATTGATAAATAAGATTACAAATGAATTAAAAGAGAGAGAATCAACAGGTCTCTCCCTCGGTTGCTGTTGGGCTAGCTGTGGGCTTGTAGCTGCTCAACATTGAGTTCTGTCCTCACAAGTGGAAAGGCTGGGTTGTCCCCAGGGATCTTGCTGAGGTTCTTGACTTTCTGAGGGGTGTGGTTCAAGCCACAACTAAGTTCCTCACATCTCTTGACACTGTCCTTTATTTTATCAGATATATGTTTTGCAAATATTTCCTCCCAGTCAGTGGTTTGTCTTAACAGTGTTTTTCTAAGAGAAGTTTTTATTTTTTAATAAGTCTAATTTATCAGTTTTTTCTTTTATGGTTCATACTTTTTTTTTTTTTTTTTTTTTTTTTTTTTTTGGCGGTACAAGGGCCTCTCACTGTTGTGGCCTCTCCCATTGCGGAGCGCAGGCTCCGGACACGCAGGCTCAGCGGCCATGGCTCACGGGCCCAGCCGCTCCGCGGCATATGGGATCTTCCCGGACCGGGGCACGAACCCGTGTCCCCTGCATCGGCAGGCGGATTCTCAACCACTGCGCCACCAGGGAAGCCCTATGGTTCATACTTTTTATGTCCTAAGAAATCTTTGCCTAACCCAAGGTCCCAACGATTTTCTCCTCTGTTTCCTTCTAAAAGGTTTATAGTTTTAGATTTGACATTTAGGTCTGTGATCCATTTTGAGTCTCTGTGTGTGTCTGGTGCAAGCTATGGAATGAAATTCTTTTTTTGCATATGGATATCTGATCAATCTAGTACCATTTGTTGAAGAGACTACCCTTTCTCCATTGAATTGCCTTGGTAACTTTGTTGAAAATCAGTTGTTCATTTATGTGTGGATCTATTCCTCATGCCTTTTTTTTTAACATCTTTATTGGAGTATAATTGCTTTACAATGCTGTGTTAGTTTCTGCTTTACAACAAAGTGAATCAGTTATACATACACATATGTTCCCATATCTCTTCCCTCTTGCGTCTCCCACCCTCCCTATCCCACCCCTCTAGGTGGTCACAAACCACCCTCCCTATCCCACCCATCTAGGTGGTCACAAACCACCTAGCTGATCTCCCTGTGCCATGCGGCTGCTTCCCACTAGCTATCCACCCTACGTTTGGTAGTGTATATATGTCCATGCTACTCTCTCACTTTGTCACAGCTTACCCTTCCCCCTCCCCATGTCCTCAAGTCCATGCTCTAGTAGATCTGTGTTTTATTCCCATCCTCCCCCTAGTCTCTTCATGACATTTTTTTTTCTTAGATTCCATATATATGTGTTAGTATACGGTATTTGTTTTTCTCCTTCTGACTTAACTTCACTCTGTATGACAGACTCCAGGTCCATCCACCTCACTACAGGTAACTCAGTTTCATTTCTTTTTATGGCTGAGTAATATTCCATTGTATATATGTGCCACATCTTCTTTATCCATTCATCCTCATGCCTTTTGTTTGACAGGCTCTGCCAGACCACGAGGATGAGATCCCGGAGACAGTGCGAACTGTACAGCTCATTAAAGATCTGGCTAGGGAGATTCGCCTGGTGGAAGTAAGAAGCATGGGAGCAGGGGAGGCGTTTGGGAAGGGCTCAAGGCTCAAGTGGCAGGTCAGGCTTTTGCAGTTGGCATGAGAGCTCAGGGGAAGGATTGGGAAGACCCCACCAAGGACCCTATTCATTCATTCATTTATTCATTCATTCAGATAATTATTATGTGCCTCAAGTGTGCCACATGTTGGGCTAGGTGCTTAGGATACATAAATAATACAGTGCCTGCCCACAAAGAACTCACAATCTAGTAGAGGAACCTGGGCAAAGTTAACCTGTCTGAGCCTCAGTTTCCTCATGTCTAAAGTGGGGATAACTAATAACTACTGAGGGATTATTAAGAGGATTGAGTAAGATAATACAGGTTGAGCACTAAGTATAGGGCTTGGCACACAGGTGCTCAGTAAATTCTGCTGGTGGGTCATGGTGGTCGTGGGTGGCAGAGGTCATAGTAGTAGTAGTTGTTGTTATTAATATTTTGACTCAGTCTCTACATTCTACAAAATGACAGTTCTCCCAGGTTGAAGATGATTACAAAGCCATGTTTCAACAGGTGGCATATACCACGAGACAGTAAGGTGCAGTGGTAAGAGACTCAGAGAAACTTGGTTCTGGTTCCTGCTCTGTCATTTGCAAGCCTTTCAGAGCCTCAGTATCCTTATCTGTAAAGTGGGGATAACACCACCTTTTCAGAGTTTTGTTATGATTAAGAGCTAATGTATATAGAGCCCCTCGCACAGTGCCTGGCAGAGTAAGTACTCAATAAATGTGAGCCATTGTTATTAATAGACTGCAGCAAAGAGAGAACTCAGTGTGGGCTGGTGAAGTAGCAAAGGCACCAGAGGAGAATTGGACTTGAGGAAGTTTCAACTTTCCTTTAGCTCAGAAGCTGTAAGGTTCCATTTAGTGCCCAGGATATAGGCACTAAATCTGTGCTGAAGGGTGGTCAGAGTGAACTACTGGGAAGTTGGGGTTCTAGCCTCACCTCTTGCAGCATGTTTCACTGCCTACACCATAGCTTACATTGTCCACCTCCTACCTCATTTTCCACCACTTCCATCTGTCAGAATCCTTCAAGGTTTTAGGCCTACCTTTTCTCTGGCTCTTCCCACTTAAACCAGTTTTATATACACAGAACTTTGGGCTGGTTGGAAGAGGACTTAAGAGATGGATCATATCGTTTTCATTGGCTTTCAAATGTTTTGAAGCAATGAAATCCTTTTTTTCAAATGAAATCTTAATGTGGAAGCTCAATATATACAACCAATCAAAGCATAACTGCTATGAATAAGATGAAGGTGGGAGGCTAGTAGCAGAATTAGGACTAGAACCTCTCTCCTGCTCTCAAATCCTGTGGTCCTTAGAGTTGGAACCACACATTTTAGTACTCAGTTATTTTCTGTCTCATGTCAGCTGCTCTTGGAGTCTTTTTCTCTCCGGTTTTGACAGTAGTGCTGAGCTTTTCCTCTGCTCGTCTTCTCCTTACTCGTCAATGGCTAGGTAAAGAAATGCCACCCAGTAAATTCTTGATGACTTATTGTGCCAAAACTAGGGTGTGCATAAGTGCATATGTGGAGCATCTTTAAGCCCCTTCATGGCAGTACTGCCAGTGCCATGAACAGACCTCTGCTCTTAGTGCAGAGTGAACCCTTGAGTAAGCTCTAACCCCCTCATGTACTAACACTCTTGTAGGATATCTTCCAACAGAACGTTGGGAAGACAAGCAATATCTTTGGGCTGCAGAGGATCTTCCCAGCCGGCTCCATTCCCTTAACCAGGCCAGCCCATTCCACTTCAGTATCCATGTCCAGGCTGTCACTGCCCTCCAAAAGTGGTTCAAAGAAGAAAGGCCTGAAGCCCAAGGAATTCTTCAAGAAGGCAGAGCGAAAGGGCAAGGAGAGCTCAGCCTTGGGGCCTGCTGGCCAATTGAGCTATAATCTCATGGACACATACAGTCATCAGGCACTGAAGACAGGCTGTTCCCAGAAAGCAAAGGTGGGTGCTGGCCCTTGGGTTCAGCCCAACCCTTTTGGGTCCCTTGTAAGAGCAGCGTATAAAAAGGATAGGCTCTCCTGTCCTCCCACCTCCCTTAGGGCCCCTGGTGTTTGGCTACCAGTCCCACTCATTTAACAGGCATTTATTGAGATCTTGTCTATGCTGGGCACTGTGATAGGTGCTGTGGACATAACCCTCAAGAGGCTGACAGGCTAGTGAGAAAGATAGGCATAAAAAGAAATGAGTGCAATGAAGTGTTGTGGATGCCACGATCAAGGGTGTGTGGGGGACCCTGAGACATGGGAGGGGATGATTCTATCTGGGTAGGGGCGATGGTCAGGAGCTCTTCTCAGTAAATGTGACACTTGAGATGAATCTTGAAATGCTGGGATGGGAATGCCATTTGAGAGCATGGTATACGAGTGGCAGGTTGGAGTCTTGAACAGGTTCTTGAGAAAAGCCCTCCTCCAGGGCTCCACCTTGCTTCAAGATTGTGGTGCCCTCCATAGGCATGTGAAGATACTCCACCTCTTTTTAGGGAACATGTTTTGCAAGATTGATAGGTTTCCCCTGAGCCAGCCATATATTCTCAGCCTTCTGCTCCTGTGATCATTTGGGTTGGGGGTGGGGGAACAGCATAGCAGAAGGCCTTGGTTCAGGTGGTTTTGACAGTGAACTCAACCAGTGAAACCAGAGGGAACTGGTCATTCTGATTCACATGGGAGTTCCAGATAGGTGACAACTGAGCCTCCTCCTCCTACAGTTCAACATCACTGGTACCTGCTTGAATGACTCAGATGATGACTCGCCAGACTTGGACCTTGATGGGAATGAGGGCCCACTGGCCCTGTTGATGTCCAATGGCAGGTGAGGTGGGGAGAAGAAGTAGAGATGCTGGGATTGTTGGTGGCAATAAGCCACTAAGACAAGGCATGGAATTGGGACCTGGGGCTGGGACATGGGTGAGGGAGGGACTGTGCTTGGGGAAATAACCAGATATTATCAGATAACATTCCGTAGTACAGAGAACCATGGTAGTGTTGGGGGTGGGAAGGGGGAGAGGTCTGGAACTAATTGGCAATCCTGAGAAAAATCTTATATAAGTTCTAGAAATTTCAGCAAGTCAGTGGATCAGAACTGTTGGCGGGAATAGGAGGTAGTACAGCATACTGGTTAAGAGCATTAGTTTTTTATATACCTTTTGCAATTCAGTTTTTAGGAACTTATTTTGCAGAAATATTTGCACAGGTGTGTAAAGAAAAATATTTAGTAGTCACTGTATCACTGTTTGTAATAGTAAGCAGTTGGAAACATTCATCAATAAAGCTTGGATAAATAAATTATGGTACATCTATGGAATAGAATACTGTGTAACTTAAAAAGAATGAGTTTACTATCTATTGACGTGAAAAGATTTCCAAGATATATTTTAAATGAAAAAATCAGGTTGCAAGATAATATATAGGAATAGTTCATTTTAATTTTTTAAAAAAAGCACGTATGCACATATGTGTTTGTGTAAAACAACATACAGACCTTTTCCTTGAACCTTTTTGAAGAGGTTTAAAATTTAATTTATGTGGTTTAAAATTCAAAAAGTGTGAAAGAATACATAGTGAAAAATTTTGCTCCCACTCCTCTCTGTTCCCCATTTCCCCTCCGCATGGAAAACCAATGTCAACGATTTCCTTCCAGAGATGTTTATACACATTCATGCAAATAAATATATTTGTCACATATTTTATACTTGTCACACCAAACTTGTAACAGTAGTTACCTCTGGAAAGTAGAATAGGGGAGGCAAGAGAGGAAATTTTCACTTCAAAAGCATTTGAATTTTATACAGTGAGCACATATTACTTTTCTTAAAATAATTTTTAACAGAATGTTTTCTAAAAGAATAAAATAAAATCACATCTTGGCAAAAAGCTCCAGCTTGGGAATCAGACAATCCCGAATTTGAATCCCTGCTCTGTCACTTATTCGTTATGTGACCTTGGCAAGCTAATTAACATATCTGCACCTCTCTGTCCGCATTTTATCTATTCTATAGATAAAACTTATCTTAGGGTTGTTGGAGGACTAAATGAAGTAATGCATGTAAAGTGCCTGTCACAGGTTCTGGCACATAGTAAATGCTTAATAAATGGTCGCTCTTATGAATATGATGATGAAGTTGAAGATGAAAGGTGATGGTGGTGGTGGTGATGATGATGGTTGTGGGTATGGCCAGAAGCTAAGGAGGTCATCAGAAACCCTCAAACATGTAGGAAGGCAAAGGAAGACAGTAAAAGTTACCATCTCAACACTCAGAACACCAGACAGGAGCAGTCAAGAGTTAAGTACAGAGTATGAACAGTGTAGGAACATAAGCGACGAGGATACCTTAACAGCCTTTTTGTGGAAAAGACTGTTTTCAGATCCCAAGGGTGAGTGTAGTAGGTCTACCTGGCTGGGAAATAAGGGAAAAGGGAGTGTGAGGGCAGGGCAGATTCTGAAAGCAGCAGAGCTATCCTTGTTATTTGAGAACATAGTTACTGAAGAATAAGATTAAAGAGACTTTTGAGCATTGCCTTTGTCTAGAACCCATGGTTGGTCTGCTGGGGAAGAGAAAATTGAGAGTCCTAAGGGTCCAGCCTATAATGGCTATTGAGGACACAATGAGACATTTTTCCCTTCCTCACCAGTCTTTCTTGTGCTGCTTCTATTACCTTCTTGCACCTGCCAGAGACTGCTTGCTAAGTGAACCTAAGGAGTCAAGGTATAGAAATATTTATAGACGATATGATATTATGTCTGGTCTTTCCTCCAGAATAATGCCATGTTTTGTGGGGACTGAGGTGTAGATGAAACAAGATTGGCTGTGTGTTGATAATTGCTAAAACTTAGCTGGGTCATAGGTACATGGGAGTTTTTAATATTTTGTATGTGTTTGAGATTTTTCATTATTAGAAGTTAATAAAAGATCGAGGTGAAATAGCTACCATTTATTGAGCACCTGCTCTGTGTCAGACTCTTATCTTAGCCATTTACATACATTATTTTATTTAGTCCCCACAACAACCCTGAGGGTAAGTGTTGTTATCCCCATTTTACTAATGTGGGAAAGTGAGGCCCAGAGAACTATAAGATTAGCTACCATTGGGCCACTTGCCATGTGTCAGTCTCTACATTAGCTCATTAATCCTCCCAGCAACCCTATGAGGTAGAAAACAGCTAATTCACTAAAATCCAGTTCACCAAATGACTATTTGCTGAATGTGTCAAGTGTACTGGTTTACCAAAACCTTGTTTCTCTTAACTATAAGGCTTATTTGAGCAGTCTGTACTGGTTAATATTGTTTACCATGTGTAACAGGATTATTTAAGCCACTTTTGAGTTCTTTCTACTTCCTTTATATATTTTAACAGCTTTTTTGAGGTATAATTTACATACCATACAATTAACCCGTTTTAAGTGTACAATTAAATGACTTCTAGTAAATTTAAAGAATACGCTGCCATCACCACGATATAATTTTGGAACATTTCTATCACACCAAATAAATCCCTCATATCCACTTACAGTCAGTCCTGGTTCTCTTCCCCAGGCCCAAGCAACCACTAATCTACTTTCTATCTCTATGGATTTGCCTTTTTAGACACACTTCATATAAATGGAATCATACATATTTAGTCTCTTGCGTCTGGCTTCTTTCACTTAACAATGTTTTTGAAGTTCATCCATGATGTAGAAGTATCATTAATTTGTTCCTTTTTATTGCTGAATAGTATTCCATTGTGTGGATATACCACATTTAGTTTATCCATTCACTAGTTGATGGTCATTTGGATTGATTATGCTTTTTGGCTGTTATGAATAATGGTGCTATGAGCATTTGAGTACTAGTTTTTGTGTGGACATGTTTTTGTTTCTCACTTAGGAGTAAAATTTTGGGTCATATGGTAACTCTGTTTAGCTTTTTAAGAAATTGCCAATGGGGCTTCCCTGGTGGCACAGTGGTTGAGGGTCCGCCTGCCGATGCAGGGGATGCAGGTTCATGCCCCGGTCCCACGTGCCATGGAGCAGCTGGGCCCATGAGCCGTGGCCGCTGGGCCTGCGCGTCCGGAGCCTGTGCTCCGCAGCCGGGGGGGCCACAACAGTGAGAGGCCCGCGTACCACAAAATAAAAAAAAAGAAATTGCCAAAATTTATCCCAAAGCATGTACCATTTTACACTCCTACCAGCAATTATGAGTTTCTCCATGTATTGGCTAATGCTTGTTATTGTCTCTCTTTTTGATTATAGCCATTCTGATGGATGTAAAGTGGTATCTTATTGTGGTTTTGATTTGCATTTCCCTAATGACTAATGATTTTGAGCCATTTATATATCATCATTAGAGAAATGTCTATTCAGATCTTTTGCTTATTTTTTAATTGGTTTTGTTTGTCTTTTGTTGCATTCTAAGAGTTATTTAAATATTCTGGATACAAATCCTTTTCTAGATAAATGATTTACAAATATTTTCTCCTAGTCTGTGGCTTGTCTTTTCATTTTCTTAATGGTGTCTTTTGAAGCACAAATGTTTTGAATTTTACCTAATCTCAGGCCACAAAGATATTTTCCTATATTTTCTTCTAGAAGTTTTATAGTTTTAGCTTTTACATTTAGATCTATGATCCATTTTTAGTTAATTTTTGTGTATGATATGAGGTAAGAGTCCACATTCATTTGTTTGCATGTGATATCCACTTATCTCAGCATCATTTGTTGAAAAGACTATTCTTTCTCCACTGAATTGCCTAATAAGCACCTTTGTCAGAAATCAATTGACTATAAATTTAACGGTTTAGTTCTAGACTCACAGGTCTGTTCCATTGATGTGTATGTCTATCCTTATGGCAATATCACACTACCTTGATTACTGTAGCTTTATAGTAAATTTTGAAATTGAGTAGTATAAGTCCTCCAACTTTGTTCTTTTTTGAAATTGTTTTGGCCATGTTAAGTCCTTTGTATACCCATATACATTTTAGTATCAGCTTATTAATCTCTACAAAACTAGATGGATTTAGATAGGATTGCATTGAATCTGTAGATCAATTTGGGTAGAATTGCCATCGAGTGTGACTGTTTTTATGTTCTCCTTCACTCTCTCTCCAGTACCAAGAGGGTAAAGAGCTTATCCAAGTCTCGGCGAGCCAAGATCACGAAGAAGGTAGACAAGGCTAGGCTGGTGGTAGAACAGGTGATGGAGGATGAATTTGACTTGGATTCAGATGATGAACTGCAGATTGACGAGAGACTGGGAAAGGAGAAGGCAACCCTGATAATAAGACCAAGTGTGTACTTGTTCTTTTTCTTTCCTTCCCTGCCCATTTCAGTTTGTTTTTGGTCCGCTTGATAGACTCAAGACCTTAGGCCTGAGCTTGTTGACATTCTGATTTACCAGCTCTGTAGGCGTCCATGTATCCTTTGTTCTAGAGATTTATTTATAAGCTAATTCCTAACCTCTCTAAATTACTCGTCTGTGGTCATTACTTTCAGGAAAATTAGTCTTATTCTCTTTCCCCTGGGTGTTTGGCTCAGATGCTAATCTTAGCTTCATGATAAGTGCATTCCATTGCTTTCTAGAATTTCCCCGAAAGTTGCCCCGTGCGAAGCCTTGCTCTGACCCCAACCGAGTTCGTGAACCAGGAGAAGTTGAGTTTGACATTGAGGTAGGGGCCTGCCCTGTTTCTAATCTTCTGCTCATTCTGGTTACATAGACAGAATACAGATTGTCATTCTAGTTGAGGGTGGGGGAGACATCCTATGCATTCCATTTCTAAAATATTTATAAAGTGAAAGATTGTGGGCTAAGTGCTCCTGAACATATAAAATGGAAGATTATACTTTAGTTGAAATATTTTTAAAATTCTTTAATATAGAGTATAATAAAAGGCAGTGTGATGTAGCAGAAAGAGTATCTGATTTGGAATATCTGATTGTGACTTTACACAAATTATTTAACTTCACTGAGCCTTAGTTTCCTTATCTGTAAAATGGGAGTTAGACTTGCCTCACAAAGATGCTGTGGAGATTAAGATGAAAGAACAAATATTCTGCTTAGTACTTGGTAGATACTTGGTGCTCAGAAGATATTAGTATCAGGAGTGAGACTGTCAACCCTGTATTGGGGCCTTACCAGACCAACCCCGGGCAGCTGAGGTGATATCCTTTTTCTCCAACAGGAGGACTATACAACAGATGAGGACGTGGTAGAAGGGGTCGAAGGCAAGCTTGGAAATGGGAGTGGAGCTGGTGGAATTCTTGATCTGCTCAAGGCCAGCAGGCAGGTGGGGGGACCTGACTATGCTGCCCTCACGTGAGTACTGGCTTTGATCTCCCCTTTCTAGGTGTTCAGACAACACACACCCCCACCTGCCACCCAAAGGGCTAGGTCAGCCAATCAGTAGATATTAATTGGGTCATTTAAAGGGAAAAAAATTAGCCAGGGAATTTGGGCTGAAAGAATAAAGTAGACATGAAATCTGTCCCGAGGTACTTAAGATCTGACTGAGAGAGGATATACGGACTTCAAGGGTAATAAGTTTGGGGGTTTTTGGAAGTTAGAAGAGGCATGGAAGGAGAACTGGGCCTTTTCTGGGCCTTGCTTTAAGAAAAAAGGAAAAGGAAAGAATACAGCATTGGTGAACAGGAAGGGGGGTGCACCCCTCTTTTTGCCATCTTGCCTGCTGTCTATGGAGAGACTTGAGTCAAGAAGGACTGGCCTTTTTATGAAGATAGTCTTTGATACTATTTTGATCTTTAGTTTGGTTTCTGGTTTTTCACCTGGGATGGTTCTCTCCTCCTTCCTCCCACCCTGACCCCGGCAGCTGTTGTCCCTCCTCCCTGACTCTTCTGATGACTGATTTCCTCTGACAACTAGAGAAACTCCCTCAGCATTTCTCCTCTGTCCCTTGCAGCGAGGCCCCTGCCTCTCCCAGCACTCAGGAGGCCATCCAGGGCATGCTGTGCATGGCCAACCTGCAGTCCTCATCGTCCTCGCCAGCTACCTCCAGCCTGCAGGCCTGGTGGACCGGGGGGCAGGACCGAAGCAGTGGGAGTTCCAGCAGTGGGCTGGGCACAGTGTCTAGCAGTCCTGCTTCCCAGCGCACCCCAGGGAAGCGGCCCATCAAGCGGCCAGCATACTGGAGAACCGAGAGCGAGGAGGAGGAGGAGAACGCCAGTCTGGATGAACAGGACAGCTTGGGAGCATGCTTCAAGGATGCAGAGTATAGTAAGGGCAGCTGAGCACTTGAGTCCAGGCCAGGAGGGCTCCCCCCTAGCCCCAGTCTCAATCCCAAATCCAATCCAGGACAGCCTGTAGTGAGCAAGGGCCTGGCCTTAAGCCTGATACTTGGTTTCTTTGTGCCATATTTTCTTAATCTGTAAAATGGGGATATCTCACAGGTTGATGTAAGAATTAGAGATGATGCTTGCTCAGAGCACCTGGCACAGTGTCTTGTTCATGGGAGGCCCTCAAAAAATGGTAGCTATTATAATTAGCTATTAACCATTTTTAGCATTGTCCAATCTTCACTGCTGATGACTCTTTTTTCCCTCGTGCCTATTTTACTTCCATTACCTGTATCATTTGTGTTATGTGTCATTCAGTTCATCCCTTGCAAAGGTTTATGATGACTTTTCGGTGGGCTTTACACATTTAATAGATGACTCCTTTTTTGTAAAGTAAACTTTGTTGAGTACTACAATGTATAAAGCACTTTTGTGTATAGTGCAGCTGACTTTAATGTAGGTTTTTGTTTTAATATTATTTTAAAAATTAATCCTCATTGACCAAAATTAGAACAAGACAGAGAAAGCAGAAATTCCCTTTGACTAACACTCTTCCCCCTCTGAGAAAGGTTATCCAAAGGTAACCTTTGTTATCAGTTTGATGTATACCTTTTATTTTCTTGTGTTTACACCCATATGTAGACATAAATAGATAGAGGTATAGTTTCGTTTAGTGTGTGTGGTTCTACAACTTACTTGGCTATCTTTCAACATCAGTACCTAGAAATACACTTCATCAATGCATTGAGATCTACCTGCTGCATAGTAGTCTGTAGCATAGGTGTACCATCATATGTTTAACTATTTCCTACTGATTATCATTTAGGTTGTTTCTAATTTTTAGTGTTTTGAAAATTCTTGTAAATAACCTTTTGTGCCCATGTGCCCGTTAACATTTCTGTGAGGTAGCTAGACCTGCTGAGTTGAAGGTATGTACAACATAAATGTTGATAGTGCCGAATTCCTTCCAAAAAGGTCAGTATGTGAGCAGTGTATGAGATATACCTGTTTTCCCACAGCCTTACCAACAGTGAATGTTATCAGCCTTTTTAATTTTTGCGTATCTGATGGCAAAAAATGGTGTTGCAGTTTGTTTTATGTTTATTTGCTCTTCCTTATTCCTTTCCCATGAATTATCTATTCAGTTTTTCACTCATTTTCAGGATGTTAGTTTTTCTTATTGATTTGTAGGAGTTCTTTATGTATTCTAGATTTGTTGGAGTGTTGTTGTTGTTGTTTTGCGGTACACGGGCCTCTCACTGTTGTGGCCTCTCCCGTTGTGGAGCACAGGCTCCGGACACGCAGGCTCAGCGGCCATGGCTCACGGGCCCAGCCGCTCCGCGGCATGTGAGATCTTCCCGGACCGGGGCACGAACCCGTGTCCCCTGCATCGGCAGGCAGACTCTCAACCACTGCGCCACCAGGGAAGCCCTGTTGGAGTGTTTTTTATATATTCTGCAAGTGTTGAAAATATTTTCTCTTAGTCTGTTGCTTGTATTTTAATTTTACTTATGGTATCTTTTAGCATGTAGCAGATTTCAGTTTTTACATAGTCGTCTTTATCATTTTTTTTGTATTTTATGTTTTGTGTAAGAAGAATTTCTTATATTTTCACCTAAAACTTGTATAGAAGTTAAAATTTTAGCTTTTTTTCTGGAATTAGGTTTTGTGAATTGTGAGAGGTAAGAATCTATATTTTTTTCCACATGGATAGTTATTTGCCCCAATACCATTTATTGACTACTTCATCAATTATCCCCCTGATTTGAAGCTCCGCTTCTGTCCTAAACTAAATTCCCATATACATATGGATTTGTTTATCTTTTTTCCTTTTTTTGGTGGGGGGGTGGGTCGCGCTGAGCGGCTTGTGGGATCTTAGTTCCCGACCAGGGATTGAGCCCACCCCCTTGGCAGTGAAAGTGCAGAGTCCTAACCACTGGACTGCCAGGCAATTCCCTGGATTTGTTTCTCTACCTATTCCCAGTTCTGTTCCTCAATAGCTGTGTAACCTTGGGCAAACTAATTAACCTCTCTGTGATAATAGTACCTACCTCATAGGTTGTTGTGAGGATTAAATGAGTTATACATAAAGCACTTAAAACGTTGCCCAGCACGTGGTAAGTGCTCTGTGTTAGATATTATTAATATTATTCTGTTCCATAAAACCAACTTGTCCACTCATGTGGCACTACCTCATAGGTTAGTTACTCTAGGGCTTGTGTCTGGTAGGGCAAATCCCCTCTGCATAACTTGCTTTGGACCTGAGGGGAATACAGATGTTCAGCAAGCCCATCATCTCTGGGTTGAGCTGTGATTGGTCTTAGTTTGTTGCCAAGTTTCCCTGGCTATCCATCTTACCTTCAGCAGACAGTCACATTGACCTATAGCCAAGGCATCTGGACCTGGTCTCACTAGTCCTACCTCAGGACAAACAACTCACTCAACATCTGTCTGCTTCCCCCTCCCTGCTTTGCCCAGCAACACTAGAAAGGCAGTTTAATGAGGAGGTACCCAACTACTTGTTCTTATTTTTCCAGAATTTCTAGACCATTATTGAGCTTTTTCTAGTCCAGATGGATTATAGAATCAACTTGTCAAACTCCATGAAAAATCCTATTAGGATTTTTTATTAAGATTGCATGGCATTTGCAATTTATGGATTAATTTATGGAGACTGACATCTTTCATCAGAGCCCTTTCTGCTACAGTGGGCTATACACATTTCTGAAAAATGTCCTGAAGATTTGTACACTAAAAATAATAGGGCTTACAAGAAAAAGAAAGGGGTATACCCCTCAAAATCTCTGTGGCTTTGAAGCCAAAACACTGACCCAGATAATGACAGTCCTAGTAGTAATCCTTGCCTGATTAGAGCCCATCGGCATTTGCACCCAGCATTGTAGTCAGTGGATCCTTTGTAGCCCTAAACTCTGCCTGGGCTCAGGTTCCTCCTTCCAGATGTAGGTTCTTGAGGGCATTTGCTTAAGATAAATAGCAGCTTTATCAAATTAAAATCTGATCCAGAGCCTAGTTGTCAGCAATCTTTTTTTGTTGTTGTTTTTATTTTTTAAATTTATTTATTTATTTTTGGCTGTGTTGGGTCTTCGTTGCTATGCGCGGGCTTTCTCTAAGTTGTGGTGAGCAGAGGCTACTCTTTGTTGTGGTACGTGGGCTTCTCATTGTTGTGAGTGGCTTCTCTTGTTGCAGAGCACAGGTTCTAGGCGCGCGGGCTTCAGTAGTTGTGGCGCGCGGGCTTCAGTAGTTGTGGCGCACGGGCTCAGTAGTTGTGGCTCGCGGGCTCTAGAGTGCAGGCTCAGTAGTTGTGGCACACGGGCTTAGTTGCTCCGTGGTATGTGGAATCTTCCCAGACCAAGGCTCAAACCTGTGTCCCCTGCATTGGCAGGCGGATTCTTAACCACTTCACCACCAGGAAGTCATTTGTTGTTTTTAAACACAGGGGAAAGTGTTTTCACAACGTCTTCAGCTGCACTCTCCACCATCCTCCTCTCCCAACAGAACTTAATTTTGTAGAAAACAAAGCCACCATTTACCCTTCCTCTGATGGGAGGCACTATTGCAGGATTTTTAGCTTTTGTGTGTAGGTCTTCATATATAGCTAAGGTTTTCTCTGAAATGTGAGAAAACTCACCACTGATTGGTTAAAAACAACGTGCCAGGGAAAATTGCTTTTGAACCAGTGCAACTTCTGGATGACATTGCTATCATTCTGCCATTTACCTTTGAGCAGCCACAAAACAGGCCATCTTGTCCTTCTATCTTCAAACATGGTCTGTCTATTTATTCAGGCTTTCTTGTATATCTCTTCTTCAGTTTATAACTAGGTATTTTATTTTATAGTTTGGTTCCTATTGAAAATGGCATCTTTTTATATATTATATTTTCCAATTGGCTGTTGCTAGTATGCAGGAAAATAGTTGATTTTTCTATATTGATCCTGTGTTGGATCGCCTTATATACTCTTATTAGTTCTGTTAGTTTTTCAGCTAATTGTCTTGGGCTCTTGAGGTAGGTGATCTGTGTCCCCTATCTTAGTTTGCTAGGGCTGCCATGACAAAATACCACAGACTAGTTGGCTTAAACAACAGAAATTAATTTTTTTCACAGTTCTAGAGGCTAGAAGTCCAAGATCAAAGTATTAGCAGGGTTGCTTTCTCCTGAGGCCTCTCCTTGGCTTGCAGATGACCTCCCTCTTGCTACCCTTTCACATGGTCATCCCCTGTGCACATGGGCCCCTGGTGTCACTCTCTATATCCTAATCTCTTCTTAAAAAGGCACCAGTCAGGTTGGCTTAGGGCCTACCCTAGTGGTCTCATTTTAACTTAATTACCTCTTTCAAAGCCTTATCTCCAAATACAGTCATATTCTGAAGTACCGGGGATTAGGAATTCAACATTTGAATTTCGGGGGGGGGGGGCACAATTAGCCCATAACACCCACTTTCTTTCTGGTATTCATACCTCTAGATTTTCCTAGTTTTATTACAGTGTTGAGTAGTAATGGTGATAGGGGGCATCCTTGTGTTGTTTCTGACTTTAAAGGTAATGCTGCTAGTGTTTGTCCACTCAGTATGTAGGGCTCTGTAGGTCTCTGTTAGACTACTCTCATGAAGTTCAGGGGAGTTTGAGAGGTTTTTGTTTGTTTTAAAATCCAGAGTGGGGCTTCCCTGGTGGCGCAGTGGTTGGGAGTCCGCCTGCCGATGCAGGGGATGCGGGTTCGTGCCCCGGTCCAGGAGAATCCCACATGCCACGGAGCGGCTGGGCCCGTGAGCCATGGCCGCTGAGCCTGCGCGTCCGGAGCCTGTGTTCCACAACGGGAGAGGCCACAACAGTGAGAGGCCCGTGTACCACAAAAAAAAAATAAATAAATAAATAAATAAATAAATAAATCCAGAGTGGAATTGGGTTTTATCAAATGATTTTGGGGCATCTTTTAATATAAACACATAGTTTTTCTGTTAATTTGCTAATGGTGATTTACATTAGTAGAATTACTGATTTTGAATTGATATTTTGTTCTTGAAATTAGCTGTATTTGGTTGTGGTGTTTAACATAGTTTGTCTAGTTTATTTGATGATCTACTAATTATCTCCAGTGTTTGGTGTTTGTTTACTGTTAATTTCTGGTTTTATTTTATTCCTCTTTCTTAATGTTCTTTGTACAACATCTTGAGTTGAAAGCTCTGTTCATTTATTTTCAGTCTGTTTTCCCTTTTGATAAAGGGTTAATTTTATTTTTTAAATTAACATTAAGTAAAATTGGCTTTGTTGGTATACACATGCTTAGATTCTTGTAACCACCACCACCACCACCACAATGAGTAGAACACAGAACCCCTCCAGAGTCCCTTATGTTACCCCTTAGTAGTCATGCCTCCCTCTACCCCTAACTCCTGGCAACCACCGTTCCCCATCACTGTGATTTTGCCTTTGCCAGAATGTCATATAAATGGAATTATACAGTATGTAATATTTTGAGACTGGTATCTTTTACTTCGCATAATGCCTTTAAGATTCTATCCATGTTGTTGTGTATCAATAGCTTGTTCTTTTTTGTTGAAGAATAGTTTTCCATTGTATGGATCTACCACAGTTTTGGGATTTTTTTGTTTTTTGTTTTTTTGCTTGCCATGTGTCATGTGGGATCTTAGTTCCCTGACCAGGGATTGAACCCATGCCTCCTGCAGTGGAAGCACAGAGTCCTAACCACTGGACTGCCAGGGAAGTCCCTCTACCACAGTTTCTTTATCCATTCATCCATTGAAGGACATTGGATTGTTTACAGCTTTGGGCGATTATGAATTGAGCTGCTGTGAATATTTGTATGCAGGCTTTTGTGTGAACATGAGTTTTTATTTCCCTAGGATAAATACCTAGGAATGGGATTCCTGAACAATGTGGGCAGTGGATGCTTTAACTTTATTGGAAACTGCCAAACTGTTTTCCAGTGATTGTGCCATTTTACATTCCCACCAGCAATGTGTGAGGGTTCTAATTGCTCTGCATACTCATCAGCACTTGGTATTGTCAGTATACTTATTTTAGTCATCCTAATAGGTGTGTAGCAATATCTCATTTAGTGGCTCATCTGATGGCTAATGATGTTGAACATCTTTTCATGTATTTATTTGCCAGTCATATACTCTTTTTTGAAATGTCTAGACAGACACTTTGAACAACTGCTGCCTTTTAAACAATTAGGTTGTTTCTTAACTGTTGAGCTTTGAAAGTTCTTTATATAGTCTGGTTTCAAGTCTCTTGTCAGATAAGTGATTTGCAAATATTTTCTCCCAGTCTGTGGCTTGTATTTCATTCTCTTAAGACTTTCTTTCTTAAAGTAAACACTTTCACTTTCTAGAAAGTCCAGTTTATCAATTTTATTTTTCATGGCTTATGCTTTTAGTGTCTTATTTAACAACTCTTTCTGTAAACTCAGGGCACAATTTTCTCCTTTTTTTTCACCTAAAAACTTTATGGTTTTAGGTTTTACATTTCTATCCATGTTCCATTTTGACTAAATTTTTACATAAGGTATGATGTTTAGGTTGAGGTTCTCCTTTTTTTTGGCATATGGATGTCCAATTGTTCCAACACCATTTCTTGAAAAGACTATTTTTTATTTTATTTTTCTATTGACTCGCATTTGTACCTTTGTCAAAAATCGAATGACCATATTTGTGTGGTTCTGTTTCTGAATTGTTCTTTTCCATTGATCTGCATGTCAGTCTCTTTTGTCAATACCTTACTATCTTGATTACTGAAGCTTTATTAATTCTTAAAATCAAGTAATATGATTTCTTCAATTTTGCCTTTCCATGTAAATTTTAGAATCAGTTTGTCTGAATCCACAACAATTTCTGCTAGGATTTTGGTTGGAATTGTGTTAAATATATAGATCAATTCAGAGAGAATTGTGATCTTTATTTTTTATCGAGGTGCAAGTCACATTACATATAATTAAACGTTTTAAAGTGTACAATTCAGTGGCATTTAGCACATTCACAATGTGGTGCAACCACCACCTCTGTTTCCAAGATATTTTCATGGCCCTAGAAAAATACCCGGGATCCATTAAGTAATTGTTCCCCATGTTCCCTCATCCCCTGGTAACCACTAATCTGCTTTTTGTCCATATGGATTTGCCTTTTTGGGATATGTCATATAAAGTAATCATATAGTTTGTGTCTGGCTTCTTTCACTTACCATGTTTTTAAGGTTCATCCAAGTTATAGGATGTATCAGTATTTTGTTCCTTTTTACGGTTGAGTTAGTATTCCACTGTATGGTTATACCACAGTTTGTTTATCCATTCATCTGCTGATAGGCATTTGGGTTATTTCCACCTTTTGGCTGTTATGAATAATGCTGCTGTAGACATTTTTGTGCATGTTTCTGTGTGGACACATGTTTTCATTTCTCTTGGGCATATACCTAAGAGTAGAATTGCTAGGTCATATGATAATTCTGTGTTTAACTCTTTGAGGGACCACCAAACTGTTTTACACAAGGACTGCAAGAGAATTGTCACCTTAGGTATATTGAATCTTCTAATCTCTGTACATGGTATGTTCCTCCATATTTACTCTTTTAAAAATTTCTTTCATCAGTGTCTCATAGTTTTCAGCATACAGGTCCTACACATGTTTTTTGTTGGATTTATCCCTGAGTTGCATATTTTTTGGAGATACTGTAAATGGTACCTTTCTTAACCTTTGATTTCCAACTGTTTATTGCTAGTATATATAAATATGATTGATTTTTGTGTGTTGACCTTGTATCCTGCAACCTTGGTAAACTCACTTATTAATTCTCGTAATGTTTTGTATATTCTTGGTATTTTTTTTGTCTAGATGATCATGATCATGTCATGTGCAAGTAGGTACAGTTTTATTCCTTTCTTTCCAATCTGTATGTCTTTTTTCCTTCTTGCCTTTTTGTTCTGGCTAGGATTTCAAGCACAATGTGGTGAGAGTGAACTAACACCTTTGCCTTGTTTCCAATCTAAGGGGGAAAGCATTTAGTCTTTTCATTATTGTGATATTATCTGTATAGGTTATCAAGTTAAGGAAGTTCACTTCTATTCCTATTTTGCTGAGAAGTTTTTTTTTTTTTTAATGAATGAATATTGAATTTTCCCAATGTTTTTATTCTACCAGTGGATATAATCATGTGGTTTTTTCCCTTTAGTCTGTTAATATGGTAGGTTACATTGACTGATTTTCAAATATCAAACCAGAATTGAAATCACAGGATAGACCTTAATTGCTCATGGTGTATTATTCTTTTTATATATTACTGTATTTGGTTTACTAGTATTTCACTGAGGATTTTTGTGTCTGTGTTCATGAGGGATATTGGTCTATAATTTTCTTTTCTTGTACTGTCTTTAGTTTTGGTATCAGGGCAATCAGTGCTGGCCTCAAAGAATGAGTTGGGAAATGTTCCCTTCTCTTCTGTTTTCTAGAAGAGATTATGTACAATTAATGGGGTTTTTTAAATGTTTGGTAGAATTTTTGAGTGAAACCACCTGGGCCTAGGGATTTCTTTTTCAGGCTTTAACTATGGATTTATTTTCTTTAGTACATATAGGATTATTCAGGTTTTCTATTTCGTCTTGGGTGAGTTTTGATAGTTCATGGTATTCAAGGAATTGGTCCGTTTTAGCTAAGTTGTAGAATTTATGAGCATAGAGTTGTTTGTAGTATTCCCCTATTATCCTTCTAATGTCTGTGAAGTCTTTAGTGACTTTTTTTATCTGATGTTATTTTATTTTTTTATTCTTTTTATTTTTATTCTTGATGTTAGTAATTTGTGTCTTTCTTTGTCATTCTTTCTGGCATCTTATCAATTTAATTGATCTTTTCAAAGGACAGTTTTTTTAAAATTAATTTTTATTGGAGTATAGTTGCTTTACAATGTTGTGTTAGTTTCTACTGTACAGCAAAATGAATCAGCCATACATATACACATATATCCCCTCCCTTTTGGACTTCCTTCCCATTCAGGTCACCACAGTGCATTAAGTAGAGTTCCCTGTGCTATACAGTATGTTTTCATTAGTTATCTATTTTATACATAGTATGAGTAGTGTATATGTGTCAATTCCAATCTCCCAATTCCTCCCACCCCCCCTCTTTCCCCATTGGTATCCATACATTTGTTCTCTACGTCTGTGTCTCTATTTCTGCTTCGCAAATAGGATCATTGATACCATTTTTCTAGATTCCACATATATGTGTTAATATACCATATTTGTTTTTCTCTTTCTGACTTACTTCACTTTGTATGACACTCTCTAGGTCTATCCATGTCTCTACAAATTACCCAATTTCGTTCCTCTTTATGGCTGAGTAATATTCCATTGTATATATGTACCACATCTTCTTCATCTGTTCCTCTGTTGATGGACATTTAGGTTGCTTCCAGAGACATGGTTACCTTTGATCATATTTAAGACAGTTGATTTAGAGTCTTTGTAGAGTAAGTCCAATGTCCAAGCTTCCTCATGGATAATTTTTATCAATATTTTTCCTGTAAATGGGACATAATTTCCTGTTTCTTTGCATGCCTTATAATTTTTGTTTGAAACCTAGACCTTTTGAATATTATAATGTGATAACTCTGGAAGTCATATCTTCCTTCTTCTCTAGAGATTGCTATTGTTGCTTATTGTGAGCTACAGTTATCTATTTATTTAATGACTTTCCAAATGATTTTTTGCAAATACTGTGTTCCTTGTTGTGTGTGGTCACTGAAGCATCTGTTCCATTGCCTCAGCAGTCAGCTGAGATTTCCTGACAGGATTTTCCTTAAATGCCTTAATTAAGAAGGCTTTTTCTTTGTTAAGCATCCCCTTTGTTGTTATAAGTTTTTGATTGGATTCCAGAGTCCCCAAAAAGTTGATTATTGTAGTTTTTGACAGCTTAATGGTTGCTTCAGTGGAGGGACAGATTCTTGGAGCTCCCAACTCCATCATTTTTGGAGGAGGCATCACTCCTCCCACCCTTATATTTTTAATATGTGTATTTTAACTTGTATTTTCTTTAAATGTCTAAAATTAATTATTATCTACATCTTATTCCATCTTGAATAAGACATGAACCTTAGAATGGAATTCCTTTTTTATGTTAATTTATACCTGTTACCTCTCAATCCTCAGAACTTTGCAAGGCAGGTTCATCTATTATTTCAATTTTATGGCTGAAGGTAGTGAGACTTACAGGAGTTCTCCTAGGCTACTAAGCTAGTGGGTCAGTCCAGGATTTCAAAGTAATCGTCTAATCCTGAGACTCAAGGTCTTTCTACCATACTACACTTCTTTCCTTTAGGTGGAAAAACCTTTCAAACCCAACAAAATAACATTGACAACCATTAGTCTAGTAGGGATGGAACCTTTCTCAAACAACTCTGTTACCAGTAGTCATTTCTTTCTAGGGACAATTAATAAATTCAAAAAAATTTTTTTAATGAGTCAGAGGTGTTTTACTTCTTTGCTCAAGGAGGAAGGCCTGAAAAATGGACTCATTTTCCTGAAGAGAGACCCTTCTGGAAGGAAGTGGGAGACTGGATTCCTCTGATGAAGTAGAATTCTAGAGAAGTTTGAAGCTGATCAGTAGGAGGAATGGGAGTAGTCATTAGGAGGAAATATTCACTCTCACTTTGCTTCTCTTTTAGGTTTAGCAGCAGCAGAGTTTGACCTCATCAGTAGGACCTTTCTAGACCATTTTCCTATTAAACTGTATAGGTGTTGCATGTGTATGATAAAACGGGATGTTTCTATGTATTTATATAGGTTGAGATACTTATATATGTGTGTTTTGTCATTCGCATCATTCAATTATAATAATCTTGTTCCCAATTCAGCCTAAGTGGTCTTTTTGTTCCCTTTGTGTGAATGTGTGAACCATTTCTTTTTCCATTAATTCAGCAAACACTTACTGAGCACCCACTCTTCATTATGTTCAGCTCCCTTAGTTTAAAATCAAATAATACATATCCTTGCCCTCACAGTAAATTGGGGGTGACATTTACTAATCATCTCTTAAATACTATATAACAACTCCAGTAGAGGTATGCACAGAATACTGTGGAGAGTTGAGGATGCATCTGAATGAGATTAAGAGATGAGGGAAGGCTTCTTTAGGATGTGAATCTAAAGCTGAATTTTGTATAGTCATTAACTCATGAAGTTACTCACTAAATGGATGTTGGGTGAGTGAAATCAGAGTTAGGTGATGCTGGGAGAAGGACATTTGCAGGAAGGGTACAAAAGTAGAAAGACATGAAAAGTATGTGGCATATTCAAGAATTCCTACAGTTGAGTATGGATTAAGTAAAGGGTCCACTTGTAGGGGGGTGGGAGGAGCTCAAGTAGGTATCATTCTGTCATCACCCTTTTGGATGAGATCTCATTTTACCCTGCTTTTCCCTCTCACTGCAGTTTACCCTTCCCTGGAGTCTGACGATGATGACCCTGCTTTGAAATCTCGACCCAAGAAAAAGAAGAATTCAGATGATGCTCCATGGAGTCCTAAAGGTGATCCAGTATTCTGTCCTTAAACTCTATGGGGGTGGTTGGGGGGAAAAATATGTCCCACTGGCTAGGTGGGACATTTAATATAGGAAGACACTCATTTCTTTATTCAGCAAACATTTGATGAGTGCCTGCTGTATGCCAGGTACCATGTTAGGTGCTGGTGCAAAAATGATCAATAAGACACAGAGTTCGTGCACTCAGGTCAGCAAAATCAGAGGTAATGGAGCATGTTGCTTTTGATATTACATGGCTTGAGATGAAAAGAGGAAGACCTTGAGCAGATTTCAGCAAGCAGTCTAAGCCTCCTGAGAACATTCTGCTACCATCATCCCAGCCCTTTGGTAATAATATTGTTGTCAAAGGAGGGAAAATCTGCTAACTGTTGAGCTCTACAAGGCCTAAGACCCCTTAGATTGTTACCTGTACTGGCTGAGAGGCCATCTCTGAGGAAGGAAGAAAGAATGAGTTTTGAGTTGAATATGGAATTTAGAGGGTAATAAAAGAATTTTATTCGTCTCACTGGCTGGGTGGTTTTTTCATTGGAGGGTATGTCAGTTAGCTTTTGCTGCTTATCAGACTATCCAAAACTTAGTGTCTTAGAACAACAGTTGATCATTTCTCATGATTCTGTAGGTTGGCTGAACTATTGTTCTAGTCTGGATCAGATTGCCTGGGGCTGGATGGTCTAGAAAGATCTCCTTCAGGTGTCCGGGACCTAATTTGGGGTGTCTGGGGCCTCTCTCCATGTGGCCTTTCACCCACCTGAAGGCCAGCCTAAGCTTTTTCACAAGGTAGCAGAAGGGTGTCCAGCAGCAAGAGAGGACAAGCCCAATATGCAAACACTTTTCAAGCCTCTGCTGTGTCATGTTTTCTATTGTCCCATTGCCAAAGCAAGTTACATGGCCAAGCCTTGATTCCAAAGTGGAGAAATAGATTCTATCTCCTGGGAGTGGGAACTGCAAAGTTTCCTATGCACACAAGGACATGTGAGCAAATTGAGAGCCATTACTGCAACAGTCTGCCACAGAGGGTGCTGGCATCGCAGTACCCCTGTGGTTCCCCAGGAAATAAAGGGTGTGCTGTCCCCACCTAGCCTTATTTGACCTTTCTGGTATTTGCTTGGGATTGGAGGAATGGGGTGGCAGGGCAGTCCTGGGAAGTGTTCTCTTAGTGAGTCAATCAGCAAATGTTTCTTTTTTCTTTCTTCAGGCCTATTTTCTGATTTTATTTTCTCCTATACTTTCTGGCTTTTTAGCATAAGAGGAAATTTGGAAAATAGAGGAAAGTGTAAGGAAGAAATCACCCATGATTCTGCCACCCAGAAGCAACCACTGTTAACGTTTTGATATATTTCCTTCTAGTCTTTTTTCCTATGCATTTTTCTTTTTCTGGTTGAAATCACAGTCATATATCCTACTTAAAATTTTTTTTTGCCTTTTAATCAAAATAATGTGTATATCTGGTAGCAAACCAAATAGTACAGAGAGGTTTAGGATGAAATGCAATGGTCTTCTGCCTCTGCTTTCCCTACTTCCAATCCCTTGCCTGAGAGGCAACCTTGTCATTTTCATTTTTCTGGTAGTTGCCTCCAAAACTCAAGATAATAGGGTTTATACCACCATTTCTTGATTTATTAACCTTTTTTTTGATTTTTTTAAATTGGAGTATAGTTGCTTTACAATATTGTGTTTATACCGTACAGCAAAGTGAATCAGCTATACATATATACATATATCCCCTCTTTTTTGGATTTCCTTCCCATTTAGGTCACCACAGAGCATTGAGTAGAGTTCCCTGTGCTATACAGTAGGTTTTCATTAATTATCTATTTTATACATAGAATCAATAGTGTATATATATCAATCCCAATCTCCCAATTCATCCCACCCCCCCACCCTTTCCCCCTTGATTTATTAACTTAACCTCTGTTTCTCCTCCCATCGGCTTTTGTCAGTCTCTCTTGATTACCCACTTTCTAAGATATGGACATTAGTGCTGCTATTCTTTCTTTCTTCCTCCAACTTTCTATAAGCTGTACTCTTTTGTTTATATTGTCAAGGTTGTTACCATTGACTTGTAATTAATACTCTATGTTGACGAGAGGTTGACTGTAAAAGTTGAAAACCAGTAAATATATCTGGCCTTTTAAATTAATATTATATCATAAGCATGTCCCTGTGCCGTTATTTATAAATAATATTTTAATGGCTACAAACTATTCTATCTCATGGATATACCTAATTTACCTAGCCTCTTTAATGTAGGGCATTTAGCTGATTGCCAAGTGTTTACAATTAGTGATAACATTTGGAGTGAACATTTTTGTATGTAAGTGTTTGTATCTCTATTTATATGCTTAGGATAGATTCCCATGAAACTCTCGAAGGGCCAAGGTATATAAGGATATCCAGTGAAAAGTCTCCCTCCCACCCCTGTTCCACAGCCTTCCAATTCCCCACCTGGAGTCAACCACTATTACCAGTTTTATGTATATCCTTTTAGATGTGGTTTATACATAGACAAGTAAATGCATGTATATATTTTCTTTCCCCCTCTTAACTCAGTTGGAGACATACATTATATATGTTATGTGCTTTACTTTTCTCACTTAACAATTACATGTTGGAGATTGTTTACACTCCCACAAACAATGCATGAGAATGCTTATTTCCCTACACTCTTGCCACTACAATTTGTTAATGTTGTGAATGTTTTAAAAGCTCTTGATATGTATTGCCAAATTGTTTTCCAGAAAGGTTTTACTAGTTTACGCTACCACCAGCCATGTGCGAGAGTACTTGTTTATGAATCCTCACAGGCATTGAGCATATAGTTAAGAATAGTCTTTGCCTATGAGTAATAGGAACCTCTCAGGCATCCTTAGTGAGTGCTTATCCCCTCAGGGTTGCAAGATGGCTGCTTTAAGTTCTACTTTTAAAAAAAAATATCTCTTTGGTTGAAATTGTGTCACATGGCCAAGATTATCTGCTAGAAAGGCCAGGAAGTGTAGTTTTTAGTTAGGTACATTGTTGTTCCACAGAATTATGTTTTTATTAGTAAGCAAGAAAGGGAGAATGATACTGGGTTGAAAACAAGCAGTCTGTATCATGGTATTTTTTGATCTTTGGTAATTCACAAGCAAACAACAGCATCTCACTGATTTAATTTGCATTTCTTTGATTAGACATTTCCTATATGTTTGTATTAGCATTAGAATTTCTTCTTTTGTAAATTTTATGTCTGACTTTTGCCCATTTATTCATGTAGGTCTTCAAGATTTTCATATGCCCTTTTTATATATAGTAAGAAATAGTGAAATATATATATATTTATGATATTTTTTCCTCATTCTACATAAAAAATATGAATATTTCTATATCAGAAGGTGATCTTATCCATTGTTTCCCTATTCAGAGAGCAGATAATTAACACTGCTGTATTTTTAACATAAATGTATGCACATATGCATGTATGTTTCTCTAAAAAGAAAGCTAATAACTTTTATCACATTTTCAAAGTAGATTCTTAACCCAAAAAAGATTGATTGAGGCATTCTACTAAAGATTTTCCCATTAAAATCAGGAATAAGACAAATAAATATACCCATCATCACTGCTGTTATTTAGCATTGCTCTAGAAGTTCTAGACAGCATAGTTAGGAATGAAGCAGAAATAAGAACTGTAATTATTAGAAATTAAGAGTCCAAATTATCATGATATGAGGCACCCTAAGGGTGGGAATCCTGATTATTTTTGTCCATCATTGTATCTGTAGCAACTTGCAGAGTGCCTGACACATGGGAGTTGTTTAATAAGTATTTGACAAGTGAAAGAAATGATATGATTGTTTAATTAGAAAATGTAAGGGAATCAACTAAAAAACTGTTAAAACTAATATGAGAATTCAATAAATTTGGTAATCACTGGATACAAACCACATATCTAAGAATCAAGAATTGCCATATATCAGTAATAACCATAATACACTGAGGGGGAAAAAAGATCCTATTGACAATAACAACAATTATATAAAATACCCAAGAATAATCTTAAGATATGTGTGAAACTTACATGAAGAAAACTTCAAAACATTACTGAGGAACATAAAAGAAGGCCTGAATAAATAGAGGCATGTGCCTGATTACGAAGACTGATTTTCCTAAAGGGTCATTTAATTAATGTATATGCTTAACACTATCCTAAATCAAAATCCTAGTGGAATTTTGTGGGGAACTCATTCTAAAATTAATTTAAAAGAGTAAGCAAGTATGATGAAAAAGAATTTAGCCTTGTAAGTTTTAAATATTACTATATTGCTATAATAATAATCAAATTAACATGGTTACAAGTACAAGAATAGTCAAATATTTTCCTTTATGTTTAAAAAATCCTTGTTATGAAAAATTTCAAATATATGCAAAATTAGAGAGGTTGGTATCATGAACACCCATATACTTATCACCCAGATTTAATAACTAACATTTTTACTATATTTGCTTCATCCTTTTTTTTTTCAAGGCATCTTAAGGGAAATTTCAGACATCATGACATTTCTGTTTCCTTGCTGATCTTCTATCTAATTGTCCTATCCATTAGAGAAAGTAGGGTATAGAAGTCTCCAACTAGTTGTTGAATTATCTGTTTCTCCCTTCAATTCAGTCAGTTTTTGCTTCATGTATTTTGGGCCTCTGTTGTTAGGTGAATATATGTTTATAGTTCTCATATCTTCTTGATAGACTGACCCTTTTATCATTATAAAATGTCCTTTGTTTCTAATAACAATTTTTGTCTTAGACAGTTAAGTCTATTTTATCTGATATTGGTATAGTCTTGAATCTGAAGTGTCTTAGAGACAGCATATAGTAAGATTATGATTTTTTATCCATTCTGCCAATCTCTGCCTTTTAATTGGAGAATTTAATTCATTTGTACTCAGTGTAATAACTGACAAAGTAGGGTTTATATTGTCAGTTTTTCTGTTTGTTTTCTCTATGTCTCATTTCTTTTTTGGTTCTCAGTTCTTCCATTACTGCCTTCTTTGTGTTTAAAAGCTATTTTCTAGTGTCCCATTTAAATTTGTTTCTTTTCCATATGTATTTGAGTTACTTTCTTAGTGATTGTTCTAGGGGTTAACATTAATATCTTAATTTATACCATTTGAATTCAGATTAATATCAACTTAACTTCAATAGTATACAAAGTCTTTGTTCCTATATATTTCCATTCCTTTTAACCTTTATGTTATTACTGTCACAAATTACATCTTTAAATTGTGTGCCCACGAGCATAGAGTTATAATTATTGCTTTATGCAGCTGTCTTTTTAATTAGGAGAAAAAAATGATGTACAACAAAAAAATGTTTATACTTCCTTTTATATTTACCTATATAGTTACCTTTACTAGTGCTTTTTTTTCATGTGGATTTGACTTTACAGTACAGTGGCCTTTCATTTTAACCTGAAGAGCTGCCTTTAGTATTTCTTATAGGGCAGGCGTACTAGCAGTGAACTGTCTGGGTTTTTTGTTTGTTTGTTTGTTTGTTTTTTGTGGCAATCCTGCACGTAGCTGGTCTATTGGTGCCATTTTTCCGACAGCATTTGCTTATTTACTGTCTGTGTCACATTTGTGTTTTTAAATTTTTGAATTTTATTGTATTTATTTTTTTATACAGCAGGTTCTTATTAGTCATCAATTTCATACACATCAGTGTATACATGTCAATTCCAATCGCCCAATTCATCACACCACTACCCCCACCCCCCCACCACTTTCCCAGCTTGGTGTCCATAGGATGTTCTCTACATCTGTGTCTCAATTTCTGCCCTGCAAACTGGTTCATCTGTACCATTTATCTAGGTTCCACATATATGCGTTAATATAGGATATTTGTTTTACTCTTTCTCACTTACTTCGCTCTGTATGACAGTCTCTAGATCCATCCACGTCTCAACAAATGACCCAATTTTGTTCCTTTTTATGGCTGAGTAATATTCCATTGTATATATGTACCACATCTTCTTTATCCATTTGTCTGTTGATGGGAATTTAGGTTGCTTCCATGACCTGGCTATTGTAAATAGTGCTGCAATGGACATTGGGGTGCATGTGTCTTTTTGAATTATGGGTTTCTCTGGGTATATGCCAAGTAGTGGGATTGCTGGATCATATGGTAATTCTATTTTTAGTTTTTTAAGGGACCTCCATTACTGCTCTCCATGGTGGCTGTATCAATTTACATTCCCACCAACAGTGCAAGAGGGTTCCCTTTGCTCCACACCCTCTCCAGCATTTGTTATTTGTAGATTTTCTGATGATGCCCATTCTAACTGGTGTGAGGTGATACCTCATTGTAGATTTGATTTGCATTTCTCTAATAATCAGTGATGTTGAGCAGCTTTTCATGTGCTTCTTGGCCATCTGTATGTCTTCTTTGGAGAAATGTCTATTTAGATCTTCTGCCCTTTTTGGATTGGGTTGTTTTTTTTAATATTGAGCTGCATGAGCTGTTTATGTATTTTGGAGATTAATCCTTTGTCCATTGGGATAAACCATTCTTGGTCACGGTGAATGATCCCCTTAATGTGTAGCTGAATGTGGTTTGCTAGTATTTTCTTGAAGATTTTTTTACATATGCTCTCAGGGATGTTGTTCTATAGTTTTCTGTCTTGTAGTGTCTTTTTGGGGCTGTGGTAACAAGGTAATGCTGGCCTTATAAAATAAGTTTGGAAGTATTACCTCCTTTTGAACTTTTGAAAGAATTTAAGAAGTTTATATCACCTCAAACCTTTTAGGATGGATATAACAAAAAAAATTATATGTGCTGGTAAGGATGTGGAAAAAATGGAACCCTCATATACTGTTAATGGGAATGTAAAATTGTACAGCCATTATAAAAAACAGTAGGGAGGGTCCTCAAAAATTTAAAAATAGAATTACCGTATGATCCAGCAATATCACTTCTGGATATATACCTAAGAGTATTGAAATCAGAATCTTGGGGAGATATCTGCACTCCCATGTTCATTAGAACATTATTTATTCATAATAGCCAAGATATGAAAACTTAAATGACTGTTAACAGATGAATGGGTAAAGAAATTGTGGTATACACATACAATGGAATATTATTAAGTCTTAAGAGATGGAAATCCTACCTTATGCAAAAACATGGATGGACCCAGAGGACATTATGCTAGGTGAAATAAGTCAGGCATAAAGAATAAATACAGCATGATTTCACTTATATGGTATATCAAATATAATCAGACTTCTAGAAACAGAGTAGAATGGTGGTTGCAGAGGTTTGGGGGAAAGGGAAATGCAGAGTTGCTATTCAGTAGATACAAAGTTTCAGTTACACAAGATGAAAAAGTTTGAGAGATCTGTTGTACAACGTTGTACCTAATAGTACTGTATTGTGTAATTAAAAAATTTATTGAGAGTACGTTTCACATTAAGTGTTCTTACTTACAATAAAATAAAAAGTGGCTGAGGCAGTTTCAAAGCTAAGGTTCTTGCAGTCTAAATTTAAGGCTCTTCTTGAATTGACTGTTACAATTCAATATATATTATGGATAAGTATATGTACTTAAATTATAACCTGAATTGTTGATGGTTGATTTAATCATACAACTCAGATCACATCATATTATCATGTTGTCTTTTATTTTTTGAATTTTATTGTATTTATTTTTTTATACAGCAGGTTCTTATTAGTCATCAATTTCATACACATCAGTGTATACATGTCAATTCCAATCGCCCAATTCATCACACCACTACCCCCACCCCCCCACCACTTTCCCAGCTTGGTGTCCATAGGATGTTCTCTACATCTGTGTCTCAATTTCTGCCCTGCAAACTGGTTCATCTGTACCATTTATCTAGGTTCCACATATATGCGTTAATATAGGATATTTGTTTTACTCTTTCTCACTTACTTCGCTCTGTATGACAGTCTCTAGATCCATCCACGTCTCAACAAATGACCCAATTTTGTTCCTTTTTATGGCTGAGTAATATTCCATTGTATATATGTACCACTGTCTTTTCATCTTGTTTATGGTCTTCTTTGCTGTACAAAGGCTTTGAAATCTCATTAGATCCCATTTGTTTATTTTTGTTTTTATTTCCATTACTGTAGGAGGTGGATCAAAAAAGATCTTGCTGTGATTTATGTCAAAGAGTGTTCTTCCTATGTTTTCCTCTAAGAGTTTTATAGTGTCCAGTCTACATTTAGGTCTCAAATCCATTTTGAGTTTATTTTTGTGTATGGTGTTAGGGAGTGTTCTAATTTCATTCTTTTACATGTAGCTGTCCAGTT